>NW_017731530.1:1929059-1987614 GCF_001890085.2 Hipposideros armiger
AACATCGAAAGCAGACATTCATCAGAGGAAGGTTATGCTCTCAGTGTGGTGGGATTTTAAAGGTGTCGTGTTTTTCTAGCTCCTACCAAGGAACCAAACGTGTACTGTCAGCAATTGGACAGTTTGAACAAATCCATCATCCAGAAAGGTCCAGAGCTTGTTAATTGTAAAAGAGTTGTGTTCCATCGTGACAACGCGAGACCATACACAAGTTTGATCACCCGTCAAAAATTACTGGAACTTGGATGGGATGTGTTGCCACACCCACCATACTTGCCTGACCTTGTGCTGTTCGACTTCCACTTGTTCCGCTCTCTTCAAAACTCCTTGCGTGGAATAACATTCAATTCAGATGAGGCTATAAATCAGCACCTTGTTCAGTTTTTTGCAAATAAAGACAGGTCCTTCTATGAATGAGGAATTATGAAGCTCACTGAAAGATGGCAAAAGGTTATTGAACAAAACGAGCACTATATCATTGATTGATCTTTATTCTTTATGTAAATAAATGACCTTTGAAAAACATAGACAAAATATGTCATGACTTTTCTGACAACCCAATAGTTAAAGAGGAATGGGATTGCTTTCTGGGTTTAATTTGGACATATTTCAAGTATAATAAACACATGTTAAGACTGCATTTTGAACATCACTAAAATGTTTATCAACTATATATGAGACAACTATAAAATTACCACAGTAGCATCAGAGTAAAGTTACTGGCTCATTTATATACAAGGAAAACTAGATGTCTAAATAAATAATTTTTCTGGGCTCTAGACTTTAAATAAATTGGGTTAATGTGTACTTTTAGCATTTTATCAATCAGAGTACAATAAAAATGACTTTGGGTGTGCACAGCCTTAAATATTTGTAAAGGTGTATCCTCTCTACAACATTAGTCAAAAAGGTTTCTTTTATTCAATACTCAGTTTCTTACCTAGTTCTGTGGATGAATAATTCAGAATTGCAAGTGAGCCCATGTATAACTGCATACATCTAAGAATCAAATCTTGATGATTTCTGAGGACAATAATAGCACCAAAAGAACTTACATTAGAAATAATTCAGATAATTTTCATTCATTTCTTCAGTCTAAAAATTATATAAATGCTAGTGAATAAATAATTAAAAATCAAATAATAGTATCATTATCTCTTAATTACTAGATCTCTGCTTAAAATCTTGTAAAAGGATCTTTTCTCACAGCTTGTTTTTTGGTCATCCTATATTGGTGAGTTTGCCTTGTGTTTTCCCAAATGACCTGGGTTCAACATCTGCTATTAGGAAAGATTCTTCTGGCTCAATAATTAAAATGCAATGATCTTATTGCAGTTGGAAAAATGATTTATTCATCTTTATTATACTTTGATTTTTGGCATGGTAGAAAACAGGGGAGAGATATTAAATGCAATTCCATGGGGGTGGAGATAGGTCTAATATTACCTAATATCTTCAGAACTGACCATATCAAATTAGGCCTTAATCCAGAGTTAGAGTGGCTGACTCACACTGTGAAGAGAGGGGACACTGCAGAGGATATTGTGCACTAGATGAATCGGTGGGATCAGATGGCATGAAGGAAGAGGGTTGTTACATACAGCTGGTGAACGGGAATAAAATATATAAATGGTAGAGGGGTGATTGGAAGAAATCCACAGAAACAAACACATAGGAAAGATCATAAATGACATGACACATACTCATAAAGAATAGAACTGACCTGAAATAGAACGACCGTGTGAGGAAACTGTTCCTTCTCTCCTTAGACACAACTCTTTTAAAATTATAGATTGCAAAACTAACAGGATGATTTTCTATCAACAGAATGAACATGGGAATACTGTACCATATTTAATTCATTGTTATTATAACAAATTAGCTTCTCAATTCCCCACTTCCTTCTAAAGCCAAATTCCAAATCAACACATTTAATTGCTACTCCATCTTAACCTTTCACCTATATGTAATTAATTGTATGGAATTTCTAAAATGGCTCAGATTTTTTAACCATGTTCTGAGTGACTAAGACTACAGAATTTAGCAGCACATAAGAAAATGTGACTTGATCATTTACAAAAACTGAAGAATGACATTCTTGACAAACAGTGTTCACAATGCTTAAAAAACAACTCTAAATCTATTTATAATAGGGACACTTTGTAGAATAGTGCCTGGAGAGGAAAACTATTTTTATTTATTTAACGATGAAGTTTAAAATTTTTTTCTGAGGAATGGTTTTGTGTCTTTGAAAACCACAATGGCTTCTGCTGCTAACAATTTAAATATGGGGAGAGGAGTGTGTTAAGAAAAAAATAAAAATAGGCACACTTGTTTTTATAGCTTTATAAATCATAAAATCAAGGCCATGAAAGCTTAAGGAAAAAATAAGGCGGAAAAAGTCTAGACACAGAAAGATTCAAAGGGAATGTGAGGAACTGCCTCTTGAAATCAATACATCAATAAGTTATTAGCTCAAGATTTCTTGGTTCTTTCCAAAATGCACATTCTATAAGACCAAAACTTGATTTCATCCACTTTCCTCCCCAAACCAGTTCTTTTTTCATTTCTCTGTCTTTTTCCAGTGATACCACCTTTCCCAGTACCCCAGGCTGGAAACGAGTTAGTCACTTTTGGCCCCTTCTTCACTTTTGACATCCAATGGAACAAGCAAGCTCTGTACGTTCTGCCTAGAGACCCTCCGGGCACCCACTGCCACCTTTTCTTCCTCCATTCCAGGAATGACCTCCAGCTCCTCATTTCTCTCAGGGCGGTCTGAATGTTAATCACTTATGCCATATGCAGATGGGGAGAATGTGCCTAGCACAGTTACTGGTAAAGAGCACACACCTTCTCTTCCCTGTCCTCAACATCTCCAGTTCATCTTGAACCAAGAACCAGATACCATTTCTTGAAACACTTGAACGGCACCAAGCCCAAGCAGCACGCTGTTCCCGGGCCAGGGCTCCCTTTGTCTCCTGTACTACTGTTCACTCCCAGGACCTCCAGATCCTGCCTCAGCCCTGTAGGGAGGCATTCCACAGCACTGCAGCCTTCCTTGGGCTCTCTCTCGTCTGGGCTTCATTGATTCATGTCAGTACCTTTCCCGCTGGCATTTAAATTTGCATTGCTATGTATAGCTTTAGAAGTTTCATGGGTATAAATCAGAGACTACAAGGTTACCATAATCCTTTTTCCTCTCGCAAAACCTCTAGCAGAACTCATTAAATGCTTATTCAGTGAATAAGTCGCAATTCAATAAACATAGTCTCTTTAACACACATCAATTCTTTTTTCCTTTTTCTGGGATTTTAGTGTTTGCCAAAACAAGATTGTATTAAAATTAAAGGATTTAATTTTATTTGCCAGAAAAGGAATTTATTAAAATTAAAGAAAAAAATTAATTTATGGTTTTAGATTTTTTTGGAGGGGAAAAAGACTTTTGTAGCATTTTCAGGTACTACTAAATGACAATGATAGTTGTTGACTATTGATCACTTAGTAGGTATCAGTTTAGTTAATTCTCACAAGATTTCTATAATGGATTACTATTATGCTCACTTTGCAGAGGGAAAAACTGAGAATCAGAGAAAAATTGGGAAGCAAGTCGCCTAGTGTCACGCAGCTAGCCTGTTTTGGGGCTAGAATTTGGACCTATGTATGTCTGTCTCTGTCTTGGTCTGACTAGGTTACCAAACAAAATAACACAGGCTGGATAGTTTAAACAACAGAAAGTTATTCTCTCACAGTTCTGGAGGCTGGAAGTCTAAGATTAAGGTGTTGGGTTCTAGTAAATGTTCTCTTCCTGGCTTGTAGACAGCCCCTTTTTCTCATGTCCTCATATGGCAGAAAGATTTCTCTCTTCCTCTTCTTAAGGCTACCAATCTTATTTGATTGGACCCCACCCTTATAACTTCATTTAACCTTAAGTACTTCCTAAAAGCCATCTCTCCAAATACAGTCACCTTAGGAGTTATGGCTTTGACCTATGCACTTGGGAGAGATACAAACATCAGTTCATAACTGGCTCCAAAAAGATGTGGAGATAATAAGATCCAAGAAATCTGCTCCCAGAGATAGATGGTCCAACCACAGTTCATCACAATTTTCAATTCCCAGACTTAGCTTCTAGTAATTCAGAATGCTAGGTCAGGTCATCCTAAAACCCACCTCCTCCAAATCCCACCTTCTCAACTTCTAAAAATGTCCTGCCCAGAAGGACTCAAGATGGAGTAGATAAACGCTGTGCCTGCTTCCTTCCATGAACACATTAAAATTACAACTAAATTATAAAACAATCAATCTGGAGAACCATCTGAAGTCTGGCTGAACAGAAGTTTTATAACTAAGGATATAAAGAAGCCTGGCTGAGATTGGCAGAAGGGGCAAGTTTGCCCACGCTCATGGTGGCACATTGCTTTGTTTCCTCTACTTCAATGGAGAATAGCCATTAATGAAGAAAAACTTCTATTTTCCTGTATTCCATACTAAATCCAAAATGTTTTTACATTGTCACCCTAGAAGACTAATGGTATGACCCTTATCCATCAATCATTTTTTTTCTCTGCTGAGCTACTTTTCTAGCTCTTTTAAAGTAGTAATTTCAGATCTATGTACACTTCCAGTTTTTCCTCTGTGAAGCCATAAACTTCTTCAGGACAAGGGCCATGTCTTATATATATATATATATATCTCCTTATGTTGCCCAAAGAAGTGGTTTAAACCTAGTAGTAATAAATAAATGTTGAGTGAATGTATTTAATTTAACACATGCATATATATTGTTTGCTTAATGGGAAACTCTTCTGCTTCACAAATATTAACTCCATTAAACCTTATAAACAACCCAATAGCATAAGTATTACTTTCATTCCTATTTCACAAATGAGGAAATTGAAATACAGAGAGGTTAAGAAACCAACCATAGGTGACACAGGCAATAAATACCTGAGCCAGAATTCAAACCCTGGTAGTATTACTCCAAGAGTTTCTTGACAATCCCCTATCTCGTCTCTCTCTGAGTGAATAAATACATGAAGGCATGGACAGACTGACCTCTGATAAATTGTTCAGAGAATTATACCTGCTTTGATAGCAGCAGTTACTCATTGTGAACTTGTAGTGACAGATTGTTTTCTACCGTAACTACAATGGATTCAAGTGTTGCTCTGTTCATTTTCTACTTACACAGTCGGTACTCTGAAAGATTCTTGTTTTCCATCTCTCTCCCTTTCTCTTTTATACTGATTCTCTTTTACATCCAGTTAATTTTGAAGTCTTGGCACCTCTTTTCCAGCTTACCACAGTCATAGTATATTTTCATGTTATATCTTTTGCCAGATGCTACTTTCCAAAATTACATCATCTGCTAATTTAATGATGCACACTCAATTTCACCATCCTAGTGAATGAGAAAAGTTATTCTTTGGGGAATACTGATCAAACTAATTGTTGGGTATGTCATGCAATTTTTTACTTAGATAGGAGATTAGGAAATTAGTCCTGAGCCCTTTAAAAATTAATACCTTCTCAATAGGTATACACACAGGTCAGGTTTCTATGATTCAAAGCCTAGTATTAGGAATTTATCTGACTACAAATATTCATAGATACCAGGGAGAATATTATTATGCAACTCAAGTATTACTGAGAAATATTATATTTCTTTATTTAAAAAAATTAATAAGAAGTTTCCATTTGTCCAAGCTGGTGGGAAGTTCAGACTTGGTCATTGTTGGTGCTCCTTTCCCTTCGTTAATAGTCTTATGAGGATGTGGAGGCCTAAGTAATACTCAGAAGATGGGGAAGGGTGTCTAGTCTCCAGTTCATTGCCATCGTAGATATCCTCAACTGTCCAAGACTGTGTGTTCCCCTGAAGTCCAGGGGGAATTTGTTGATGGCCCAGCTATAGGGCACATGAATGTTTGCCAAGACTGGTCCTCCATGCTTGGGATCCACATTTCTTTCCTAGGTTCTGCTATTTATTCCTCTGAGATTGATCAGGGTCAGAGTTCCTTAGTTGCTGAAATACCTGCATGCCTCTCTGTCTTTCCCAAGCTACTTCCTATCCTTGGATACCCCTTCCCTCCTCTTCTTTTCCTATCCCTTGGAAAGACATTTAGTATAATTCTCCTATGAATTCAGGTGTTTACAAAAGACAGGGAAAGACAACAACTGTAAGCAAGTTTTCTCTCAGCAATAAAACTTTTTCTCACTGGGCAAGTGTCTGGGGGGAGGGAAAATATAGGGAAGAAAAAACTAAATTAGCATATGACTAAATTATTCTGATATACTTGGTAACAGGGTTCTTGCTGTTTTAATTTGCTCCCAGTTTTAGCCAAGGAGAAAAGAC
Organism: Hipposideros armiger; assembly: GCF_001890085.2. Taxonomy (NCBI): domain Eukaryota; kingdom Metazoa; phylum Chordata; class Mammalia; order Chiroptera; family Hipposideridae; genus Hipposideros; species Hipposideros armiger. Next base: position 1,935,412 of record NW_017731530.1, read on the forward strand.
ATATTTGTCATGCAAAGATGTCAACATGTCATCTTGCCAAGTGAGAACTATCAATAAAAGCCTAAAGAAATTCAGAGGATAGGGTTGATCTGTTGTACACATACAGAGATCTGGCTTATGGGGAAACTTGTTCAGGGAGATAAATGAGACAAGTTTGAACAAAGAAAGTAAATGTGTTCAGCCATTTCATTAAAGACTCATGGATTTGATAAGGTGTAGGAATGCAGGGGATGAAAAATCAGGCACAATCTCAAAATTGGTAATTTATCTGCTCTTAGGGATAGGAAAGAATGTTAAAGTGAAATGGGAGTTATGTAGGCATAGTCTCTGTATAGTATGTGTAAGAATTGATGTGTTTGCCATGCTGCTTACAGTATAAGTAGGAAACATTTAATAAATGTAAATCCATGAAACTGTCCAGCCTTGGCCTCGACCTGGAATTTCTTACTCTGGGGGTCCTAGACAAAGCAGTAACATTTTAATTCTTCAACCTACCTGGTCCTCAGATTTTTATTACACCATTAATCACTCCACTAAATCTGATGTTCTTACTTATCCTCACCCACTTAAAAATGGAAAAATCTTAATCCAGGAGGAAAGGGGTGGTGTTCTGGAGGTGAACACGTTATAATGTATCACTAGCACCAAACCTTTCCTTGACTTTTGATGAATTTACACTTGGAGTGAATCAATGTTTGCAGTTCTCAAGGGCATCATAATAATTTGTTTGAGGTCTGCTTGTGATTTGTATGCCATGTTTATTAAAGTTGATATAAAAGTTTATGCTAGGGACTTAATCCCCAGGCCTTTAGCAAATACTCATTTAGTGGGAAGTGGGTGGCATGTCAGTTGTCTGCTCTAACTTCTCCTTATGCGTGCTTTTCTTATGATACCTCTTACATCCATAAGACTGCCTGACACACCATGATAAGGGTTCTGGAGGAGGCGAGAGCTAAAGTGTTCTCTGTTGAGAGAGTGTTCTTAAAATTTAGTACTCTAATCTGAAAGAAACAATAATGGGGTGTTGAGGTAATTTTTTACACCAAAATTTCTAAGGACTTCAAGCCAATTCCTCTAAAAAATCGGCAAGGATTTTTGTTGCCTTCCTTCACCTAAAAATTGAGTGAAAAGATACATGTAGGATTACTGCTACATTTCATTACACTTAAATCACTATTTTATGTTTCATTAAGGAGAAAAAAAATGCCACCAATTAAACTGAGACAGTATTTTCTTTTTGCTTAATATTTATATATTACTAAAAAAATTTTGAGACTCATTTTAGGTATAGATTTTACTATATCTCACTTTTCTGTTTCTGTGATTTTCTATGTGCATAATAAAATTTCAATGTCAGCTCATGGAGTACTCTTTTAAAGACATTTGTAAACGCAATTCAACTCAACCTTTTATAGCATCAGCTGTATACATAACTCCAGGAAATGACAACAACATAAACAGCTATGATCAAGTTTGAACATGCACAGACTGAGCAATTATTTCACAACCACTACATGATTAAGTGTGATAATAGGACACATCCCAGTTCAAAAGGTAAAAATTTTGCATCTCGGAATCAGTGAAATATAACATTTGGAAATGAATAAAATTTTCCCAATGCAAATACTTTAAGTGTTTGCGTAACTCTGCATTTTTCCTTTAAGGATATGTTGCCCTTTGAATAAGGCCTTGTGCCAGATGATGTTTAAGATGATTCTATCACTCATCATGCACTTTGAGTTGCTTTTCTACCTGGAGGAATGCACACTGACACTCCTACACCCAGCCCCCTTGCATAGAAATGCCTTAGCTTAGTAATTGTATTTTATTTCACACAAGTCCAAATGCAGAATTTTGATGTACCATTGACACTTGAGAAATGTTAACCCATCTCCACACCTAAGTGACCACCTGAAAATAAAGGTGGCTCTTTGACTTAATATTTCTAATCAGATCCTTGTACACAGTTCTTAAAATCTTCCACAAAGTTTGGATATTTAAAAGGAACTAAGTTTGGAGGTGGAATTTAAATACTAATGAGAGCCAAATTGATATCAACCAAAAATAGGAGACATTTGGTTATTTCTTAGTGGAACCAAAGAGAGCGAAGCTAGAGAGGAGACTGAGGTACTCTGTGACGTGCATAGTTGATGGGAAAGACCCAGTGGTGAGAAGGCTGAAAGGATTTGGAGGAACAAGGACAACTTTTATTCAATATTAAGTCGGCCTGTGTTGCTATGATATAAATTCCTCTATTTGTCCAAAGTTTCTGTACAACCTGCTACGCACACAAAGATCTTACAAAGAGGATGTGTGTAATATAAAAAATAAAACAAAAGAAGGTTTGGTTTCCGTATTTGAGGGAAATTAGTACATCATAGAAAGGTGGAAAACTCCTAACCTGAATTGATTCAGTGGAACCAGGAGCTCAGAGTCATGAGTGAGCATGAAAACAAGTCTCTTAGATATTCTCAGAAATCCTGGGGGAAAGCCTTACTGAGTTTCTTTAACTTACAGAATGAAAGTCTTAGGTATTCTTTTCTATAGTTTAAGTGCCAGTTCGTCCCCGAGTGGCATGTAGGTTTCACATAGTGATGCTTGACCAGGAGGGTGGGATAATGGACAGATGGCAAAGGAAGGCAAGGGTCGGGGTCCAGCCAAAAAGTCAGCTACCAAGGACTTATATGGGCCTGAGGGTCTTGCTCTTCAGTGGCCAATTAAGATGAAGGGAAAGTGAAAATAAGAGGCCTGGGATGGTAGCAATAAAAAGAATTTGTGCTATTAGAAAAAATGATAAGATACTGCATAGCCTCTCTTTTAGTGCTCTCTTCCTAAGCTCTGGCCTCTTGGCTCCTGGCCTCCGGTTTATCTTACTCCATTTCTTTCTTCCTACCATAGTTAGTCAACCTACCATAGTTACCCTGTGGATGCCAGATCCTGGGGTGACCTAGACAATATCTGATTGAACACTTGGGTTTCACTCCAATGCATATATCTCACTCTGCATTTTAATCAAGGATCTCCTCTTATTTTTGCTGGAGCAAGACAGATCTTGGCCATTATTCTTGTTCCTGAAGCATCTGGCTCTAGTCTTGCATCTTCATGATTAACAAAGATAGCTTGTAGGTAGGTTCACAAGGCTGACGCCCCTAATCCCCCAGTTCTCAGTCACCTCTACCTAACAATACAGGAACGACTTGCCTCCTTCCACCTGGCCAGATAATGCCAGATCTTAAACACTGAGGTTCCAAAGCATAGTACTATTTTCTACAGGACAAAGCATAGAGTAAAACAAACAAGCAAACAAAGCCATTTTAAGTCCTCTTAAAAGGAAGTTGCACCTGCTTTAGTCAGGAACACTCTGGAGGAATGTTCTAGAAAAGCCAAAAATTTATCTCTGGGTAAGACTAGCTTATCATCAATAGATGACAGCCACGAAAACAAAAAAGTGCTGGAGGGGGAAGGGTAACCTGTATGCACTGGGAAGCACAACCAAAGCTTGTTCCCACTCACACCATCCTCCAGCCAAGTGGTCTCTTAACATTTTTTGATCAGACATCCTTAAACAATTTTTTAGCACCTGCTTCATATATAAATATCTATTTATTTACTTACTTATTTATGTGTGTGTGTTGTGTGTGTGTGTGTGTATGAGAGAGAGAGAGAGACAGAGACAGAGAGAGATGAGAGACATAAGGGTTAATATATAATGAAGAAAATAACAAGTTAAATATTAAAGCATATTGTTAATCATGATGACTTCATACTATAAGCTAATATCTCAAGGTACACAATATATATACAGTCATGGTGGGGATCATCATTAATGTGAATGTCTATAAATCCACATTTCAAATAGTCTCCTTTGTAATTTTAAATTTTGTCACCTTCTGGTCAGATCTGATTAGTTAGTTCTTTGTTTTCCTTTCTAAAGAGGCTGATGAAGGATTGGTGCTAGGCATTAGGCATGGGATCAGGGTCACTTCTGCTAGTACTTGCATAATTAGTGTTATCTCCATTTTATCATTTATTTTAAAAAGAATCTTTTTTAAGCCACTTGTCCATTTTGTGAGAATTGGTTTGTTTCAAGCTTTATAATAAAAATAGACACCCTCTTTCCTCAGGTGGCAGGCTGAGCAAGGAGGCGATGTCAATATGAAGTAAATACTAGCAATACTTAATTTCTTTCTTCATTTTTAGATTCAAAAAAATACATGAGTAAAAGTCTTTCTGCACCTTATTGGATTGTTTGTTTAATCCACTGGCATGTTACATACAACTTTGGACACTACCATCTAAACAACTGAATTCATCTGATAGTGTACACATTTGAGGAATTAAAAAAACTCAAGTTTAAGTGTTTGACCCATTTTTTATTCTCAGTTTAATATTGGTGTGAGTCAGGGTGGGATTGGAAGTTCTTTTGGAAAGAACTAAAATTGTGCCCTTATATATATTTAAATATTAAAAAAGTACTATTAACTCATTCTAGTAACTCTGTTGATGCCCAGCTTGGGACTGAAGATAATGCAAATTCTTCCTACAAGATCAAAATAAAAATTGGCAGATGTGCACAACAGGGCAATCAAAGCCTATATATTGCATCATAAATCACGAGAGCAAAGAAATGTGCCTGAGGTTGGATAATGATCATGAAGTATATCCAAAAAAATAAATAAAATGGACTGTGTTATTCTAAGGGAAAGACTGTTATTTCCTCCTCTCAAAAGTGGATAAAACTATATCTCTTAATATAGTGAAACTTATTTAGACACCTTTCAGTCTACATTACTAAGGTAATATACTGGAAAATTCCTCGCATGTGGCCATACACCTCCTTATGCCTAATATCTTGATTCTTAGTAGAACAAAGATACTCTCTCTACAGACTATTGCTAAGATAGAGCATTGTAAATATAATATTTTTATTAAGCCCAAACCAGATTGCTTCTACTTGTTGGCTTCTTCAGAAGGCTGAAAACCACTAATCTGATTACACGACATGGACAACTTGAGATGGCATAGTAATAGCTCTTTCCTGAAAGCAGAAGTTCACAACTTTTTTCCTTTCTGAATCTTAGTACCATTTCATGAAGATTTCCTGAGCTGGAAGAAACCTTCATGAATAAGACATTTTCCCATACACTTCATGTGTCAAGTTTTGGCTGGGGCTTTACAAGGCAAGGGCACCATGTTGTTGTATTGTCAGGTCCCTCAACCTCTGAGTCAGGATGATGGTGATGTTTGCTGATAATACATTCCTCAAGTCAAGAATGAGAATGGTTTCCTGCTACCCCAAACACACCCCTTCCAATTGTGTAGGAGGAAGGAGAAAAGGGCAAAGTGGGGATAACCACAATAGCTAGTTTGAGAATCTCCCAGAAAACAATCAATGTTAATATTAATCATGGTCCCACCCACATTCAATCGGCCAGGACTCGTTCATGTGAACACAACCTAGTTGTAATGGAAGCTGTAAAGTGTAGCCTTCCCATGAGTCTAGAAAAAGGGAATTGTGTGGTGGAACACAGCATTGTCTCTGTAAATATATGATAGATACTCAACCTCAAGAGTAATCAGAGGGATGCAAATTCACACAGCAATAAAATACCATTTACTCCCATCAAATTATCAAGAATTAGAAAGTCAAATAATACAAAGGGTGTGGAAATAGGGACCATCATTGACTGCTGGTGGATGTCTGAACACATTTTGGTGAACAGTCTCATAGCAGGAGAGTGCAGTTCAATATGCACATATCCAAAAACCCAGTAATTCTATTCCTGAGTACATATCCTATGGTAATTTTCATGCACATGCCCATGGAGACTCATATACAAATGTTCTGTGTGGGGTTATGGATGAAAATCAATGCAGCCAACAGCTCCATCAATAAGGAAATGAATAAATAAAATGGAGCATATATGAAATCAGCAGAATACTATGCAGTGATCAGAAGTAATGATATACATAATTTTTTCCTTGCACTACTTTTATTTTGCATTATATCAAACAATAACCAGGAACATCATGCTTTCCTTCACATTCATATGGGTTTTAGGAAATTATAGCTTTTTCCACTGGAGAAATAACCTAAAGACAAAAGTGTAGTGCCACATTGTGAACTCTGCAAATCCCAGAAGCCAATAGCTTGAAGACAGCGCCCAGGGACAGGGAAGACAACAAACATAACAGACAGCAAGCTGGGGAAACGGCCATTTTCAATGCCACTGACCCAGCCTGTAGCCGCCTTTTTTCTCCTGGCACCCAGTGCCACCATCTCAAAGGATGATTTTTTGGTCTATGGGCTGAAGAACTCTTTTCAAATGACACAGAATTTGCTTTAAGGAGAGGTGCAAAGATATCTTTGATACATATATCAACATGGATAGATCTCAAAAACATAAGTGAAAGAAGTAAAACAGAATAAGGTCTTTAGTAATACCCTTTTTGTAAATTTTAAAAAATATAATAATGCTACATGTTTTTCAAGGATGCAGAAATAAATAGAAGCTGGATTACAAGGACATACACAAGAATGGGTGTTTATGAGGTTGAATGGGAGGAGAATGGGATAAAGACAGAAAATAAAATAATCCAAATAAAAGGGGGACATACACAGTCTAATACTTATGAGTGTGTCATCAACTGAAAAGTCTGATCAACTGAACTCTGGCCCTCTGCGGTCTGGCTCTGTTGTCACCTCTATGTACATACCAGGGGAACCATGGGAGAAATTTGGATTAGAGATTATATTACATGATCATTTCTCCTACTTTTTTTTTTTTTTTTGCTGAGCCATCCTGCCACCTGTTGGCAGCTCAGCAGCAGATCAGCTGGGGTGCAGCACCACTGGCCTATATGGGAATTGAACTGGCGGCCCTGCCGCTCAGAACTCATGCTCCCAAGCCAACTCCCAACCAAGGGAGCCACCCGGCCGGCCTTTTTCTCCTACTTCTGAATAACATTTAACCACATGCTTTTGGCCTTAGCTTCCACACATCCTTTGACAACAATTCCAATAATAGTTCCTGAAGTAGGAGAGCCAAGGGGACCACCGGCTCATCTGGTGCAATCTCCACTTCACAGATAAGGAAACTAAGACTGTAAGCAGTCAGGGAATCTTCAAGGCCTCCTTTTCATTTCTTGGTTCCTTTTTATATGTGAATTCTGCTGAAGTTCCTGTGAAGAATTTGTTTTCTTTTCTACTACTATCTCCCCTCTCTGCAGGGTTGCTTCAGATTCAGCAAAAATAGGGGGCTGAAGAGGATTCAAACCAAAACTATTTTAAGTGTAAGAATCTAGACCGATAGTAAAAACATGTTTTTTAACTTATTTAAATTGTGCGCATCTGCATTTATTTGTTTTCAGATTTTGTAGGTTCCGTGGGTGGTAGCTCAGGAAAAAACACACAGAGACATTTGCTCTGGACCGCACAGCATAAACAGCATTACCACGGCAGATAGGAATGTGCAAGGCAAAAACCAACAAGGGCTCAGAGTCCAGACCCACAGGCAGACTATGCACTTGAAGAGTCCATGATTTCCCTCTATCATTTCTCCTGTTGAAGAACACGTGCTTCTTCAAAAGATGCAAAGATCTTTACTAGTACTTTCAGTTAACTATTGCTCTGTGTTCTGGTTACAGCCATCTACTGCCAAGTTGCTGTTTGGGCAACAGTTAATTATCAGCTGTCTGGACTAGCTCACCGTAAACATATTACAATGTTTCATCACTCATGTTTTATTTAATTTCACTTGTCATCAAGGTCCTTGATTGGAGCTTTGTGATTTAGTCTGAGAGAGGTGATTTTTACTCCTGCTGAAAACTGCTTGTCATTCATTTCATGCTCTGCTCGGAAAGCAAGGAGGATCCTCTCACCCAGTGGGGCAAGGTCTGATGCTCTCTCTGGCAACTCCAAGGAGCTGGGCCATTTATTCTAATCGTGATGCTATGGCAAGAGGCTAAATGAGAGACACATGGCGGCGTTTGGGTGGTATAATCTGTCTTCAGTTAACGATGACATTTCCAGTGTGGGATTAGTAATGAGAAGACCCCAGGACACTGCCCAAACTTCAGATGTGAAGAATTAGTGAGCGCCCACATAGGATTTGTGAACAATGAAGAAAACTTCAAAGATGAGATATAGTGTTCCATGGAGATGTTTGTGTTTTGCTGGATGCTCTGGCAGTGATACTGAGCACACACATGTACTCAACACAGAGAAACACATGGGAGCACATGCAAACACTGAGACATGCCACGTGATTTTCTCGGTACACTGATCTTAGGCCTCCAGGTCAGGCCCCTCGTGCAGCCACTGGAATAACCTGGGATAAGCTCCATCCCTGACACTCAGGTAAGTGGAGACAGGTGTAAGTGTGTCAGGCAGCAAGCACACTCCTGCATGCCTCTGTCCCCTCTAACATGGACAAGGTATGTGCAAATTATGCTGCCTCCAAAGGGAGACCACACCCCCAATGCCTTCCCGGACACGCCTGTGGGCTGTGTTCCCAGCCAGAAAGGGTAGATTTACCCCTGACGGTGAGGAGCTCAGAAAGGAGCTTTCTTCTTAAAGACCTTTCCTGATCCACATGGCTCTTCAGCACAACTTGAGGATTTTCTTCTTCAGTGGGAGTAAATAAATACATAAATAAATAGGGGACAAAAACATCATAAAGTCAGTAACTATACCATGTCCTTAAAACATGAATTTGCCCAAAGTTTTTATGTCTCTCATATTTCCCCCATTCAAATATTAGCCATCAATAGCCAGCATTATTTGGAGCTGATTCTAACTTTCTAGAGTATTGGAAATAACCCTTAGATACTAAGCCCAGGATTATCTGCTTTTGTATATAGGGGAGAAAGGAAGAAAAAACTCCAGTTGCAAAATGGTTAATAAGAGGACTTCCTATTATTAAAGAAAAAGCATGAGATGGATAATTACCATGTCTTTCATTTGTAAATATATAGTTTTCTAATTAATAATCCTTAAAATTAATTATTATACTGATCAGCAAGGGCTATCAGTCATTCTAGATGCACTGAGCAGCTATTAGTACGAGGCACAGGTGGAGAAGGAAACGAAGGTGAGTTAGACATGGTTCTTGCCCTCAGGTGTGCTTTAGCAGTAGATACGTACATGAAATACTAGCATAGTAACAAAAACATAAATAGCACAATGATCAAAGGGCTACAGAAGCCCAGACAAGGGAGCGGTATATAATCTCTATGTAAATATATCATGTTCCAAATATACCTATTGGAATAGTTGCAAAAAATTAGTGGAGGAAACATAGTTTTTATAATCAAATACTTTATCTCCTCTCAAATGACTTTGGGCAAGTTGCTTGGGTGAGTAATCAGTATGAATGTAGACATTGAAGTTGATTACAAGAGTCATGAAGGCATGAATGATGCAGCCTTATTCACTGCCCTGTTTCTACCTTTTCCAGCACTCAAAAACTAATTCTAACATAAAATAGTTTTAAGTGAAATTTTCTAGGAAGAGAGAAAGATATGGAGTGCAGAAGAATGAAAGAGACCCAGAGCCCTGGGTGCTCAAGAAGTCGGGCTCTGTGTTGAGATGGAGACAAATAATGTCCACTGGGGTAATCAGGTCCTAATTAAGGTGAAAAGGGTATAGAATGCATACATGGAAAAGGCTCTTAACAATTAAGGACCCAGAGCCAGGACTATTGCGGGAGTTTGATGGAGACAGAACTGGCTGGGGGAATTGGAGGGGCTGAGTAGGAGTTGGATGCGAGTGTGGCAGAAGATGGGTGCTTGCAGAGGTTTGATTGGAGATTGTGCAACATACTGATAAGGGAGGGAGGGTAGTGGCAATGGAGAGCACCACAGCAAGGGGGCGAGACTAGGGTGGAGCTAACCAGCCCCAGGACTCCACTGGCAGAAAGCTGCTCTGGTATCTGTCCCTGTCAATCCCAGGTAGGGAAAGGTCAGCCACAGCCCTCATCGGTCTCTACTCCTACAAGCCTGGGAAGCTGAGCCTTGTTCTGTGATGTCTGCCTTCCTCTGACCTAGCCTTGGAAGCCATGCATCATGACCACAACCTTCTGGCTATAAGGGATTCTCTGAGGCCAACCCAAGTTCCAGAAAGGGAATTACACTGCGCTTCTTGAAGGGTGAACAGTAAGATCACATTGCAAACGAGCATGGTGGCCATGCAAACTGCCACGTGCAAACTGCCACATACCCTCACTAGGGACAAAGCAGAACTTTTTTTCCCCAGTCCCCTGACCTCCATGAGTAAATAAAACCACCTTTACCCAATTGCTTGAAACTCCAAACCTGAAGAGAATGCTTGTTTCCCCTGTTTGCTACACTCCCCACATTTAATGTATCATTACCAGGTCTTTTCAACTCTACTTCCAAAACAACTCTCAAAAATATTCACTTATGTGCATCTCTGCTGCAACCACTCTGGTGCAAGTCACCATTGTCTCTCACCTAAACCACTTTAATAGACTGGGAGTTGCTCTCCTTGCTCCATTCTTGCTCCCTGTAATGTATATGTTATACAGTAGACAGATTAATACATTTAATATCCAGCCATTTAAGATCATACAACTGCTTAAAAACCTATGATGGCTGCCAAGGCAGTTGGGATAAAATTCAGATGCCTTCCCCTGGCTCACAAAGTCTTCCATGGCCTGGCCTGGGGTCTTCACACCAACCTCTTTTGGTCACCACTTGACCCCTTGCCCGCTCTGCCTCACTCATATTCACTTTCTTTCAGTTTCTCAAACACCCCTGGGGCCTGTATCTTCACTGGTTCATCTGCCTGGAATAGTCTCTGTGTTTCATATGCTGGCTTCTTGTCGTGTAATAGTAAATTTAAATGTCACTTCCTAGCGGTCCTTCCAACCTCCTCGTATAAAAGTAGTCCTCAGGCCACTGTCACATTTCCTAATTTAATTCACTAATTTAAACTCAGTAAGATGTAGGGATGTGACAGGTAACTTTCTGGGCCACGACAGCAAATAAAAAAGACACTTACAGCTGTCTTACACTTTCTTAGTTAGTTGTTTCCTTATTATCAGACACTCCCCTCACCCCCTTAAAATGGTGGCTCCGTAGGAGCAGAGGACTTCTGTGTAGACCGGTTCCTAGAAAACTGCTGACACATGATAGGAGTACAGTATTTGTTAAATGATTTAATGCCTGCAAGTGTGTGGTAACTTAACCCACTACACAGTAAGTGGTGAATACATTTCTCTTATAATATTTATTTCATTAATCCAAGTGTCTTAATTTGCTAATAAGGGAACAAAGGCCAGAATGGGCAAATTATTTTACCAGAGTCACAAAGACAGTTGGGAACAGCATCATGAATATGTTAGCTTAATTGCTAAAACCAAGAGTCCTGCTTTCTACTAAGAAAGGAATAAAACAAACAAACAAATAAAAACCCTGACTTGTATTGAGCATCCACTTTGTGCATTAGCTAAACTGTACTATCTGAGTTGTGACACTGAGTAGCAGTGTGGCACTGGCAAGCCACGTGGGAGTGAAGGGTCTGAGATTTGTCATTGGAAACTCTCTAAGGATCCCTCCAGCTATAAGGAACACTATGACACTGGATAGAGGCATTGACTTCTAGGGACCTCCCTCACCAGGGAAGTCTGAGCAGGTTCCAAGCACATCAATGTCTCTCTTACTTTTGTCTTTTTTCTTTTGTTATTCTATCCCTTGGGTCTAGAAGGTTGATTCTTGCCACAGCTTGCACTTCATAGGTGAATGTCCAAGATTGGAAACACACCCTGAAACACCATTTTTCACCAACTGTTTCTTGGAACACATGTGACCCTTTGAAAAAAGATCAAATAAGATTAGAAAATGTAAAAGCCATTCACAGATATGCTAATATATTAAAGGACCTGAGAAATTCTTCTGCAACACCCTCCCCACCTCTCCCGCCCCGCCCCTCTTAACACAGTTTTTTCCTAATCCGCAATGTTGCCTTAGAGATTATGACCCATACATATAAGGTAGATCCTGGTGATTCTCAAAGAAAAACTGATTCTTGGGAAGGTTCATAAAATTCAATAATGTGTGAAGTATAAGACAAGTTCCTTTCTGGACCATGATAAAGAATTAAAAAGGATGTGGTTGCAAAAGGAGCCCCAATTCTTCATTCTGCCTTGTGTCCATTCTCTTTACGTTACTTTTCAGCTCCTCCTATTTGAAAGCTAGAGTCTATTTCCACACCTCTTGAATTTGGAAGGGTCTTATGACTTGCTCTGGCCAATAAAACACAGCAGAAGACACCTTACACCAGTTGTGAGACTAGGTCTTAGAAAGGCTTGCACGCTGTTCTGGCTTCTCTGAAAACCTACTGTCTCTCGTGGAATGAGCCTGGGCTAGCCCTCCAGATGATGAGAGACGATATGGCCCAGTCACACCCATCACTCCAACCAAGAGCCTGCCAATCACAGGGCACATAAGTGGGACCATGCTAGACTGAACCAGTCCCCACTGAACAACCAGCTGACCACAGATGAAAGTGTAAATCCTGCTGGCCTCATCTGAGCTGGTCCAGATCAGCAGAACCACTCAGCTGACCCATATGTTTGTGAGCACTAACAAATTATAGTTGTTTTAAGTCATTATTTTGGGGGTGTTTTGTTAAATAGCAATTCAATACTTCACACACAACGCCTGCTTACTTAGAGATGTGCAAGTAAGCAGAAACCCCTGTTTACTCCCACAAACAAAAATGGAACTCTGAAAAACCTAGGATGATGATGATACACTATAACGTATCATGAAAGCCAACAAGGAAAACTGATTTTAGCAAAAATTGTAAGCATTTCCAAGATAGGGTTTAGGTCTCATTCACATTTCTATCCTAACACCAAGCACAGTGTTGTGTACATATAGTGATCAATAAACCTTTTTGAGAAATAAAAGCTTGGAAAGTTGACAGCCAACTCTATACAAGGAACAATGAATTATGTATCATAGTTCAGGAAAGAACATAAAAAAGATGCAGCCCTAAAAACAAGGAGAAATGATACGGACGGCAGACAGTTGGCAGTTAATAGTTTTCCTGATCTGAACTCATGTTTCTCATGCTCCTGGGATTATAGGCCAACAGCCCTTTCAGCATTTGCACCCCAGGATTAACATCTGTGTGAATGTGGCAATAGAAGAAGGCAAAGTGGATGAATTCCTGAATTGTTCTCACTGACATTCACGGATATGTTTCCTTGGATGATTCCAGTTCACAGGTGCACTGGCCACACACTAATTGAAAGAATTATTTTCTTAACATTCGATGTCATCTGCAAAAGCTTTTGTGAAGAGCATAATTGTTTCGACCAGCTGCTAGGAGCTGTTTTTATTAATTTTTTAAAATATCAAACAATGCCGAAGGAGGGTGTTTGTAATATTTCCCCCTCCACATTCTTTTGGGGGAATAAATGAAAAACAACAACCTACCGCTCTATGAGGCTAAGACCTTTGAAGACCAAAGAGTTGGGTTCTGTAAACAGCAACAACAAAAACATGTCCTTTTCCTCTCTATTTTTATCCTCACCCCATGATAAGCTGTCTTGTGTACAGCACGTCTGGGGGACACCTGCTAGGATTAGGGGAGTCCTAAGGAGGCCCATGGACAGTCCAAGCAGTCTCATTGCCTGATAGAGTTAATACCAAATTTCCACTGTGGGTGCTCCCTTAAACTAGAGAAGATGCCTCAAGTTCTGTGATTTCTGGTTTTTGGGTGGCTGCCAGATCCATCTTTAAGGGACTGGCCATAATAACTGAAAAAAATCTCCATATGGAGTCAAATCTCTCTTATGTATAAGACTTTCTAAATTTACCCAAAGGCAGTCTGTAAATCACTCAGAACCTAAATGTCACCCTGACATTACGCTACTTTCTTCTAGTTATTTGCTTTCCCTCCCTTCTTGATTTTGAGTTCTGCAAAGTGGCAAATTTAAAAAAAGCAAAAGGAGGTAAACACCCCACAAAAAAGACAAATGAGAGACTCAAGGAAGGGTTATGCATGCTACCACTTTTATCACAAGGGGAAGCCAGCAGTGATTTAGGGAAAGATCATGAGAGTTAATATCGAAAGTGATAGACTGTATTTCTAAATAATGAAGTAAGATATAGATTGAGAAAAAAAATATTATTTTATAAGGCAGAATTGGGCTCTTTCACTATTTGTAATCTTGGACATAATTAACTTAAAGTCAAAAAGGATGCTCTGAGCAGGGTTTTGCACACACTTCCCTGAGATTATAGCATTGTTCCAACATGCAACTGGAAATGTTAGCATAGTCCTCAAGATATAATGCCTTCATTCTGGAGCATGATTTCCTTACCTTTTAATTTTTTTTCTTTTTTCACATTAAAATCAGCAACAAATTAAATGCAAATGTCTGGAGAAATGAAACACTTGCACTACAAATTTACACATACCAAATCAGAAAAAGAGGAAGTTATAGTCCTCTCGCTGATTGTAAATCCCCAGATTTCTAAATATGTACACTCAATGTATTAAAGAGCAACTTAACCTTGCTTGGCGGACTTTGACTTCTGCAATTCCCAACATATGTTTATTCTTCGAACTAAAAATTGCATTTCCATTGGGTTTAATATTAATATGCCAGTTCTGCTAGTGCTTAAGCTACTTGTTGGAAATAAGTCTGGTGTTTTTAAACATTACCTAGAGCCTTGTAGATAACTGGAATCCCATAGAGAGGAATAGCATCAAAGGGGGATGCCAAACTGTAATTAAAATGCCAGATTGCTTTAAAAGACAAACCATAATGATACAATCACATATTGAAAGTCACATAGAGGCAAACTCAGCCATCAAATGCCAATGGATTTTGCCATCACTCATAGACACCTCTCCCAGCAGGCAATCTTTACAACTAGGTTATTGCAAAGGGTGCCATTTGCTCAACCTGAATGCATCACCAAAAATCAGCACCCCCACACTACCACATCAGCTGAGCTTCAGAGTCCTTTCCCAGATGTTGGATATATTAGATAAAATGTGGAAATGGTACACTTCCACTTTTTAACATTTCTTTGTAATTGCTTCACCTAATGTAGCTCTCAATCACTCCCGTCCTCACTGATCTTCCCAGACCAGAAACAGATGTGCAGTGTCATTGTATACAATTTAATGATTAAAAACAAGGCAACTGAAGAGGGCAGGACAGGGTTGAAAGTTGCCATGTAGATATTGGGTTTCCCTTTGTATTCAGAGAAACTGTGGAAAACCCACAGAGGGAAGGTAGAATTAGAGTGAGAATCATAGCTGCCTTTTGCTGAAATTGCTTATATAAGGGGAGACTACAAAAGACGACCTTAGCCCTCCCAACATCTCCCCACCAGGCTATTTATTCTCCACTTTAATGTATGTTATAAGGACCACAATTCAAGAGTCAGTTATTCACCTCCAAGGAAATGAGGAAGACACCATCCCCCAAAGAGAAGTAAGCGTAGTTTCCTCATCAGTCTGAATGCTACAGGATGTTTTCATCAATAGTTAAAAATCTTCATTCTAAAGGACTCAGTTACTTCAGAGAGGAGGCCACCCCCAGAAATGTCCCATGGAAGCCAAAGCCACAGGGAAGCTGGGGCCTGCCGGGTTAGCAGCAGGTGATCCAGATGTGCACATCTGCTGCAAGCCAACCCCTCCCCCAGGCGGTGGCTGGGCTGCAGTCTGTCACTGGGGACAGCCAGCACAATGGGAAGGCAGAAGAACAAGGTAAAATGACATTTGGAGGGTTTTGTGAGTTATGATGATATTCTTTAAAATTCCCAAGCGTTGTGAAGGGTCTTCAAAGGGATTCTCAACTCCAGGATTTAGTGCTCTGGGCAGCAGCCCAGGTACCACAAAAACCCCATGTGTGCACGTCTCCTTTGTTACCCATGTACACATTCCCTCCCTGACGTCAAAGCCATGTTTGCTCTGCTTATTGAAAATGTGTTCTTCGCTGGCCACATTCTTCCCTTTTCAGAGTCAGTGATGTTTCTGCAGAGCTGGTGGCACTGAAGCTGCTCCCTCCATAGAAGGAGCAGGGAAGACAGTTACTGTGTCGAGCCATATGCTAACCAGACAAGGCTTGTTTGCCTTAGAAACCTTCTGTTTATTTTTTGTTTCTGTTTGTCTGGCATCTAACCAGCATTGTAATAAAATGTCTATTTTTTATCTTTGGATGCTCCCTATTTGCTGGTCCATGGTGAGGAATTGTTCTAAAATTGGTCTGAGCACAGCTTACTTAGCCCAGTGTATGGCAAACTTCTCCCCCTGCCTTGAAGAATAATAAGTGTATGGTGGGGAAGGATGGTGGCTTACTGTTATTGTCCAAGTGATGGTGATCATCATTGGCTCTCCCAAGGTTTAAACAAATCTTCTGAACGCTTGCCAAAGTTTTGATTAAATTGTAGTACAGGGAGTTTTTTTGTTTTTTTAAAAAATCATCTTGATTATTCAATGACCTTGTTTTAGCTATTTGGAGACTTAGTCATTTACAGCTATTCTAAGTGGGATGCCAAAGCCTTCATCATCTCTTTTGTTGGTTTTAGTTTTAGAGAGCCTAGAAAGAAGGATCTGTGACCAATAGCCTAGTCTGTTCCATGTAACTTATTGGTAAGAATGGGGAAAAAGCATTTGTTACATACCCATGATGCGACAGACTTCCAACATTTATTATCTGACTTTATGAGGCAGTTATTTCCATTTTATAGCTGGGAAACTGAGGTAGGGAGAGTTCATATAACTCATTTAAATTCACATAGCTGACAACTGGTGGAATCAGAATTTAATCACGTGCCAGAATCACTATAAAAGGCTTTTTATACAATATCAGAGAGCTGCAAAAAAAAAAAAAAGGTCTCTGACACTATATAGTTTACAGAAAGATCTCAGAATGTCATGGCTAACCCCTGATGGATCTGGTGTTGCCATGATCACATATGTCAGGTGGAAAGCAAGTACCACTGGAAGCTTCTGGTGATCCACTCGGTGACTATTCCACCTATGTCCTGAGCACTTTATCCCCACACCTCACCCCTTATTCCTCAACATTTATTTCCCATTACAAAAGGGCTTACTCTACATCAGGTACTCTGCAGAGCCCTTGGTTATAAAGGTAAATGAAGAGTTTCTCCCAGAGAAAAATTTACATTCTAGTGACATTTCCCCTCATCTCTAGGACTGAGGTAATAAAAAATGCATTTAATTTCAGAACTGAGAATTTAAAGAAACTCTGTGGACTCACTGACAAAGGCTTATTCCTTACTACTGAGCTGAACCTGTCCAACTGACAGTCTCTAAAATGATTGGAGCTATTTAGTTAGTTGAATGTTGATCTCTGAGAGTTCACATATTTAGTCAGATTAAATGGAAATCATACCTATACTTGAGAAATATTTTACAAGCTAATTAAAACATCAGAGTCCTTTGTGTTTATACTAGAATTATAGTGAAATATGCCTTTAATTCACTAAAATGGGAAAACTAATTATTAGTTTAAAATATAGTATATACTGTAAGAAGGGAAAAAATCTTTCCATGATGCACTGGCAGTACTGAGGCAGAAGCTAATAAAATAATGTCATAGTGGAAAAAAATTGGGTAACATTGACACTTATCACTTTAACTCAGCACTGACAGGAAGGCAGTTTAGGGATTATACAACATACTTTTAAAAAGAGGAGATAAAAATGATTGCCCTCAATAGTTGCCAGTATAAGAAATAGACCCCAGATCCTCTGACTGCAAGCCCATAACATCTCCTAGAACATACTAGTTCAACCAATTCTTGTGCAATGACTATTTCCTGGAAAATTATTCAAAGTTCTGAGAATATGTTTAAATTACTAACACTTCTGCAATTAGATGAACATGTGTTATACTCTAGGTATTTAAGGATAAACAGTCAAGTGCCAAGAGAAATGAACTCACTCAAATTAATTGTATAATGCAGGAAAATGTTTGTCTATACCACCTATGCAATTGAGCAAAGCATCCAGTTGGTAGGCCATAGGAGTTAGATACAGTGATAGAGACACAGCCCCCAAAGAAATTTGTCAATGAGTAGTTACGACGTTAATTTTCCTTTTCAATGAAAATCGCAACCCACGAATAATTTATAAATTTAAACACAGTGTATTTGGTGTCATAGTCTCCCCGGCTCCCTTGTTTCCTATACTGAAATGAGTCTTACATAGGGTCTGCTACTTAGAATTTCTACCATACATTTTGATAAAGAAATGGTGCCAAGGCACCATGAAGAGAATTGGGCCCATGGGCCAAAGCAGTAATTATAGCTAAATGAAACAAAAAATTGAAGGGCGAATACTTTATTCAGTTCAGCTGTTAAGTCTTAATGCAAAGAACTAGCTTTCCACAGATCTGTAATGGACACCAATTTAATCTCCTCCGTTATTAGCTTTTGAAACTCTTATCATGGTATATTTTGGCAGCCAACCAAAGCCAGGATGTTCAGCTTAATAAATTTAACCTGAATTTCTGGGGCTTCCCCTCTTCTGCCATTCAAAGCATTCAATTAAACCTCTTGGTGAACTGATGATAACATTTCTCTAAGCTAAATTTGCCTTTGGATACAAAAGAAACATTCCTGGAGAATGACATAACATTGCCATGGGGCCAAAAGGCAAACATGTTGTGGAACATTTTTTTAAATGATAAAATATATTGTTTCAGGATTATATGCAGCAATGTGCTGTATCGCTAACCAGATATTAGGCTGCTGGGACTGAAATAACATCCTTCGTGGCCAGAGGGAGTGTGCAGTTAATAGTAATGCCGCTGTGAGACCAGTTGTCTTGACATCATCACACATAAACTCTATCATTATAGATGGCACCGTGAGAAATAGAACTCTAATTAAAAGATTATATGCTAATAAGTGCTATTACAATTCCCTTCTGACAGTTACAAAGAAATAGAAACACTGCCTCAGTCAACAGTAGCCTGAAATATTGGATCAAACAAACAATATATTTACCTAACAAATATTCATTGATTATCTAAACTACACTTGAGACTATGCAGGAGCTGGGGACATAGTGATCTTATTGAGCTTATAACCTTCTAGGTTACAAAGCCATTAATCAGCAACTCATGCAAATGTACATCAAATTGCACCTGCGATAAGAGCTATGCAGGGTATGCATGGCTAATAGCTCAGTATGCTGTACAAGTGTCAGCTTGGATAAGCTGCCTAAATTCTCTAGGCTTCCCTTCCTTATTTTTAAATAAGGGTAATAATGATGGTCCATGTCTCAGAGGGTTGTTGTGGGGGATTATATGAGATGATCAATATAAGTGCTCATAACAATGCCTGTCATATAATATACTCTCCATAAATGCTGGCTATTATTATTCCCACTGTTTCATTATTTTCATTGCTACCAATAAAGGAGACCAGAAAAGGCTTCCCTGAAAAAGTGAGTACTGGGTGGGAAACTTAAGGGTAGTTGAAATTGACATAGTAAGGAAGAAAAAGACGAGATTTCTCAATGGAGGACCAGCAGATGCAAATGCCCTGAGGAGGGTGGAAGCGTAGCCAGGAGGAAGAACCCAGAGAAGGCAGCCACATGAACACTGAGAAGATGTAAAATGAGGCTGGAGAGATGATCAGTATTCAATACCTTTGTGGATGCATTTAGCTCATCTAAAATATTTATTGTGGATTTGTAAACACAAAAAATGACATTTCCTATTATTGTGGGAATCCTGATTTTACAATGCTGCATAGGGCAAACATAGCATAATTCTATTCCTGTGACCTCAGAGAGGACCATTTATTCATCTATTCATTCATTTATCCATCATCTAATGATCCAACAACATGAGTTAAATGTGTACTGTGGGTCAGGCATGGAGTTAGGTGCTAAAGTTACAAAGGCGAATCAAGCGCCATGCTGCCATAACGAGGGAGATAGAAATATGAACAAATAAAATAACTCCTAGAGTTTCTAAAAAGACAGAAGAACCAATTTCTATGAAGGACAGAGGAAAGATCCACTCACTCTGTGGAGAACTGAGGAGATCATTAAGGAGGAGATTCTGAGACCTGAAGAATAAATAGGAAAGAAAAAAAAGAGGAGAAAGTGTGGACACATCATGAAGCGGAAATAGGTGCAGGGGTTGGGGTAGGCAGGCAAAGTGGTGCGGGGAGAACCCATGGGAGACCAGGTGGGGATAGCCAGAGGGGTCTAAAGGATGAGGACTTTTTGTGGTTTTATTCTTTAGCAACCTTGGAGCAGGGGCCTCATCACTGGGGCAAACCAGGATCCTTCCATTTTCTGACTCCTTAGGTCACAGGGCAAAGGAGTGTGAACGTACCAATATGTACTGTGCTTGGAGCCAGTTGTTTCTCGATTTTGCCATCCAAGCTGCTTTCTTCCGAGGTGAAGCTGAGGACTGAAAATGACAGGATTTTATCTCAGCCTTGTTACTAAAAGCGAGAAACTTGGAATCGTTGAGGATTAATAAACTGAATCATAGTACAAACCTTAAAACAGGAAATGTGGAATCTTTAAAAATCGTGGGGTTTTTTGGAAATTGAACTTATCTGCATTTCTTTTTTTTATTTATTATTATTATTATTAGTTTCAGGTGTACAAAACAATGCATTAGTTATCCTTTTTACTCCTCATAAAGTGACAACCCTCCACCCCCATCCACTGCCCCCCACCCCCGATATCATACATATCTATTACAATTCCATTGACTCCATTCCCACACTATACTCCACATCCCATGACTATATATGTATTATATTATAGTTGACATATAATATTTTTCAATGGCAGCTTCAGATGTACAGTGTAGTGGTCAGGCCTCTACACCATCCATGAAGTGATCTCTCTAACAAGACATGAGTCCATCTGGCCGCCCCTCCCCAAAAAAATAAATAAAAATTGTGTTTTTGAAGAGTATTCGACATCATCTCAAATTCTATAATGTTAACTGAACAAAAACAGGAGGCAAAGACATATATAAGGGAGAGACTCCAATTTGATTACAAACGTAGAATGTAGAAAAGAAACACTGAAAGAAAAAAACTCCAAAATGTTCAAGGGTATTATTTATAAATGCCGAGATTATGAGTGAAGTTATTTGCCTCTCTTTGATTTTGGGAATTTTCCAATTTAAAAAAAAAAAGGTATATTGATTTTACAGTCAGAATAAAACATCATAATTGAAAGTCATATTAAATAAACATCATCTGTAGAAAATAACGCGGGACTATAATAAGGAAACTCTGGGCCCATCAGTATATGAGCCTTTGGCACCAGTTACTTGATAGCTTATAAATTAATTCATGCCACCAGGTCACCACTCAATGATTATGTCAAATATAAGGTAGATGATGAAGAGAGATAGAAACAATAAATTATAATCCCAAGATAATTTATACAAAGCACCTACTAGAGGGTTAACACACTATAGGTGATAGATTTAGCTCTTTTTCCTAAAACTTAGTGGCTTGATTTCTCAGAGAGGAGAAGACACTAGTGGCAAAGTAGTGAAATTATATAATCATAAGGGACCTAAAGGTATATGGAGCCTTCCTGCTGAGTAGAGAGCAAGAAAAGGTAGTCACTCATGAAAAATCCCTGAGGCGAAATGCAAGCATGTCAATTATGGTAAGTTTCCGATTATAGAGTACTACAGTACATTTGAAGCAAAAGGGATTTACTTGGCCAAGAATGGGCACATAGGCATGTCTAAATCCTTAACCTATGGCTCAGTTGTTAACCCTCAAATATAACATGTAGCATCATGCTCCCCTGAATAACTTGTAAACCCAATTGTACATGAATTATCGTTATTATTTTTAAGAGGTGAGTTGTTGTGAATAAAATAAAAAGGAAGGCCAAACCGAAAAAGAGAAGGAAGGAAGGAAGGAAGGAAAGAAGGAAGGAGGGAGAGGAGGGAGGGAGGGAGGAAGGAAAGAAAAAAAGAAAAAGAAAGAAAGTAAGAAAGAAAGAAATTTGAACAGATATAATTGCAGCCATTTATTCAATTCTGAGAACATGAATTGGGGAAATTATACAAAATCTTAAAGCTTGAGAATCTCCTGATTTCAGCTAAGGTCAGAAGGTCAACACCATTTTGAAGAGTGAAAGCCATCAACTTGTAAAATACAGTAAAATAAGACACTGAGCTGTGAAAGGGGGAAGGTGCATGGCCCAGTCCCGTGTCCTGTTGACTCCATCCCTCCAACTCACTGTCCTTGAGTGTAACCAGAGCAGCTCTTCACCTCATCTTCTGGAACTGTTTCTGTCTCATTCTCTTTCGATCATATCAAAAGTACACTCACTGGCTGAAGAATGGCTTTTCCCTTTACTTAATATTCAGCAGCACTATCCATGAACCCCAGATATATTTGCAGACATTTCCCAAGGGAAAAGTAGAAAGTTTATGGCTCGCAAGGAATGGTTTCATTGTTATAAGGCTGAAACAAAATGTTTACTAGAGTGAAAGAATTCATAGCCTAATCAGCTAACTCTTCCTTTTTAGAAGAACACGGGGTTGTAATTTGAAGTGAAATCATTCTACTGATCCCAATGCCAGTTCCAGCTTGTTGACTTTAATGGGAAAGTATAACACTTGGAAATGTGAAACACAGTGGGTAATATTTATATGAAAATCTTCAAGAACTATGGTATTTTGCTCATGTGGAATACTAACTATGGCATTTTGCCTAGATCAGGGAACCAACAGATTAGCACATTAACACTTTTAGGAAACATGCATATAATTTACTTTGAATGTGGTCTTTGACTTCTAGGAGGAATACCTAATGATTTTCAAACTGTCAGACTACTTTATAAAGCATTCGTAAAAAGTGCCTGTTGCTCAGGAGCTCCTACCATCAGTATTATAGAACAAGTATGAACTCCACTTTTGGACAGGAAAAGTCCACCAGTGGAAGTTCAAAAAAAAATGCCCTGAAATTATAAATAAGATAATTTAAAAATAGTTCTTAGGCTGGTCTTCAATTACACATTTT
The DNA here is from genome assembly GCF_001890085.2 of Hipposideros armiger. NCBI lineage: Eukaryota > Metazoa > Chordata > Mammalia > Chiroptera > Hipposideridae > Hipposideros > Hipposideros armiger. The sequence continues at coordinate 1,958,457 of NW_017731530.1, forward strand.
TAAAATTTATTTTTTAACTACAGGTGGCATACAATGTTATATTAGTTTCAGGTGTACAACATAGTGGTTAGGCATTTATGTAACTTATAAAGTGATCCCCCCGGTAAGTCTAGTACGCATCTGATACCAGACATAGTTAAAACAATATTATTGACTGTATTCCCTATGCTGTGCTTGACATCCCCATGACTATATTTATAACTGGCAATTTGTAATTTCACCCACCATCCAACCTCCCTACCATCTGTTGACCATCAAGTTGTTCTCTGTATCTATGAGTTTGTCTCTGTTTTGTTTGTTTTTATGGTTTTCAATCATACATTTTTAGAGTGTCATATATGTAAGTTTTATATTCCAGGAGTGGATCTACATACTATGTTCATATCAACTCACATGATCCTCACAACAGCCTCATAAGTTATGAACTACCACTCTTCTCATTTTAGAGATAAAGCAATGGCGACACAGAGAGGTTAAAAAATCTTGTCAAATTCATTTATCTGGTAACTGGAAAAACCTAGATTTAAACCTGAGCAGTCTTATTCCAGAAACTGTGGTCTTAACTACTGTGCTACACTGACTTTATGCAGGGGGGGCCTGAGAGCTCTAACGTTCAAGAAAGAGCCTATACAGAAGTAAATATAAATATCATTGTTAATAGAATTAAACACCCAACTTTCCCCTTCTTGTTTCTTTTGTAAGTGGGGAGAGATTGTACTTACTACTGGGGTTGCCAAAAAAATGTACACACATGACTCGTATTCATCTTTTGTTATTGGTATATATTAAGTATTACAATTTTAATACCATTTTTTTCCTTTCTTAAAATGTGCATACATTTTTTTTGGCACCCTCTGTATTAATTAGGCTCAAACTAAATATGTTAATAAGTTGCTATACATTGGGGAATTATAATTTTGCTTCTATACAATGCTTCTATTATTAGAGGTAAAATATTAATCAATCAATAGATTTAATGCATAAATTGATATTAAAATTAATAACAGTTCTGCTTAAAATGTGAAAATAAAAACTTTGCTTCTTCTTATTTCCTACATCATTCTCCATCACTCTCCATAATGACTCAAATGCCAGTATGGAGTTAGACCATAAAGGATCCACAATAGATAATGTACTGCATGGTTATGTTGGAGAAGAAGAAGGGGAATGAGGAGGAGGAAGAAGAAAAGGAAGGAGAAGGAGGAGGAGGAGGAGAAGGAGGAGGAGGAGGAGGAGGAGGAGGAGGAGGGAGCAAAGTTAGAGGGTAGTGGAAAAACATACAGAAGTGGAGTAGAGGAAGTAGCCCTTTGTCCACACTAAGATTTCAACACTGAAGAAAATCCCCTCTCCAGGAAACAAGGCGGGATTAGTAGCCACAGAGATCACTGCCCAGTTTTGGCATTCAAATGTTACATGTGTGTGGAAGTACATTTACTTTCAGGGGAGAAGGTTACTTTAACAGCATTTTCCCTCTCTGCATTTAGAAAGTATTACTTGTATTTTTTCTCCTCAATGACCCAAACTGATTCAGATGAAGGAAGCATCCAGAACACCACAGACAATGACGGTTATGATTCAGATTAACGGAATGCATTTTGAGGTAGCAGAAGGCGGTGGGTATCATTCCTTCTTAGGGGATTGTTTTGCTTCTGTTTTATCTAGCAGAGTTGTATTTCCCCTCATTCTTTCTTTTACTGATCATCTTCTTCCCATGCATCATATTCCATCTGGTATCTAAAAGTCCACACATTCAAGGTCCACACACTGAAATTAAGAAATAAACTAAGAATACATGAGAAACCAATTAAAGCCTGCAAACTTAACCAGACTGTCTAATAAACTCCATATTAAAAGCTAGAGCCTAAAAGATTGCATTTTTCATCAGACTTCCCCTCTCTGAAACCTCAACTGATACACTGGAACATTCATTCTGGGTAATTAGAATCAGAGCATTTGGAATACAATTTTTTTTTTCTCTCCCTGTTCCAATTCTCATTTTCATTTGGTCTTTTATGAATACTTGCAGCCCGTCTGTCTAGTTTATTTCATGAATTATTGAGAATTGTCTGATGAATTATTGCCCCCTTTTTTCAGCTTGACAAATAAATAGCCAGCCAATGGCTCTGAGGAAAAGCGAATCATTGCAGATTTGTATTTTAGTCCAATGCCTTCAGAAGCTCTGAAGAACAGATTCAAGGTGGGTGAGGTTGGAAGCAGGAAAACCAGGTAGGAGACTATGGCAGCCCAGGTAAAAGATGATGAGTCACTGAGCCAGGACAGTCAAGTTGGGATGGGGAAGATAGGAAAGATTTTAAAAATTAGATTTAGTGATTGACTCTGGGGGAAGAGCAGGTTAGGGAGCAAAAATAAAGATCTCTTTCTCAAATAAGTTGAATTTGTGGCCCTTATGGGTAAATCAGATGCAAAGGTCCAGCAGATTTATACTAACATGAAATCCATGGAGAAATCTGTGGAGGAGGCATCAGCAGCCTGCCAGTGACCAGAATGATGAGAGTAGATGAGATAACTCAAGAGGAGTTCACAGTATAAGCAGTGTTAGCTCAAGGACAGAACTCTCAGCAAAAAGATTTAAGGGAGAGGAGGGCGTGATAATGTGCCAGATACAATCTATTAATATTCAGGACTAGCCTTACCCTTCTAAGGTCTCCCTTGTACTACATCTCTCCAACTCCCTTGGCAGTAATGTTTCCGTTTAGATTCCGTAAATGTAAGGCACTTACATGAGGAGTAGAAGGCAGAGGAGAAGGACATGTGGTTTCCTGAGGGCATGTGCTTGAGTGTCAATAGGTGGCAGACTTAAGAGATTTACCAGAGGCTTCTGGGCCTTGTCCTGAAAGCGTCCACTTCAGTTCTGTAGGCAGCGGTTTATTAGCTGTATCTTAGTATGATTTTGTAAAGCAACAGCAACTTCCTTAAACTCTGCTCCCCAAAGTGAAAGTCTCTAATTCCCTATATTAAATCTCTTCCTGCTCAAAATACAACAAGGTCTGTCTTCATGAACGAAGCTTTACTAATGTATGAAATACAGTGTCAGAGGTATAGAGACAGCAGGTATAGAGACAGCAGAAAAAGTAAAGACACAGAACATAGATATACACATTTGGGGAGGGGGAGGAACTCATGAGAAGAGAGGGGACATATTAGGCAGCAGCTGAAAATGAGAAATGGGTCAAAATAATTTGAGTTTGAGTGTGTGTGTGTGTGTGTGTGTTTTATAAGATAAACCTGAGCTTGTTTATAATCGAAGGCAAGAGCCAGTAGAAAGGAGGAGGTAAAGATATATGAAATAGTAACCATGACTGATGAAGTCAGATCCTAGACTAGATGGAAAGAGTCAGGGTTAATGATGGATAGATTGACCACAAACGGAAGGATGGGTATTTTATTCTTCTAAGACCATGGCAAGAAAGAGTAAATGAACTGAGAAGTTGAAAGAATCTCAATGAAGTAGGTTCCAAGTGCAGAGGACATCTGGGTTTGGCCATCCAACATCCATGTCACCTTCTTTTGATAACCAAATCCTGATTTCTCTCAGAGAGCCATCTTTCCATTCTCAACCCTGTGACTCTAGAGTAGAACACAGGACCAAGTCCTAACCCAATCAGAACATCACATTCCACTGTCTATAGTGATGGGTTCAGGCGTGTGTTGCAACTGGAGTTAATAGGATGTGATGAGACATTTGCTAAGGCTTCTGATTAACAGGCAGGTAAACTTTCCCACAGAGCTTCAAGAGAGGAATATGAGTTATCTTGTTTCCATGGTGGGAAGAGCCTCCCTGAGAATAAAATTAAACTAGAAGGAATGGAGCTGAAGAGAGAGAGTTTGAGAAAAACCAGGCCCTGGTGATATAGATCAAGTGCCTACTGTGAGCTTCATTTGAAGCCAGATCTTTTCCTGGACTTTTCAATTAGTTTAACCAATAAATTCCACTTTTGCTTAAGCCAGTTTGTGCTGGGTTTCCTCTCATTTGCTAAAAGAGTCCTGAACCATAGAGAGAGGTTGTGTGCTGGAAATAAAGAGGGCTGGATATATTAAAAAAAAAAAAAGCAGACTGATAGTATAAACAGCAAAAGGAAGAATCTTAAACAATAATCACCCAGTTAGGCCATAAAACACAGTTCAGTTTGGCTGAACTCAACCATGCTAATGTCAAACCAGAGTCAATAATTTGGTTTTTTAATGTTCTCTGTGGCAACTAAAGGAACTGATTTTTTTCATCACTTGCAATTGCCTTTGTGAAGTATGGACCGCCTTTGGCCGAGCTCATATGACACCTAACATCTGGATAAAAATTGAAAAATGTGATGTCAACCATGTGTTTTGTCAAACACAATTACAAACCCCTGGGTAGTTAGAAAATATCTAATAATTGTTTCAGATTTCATCTGAATCATGTACATACAGCATTTGTGACTCCAAACTTTCCAAGTTAAGGAACATAATCTCTGCACCCACCATTCCTCTGTTTTACAAGTCAGACCCCAGCCCAAATATGATGTCATCTTTTCCCCCACTTAATATTTCCCCTGTGTAGTGTTTCCTCAATGCAAATGCTTCAAAATTTCAGCTCCATGAGCAACTGTTCATGTTGGAGTCATATGTCTTATATTTCAACTCTGTGTCACATAAATGGCAGTAGAATGTAGGATATTTGAGTTGGAAGGTGAATGCAGATTTGGAAGGGCAAAACCAAACCTTTTATTTTACCGAGAATGAAATTGATGTTCAGAAAGGTTGAGCAACTTATGCAAGATCCCATGGCTAGTTAGTGGCTAAGCTGAGGCTTGAACCCGTGACTTTTGACTGCACTCTCTACATCATGCTGTACCTGTCATAACCTGTAAATCTGGGTTATTGGGTTGTTAGAAAAGTCATGACATATTTTTTTCTACGTTTTTCATTGCAAAAATGCATCATGACTTTTCCGACAACCCAATACATAACTATTTTGCAGTAAGGAGCACTTTGTGGCTATGAATATATAGAGAGCTACCCAAAATAGTATTGATCATCCCTAAAATACTTCCTTCTAAACATTCATAAAAGTTTCTAAAAAGTTTTAGGAACTAAGTTTCTCTGCATTATTAGATACCTAAGCACTGTAGCTATCATCTCTCTCTGTCTCCCCACCATTCCTAGGATTTGTTGCTCAAATATTTAATGCCAACTCATGTGGCTACTATATTTAAAGGGACTTCTACATGAATTATGTCATAAATGTGATTCTCTTTTTATGTTTCTATAACAGTTTTATATACTTGCTATTACCTTGTGGAATGGAATATAATATAATAATCAAACACATTCATGCAATATGATGTCATTTGCAATAGGCAGGAAAGGCTTATCTTTTTTTGTATAAATATATAAAGGGGGGAACCTAAACCCCTGTCTTGTGAAGTTCCTTACTTCACAGAATGCGATCTGAGAGTACACGGCTATTTGTTCCAGCCTTAGGGGAACCATGACCCCACAACTTCTTGCTCATTAATTTATTCAATTAGAATTGTGATACAACCAAATATTCTATAACAAAATTTCCATTACTTCACTATGTTTTTAAATCATTATCATCAAATGGAAATGTTATAGATTCATTCCATTATGAACATGGTTCTGAGCTAAGACTTGCACAAACAAGCTAAATAATTTATTCTGAATTAATTTCAGAAAAAAAGACTTTATCATTTCCCCCATGCTTTATAGTTAGAATCAAGGTTATGAGTTAAAAATCAGACTTACAAAGAGACAGGTTTGGCTCAAAAACCTTAAGAAGTGAACCAAAAATTTGGTAAGTTAGGCCATCAGTATATATTATCTCTCTTCAAGTCAGGAAAGATAAAAGGTAGGGTCAAGATATAGGAGAAAATGATCTTTTAAAAGTTATAGTGTTTGCAGATCTTACGGTTTTTTAAACTGCAAAGAATAATAGTCACAGTAATTATCAAGCAATCAACCAATTAACCAACAAATATTTACCAAACATAGCAATGTAGGGCACACAGAAGGATGAGACACGGCCCTGGAGTCTAAGAAGCTTATGATGCAGTCAGGGTGATAAGTCATGGAAATAATTTGTGGAAAATATCAAATATTATCTTTTAAGTGATAAATCATCCTTCTTCTTCCGCATCCTCTAGTCTACCACTTAATAATCTGGTTAAGACTTTCCTGAAGCTTCTCGGGGTCAGTTCCACTTTGCATAAAGGAACATATACTTTTGTTCCTGTTGTTTAAACCCGAAGTCAGTAAATTCATGATGATAAAATATATTTTTTTATTCTGTGAGTTGGACTTTACACAGCACATACATATTAGCATATATATATATATATATATATATATATATATATGCTATATATGCTATAAAACTATCTCATAGAAATAATTCAGAAACCCTGTAATATTAGTAGCAAAAATGTTTCCCTCTATTTAACAGATGAAGAAGTTTAGGCTGAGAGAGAAGACCTTCCTTGAAGTGTTCAGTAGTGCCTGAATAATTGTGTCACAATGAAGTTTAATGTAAGCTTCAAATTTAATTCCAAGGATAGTCAACATAAAAGTCAGGAGAACTAGTTAAAATTCCAACTTCACTACTTATTATCTGTCATAAGGAGCATGTCACTTTCAGTCTCTCTGGATTCAATTTCAGAAAGAGTTGCTTCTATTAGTAAAATTAGTCTTAGTTTTGATTGATAGAAAACCAAAAATAAAAGTGACTTCAAAAAGATAGAAGTTTATTTTATTTACTCATAAAATAAGTCTGGAGGTAGGCAACCTGAGGATGGTAGGGTTCCTCATGGAATCATGGTTCCAGACTTCTTCTACATTGTTGCTCTGTAATTTTCAGCATGAGATTTCTACCTCAGGGTTAAATATGGTTGCTCCGACTTCAACCATTACATCTGTATTCCAGCCAGGAGGAAGAAGGGTGAATCATTTCCCTTTCACACATTTCCTGTGAGTTGCACACAGTATTTCCACTTTTGTTGGTCAGAAACTAGTCACATTCACACTTACTGTAAGGCAGACTGGGAAATCAATCTTTAATCCTGGATGGTTGTGGACTTAGCTACAAGTCAGGGATTCTATTACAAATGAAAAAGGAGGGAATAAGATTTGGAGACCAATGCCAGTCTGCTACATTGTCCTATCAATGTCATTGGGTTGCTAAAATCTTCGCTTGAGATGTTATATGTAAAAGTGTATACCTTATTCTATAATGTAAAGCAGTTTTCTGGTATTATCAATGAATCTGACTTTAAGTATGAAGAGAAAGGTGTTTCCTTATATAGCACTATTCCTGGGTGTTTCAGATGAATCAAAGTACAGATATGACTACAAGGAGAATGCACTTGCCAACCTCCTGTTACAGGGGGCCTGTGTGACTAACTGCATGCCCTGGCCCCCACAAGTTGCTCCCAGCCAGTGACTGACAGTCCCATTCCTGGGAGACTCAAGGCTCTTCTGCTAGCTGGTTTTGGCTTGAGGATTCTGGATGGTTTTGCTGAAACTTCCGTAGGCTGCACGGCCATCCAGGATGCTCCCCCCAAGCTTCTCTTCCTCGCCCCTTCACTTGGGGTCTGTCTTGCATCGTGCTCTCTCAGCCTTCTCCAGCCCCCTCCTATTTTCTCTCACATAGATACTCCCTTTAATAAAATCCTTGCATATTTAATCCTGTCTTGACATCTGCTTCTTAGAGGACCTGGATTAACACAGCATAATATTTTGTAAAGAAATACCACTCATGGAATTTCTTGATAAAAAGACTTTTTGGCAAAACTAAACTTTTGCTAAGTAAGCACAACTTCACGATCATGTTTTATGTCCACATTAATCTCCCAAAACTTCAAGTTCTCCTCATGGAGTATTTTTAATTATGACAGCAACTAAATACTTTGTCACATTGTTTCTTTTTAGATGCAATGGCAACATTTTACTAGGCTTATAACCATAAAGCTGGTATAAATATCCCACAGCAATATTTTTAAAATTCAAAATAATATCCATATACATTTAAAGACTCTACTACTAAAAGCCCTTTTTATTTAAAAACCCTTTGTTCATTCATTGGAACAATATCAAATATCGTGTGCCTACTACGTCCTGGGTACAAAGTTAAATATTGAAGAGACAGACATGAATAAAATAGATCTTCCATCAAGGACTTTGCCATCTAGTTATAGAGAAACACTCCTAACAACCAACCATCAAGACCCATTAACCACAACCCTTCATTAGTCAGTGGGAATCTTGCCTGAGGAAGGACCACAGACAGACCCCAAAGAGGCCTGCTTGCTAACAGAGGGCAGTTGTACTTCCCAAGTTACTCGCTGATGTTTGCTTACACATGGACCAGCCTAGTCAACCATGGAGAATAGCTGCAAAAGAAAATGTGCATGCCTGCACTTTCTTCTTCAAACACTATAGAATAACCCATGTGGAAACAGGAATTAAGAGAGCAGAGGGTCAGGGAAGAAACAAGAAGCCAGCAGTTAGGTCTAGGGTGGCAGGGAAAACAACCAGCCCACCAGCACCTGACACAGAAAGAAGTGTGAGGGGTCATTAGACATCTACAAACTCTGGAGAAAAGTAGTGGGAAAAAAGTGCCAGGAGAAAAACTTAGGAGAAAACTCAGGCTTGTTTTCGCTGTTATTGTTGCTGTTGTTATTTATACATTTCCCAAAATTCTTTCTAGCATGTTTGGGATATTATTCTGCAGTTTTTTGCCAGCTCACACAAAGGCAAAAAGTAGAGCTGCTGGATTCCACAGAGCTAATAAACTCAAAATATCTTCCGTAAAAAAGAATTAAAAACAGTTAAAAGTAAATTCAACTTAGCTAGTTTCAATTATTTCTGAATAAATTATATTTTATATTGACTATATCAAATATCATCATTTTATGAGCAAAACAAGTTGAACACATTACGTGTCTCAGTGTTCTCAAACGACTAAAGTGACTTTAGCTCTGTAAAACACTCCTAAAAAATAAATACTGCCTATGCTTCAAATTTTGCCAAAGTGTCTTTCCCCCCCCCCCCCCCCCCAGATTAATTCTTTTTACAGAAATTCTATTATTTTATACAGGATCACTTATGGAAAAAGCAAGCAGTTGTGAATGGCAGGGGTCCAAGGAGTCAGTAAAACTCAACGAGACTAGGCAAAACGCTGAGGAGCCATGGAGTTTCTTGAGGAAAGACTCACAGACCTGCTCTGTGGCTCCCCCACAACTCCTAGGACAGCTAGAGATGCACAAACCCTTTTGAATTAGATAGCTGGAGAGTGGATGGTTGTGGGCAAGAACTAGGAAAGGAACAAAGACAGCTGGGATGAGGGACAAGGCCACCTCAGAGCACTTAGAATGAGAGACAAATTGAAAGGAAGGACTCTGGACCCTAGGAATCCCATGACCTTACAGCAGTCAAGAAAATATACAGCAGATTGTCTTTGTCTTCAAAAATAAACAGTTGGAAGAAGCAACCACCTGAACTAATGAAAACTGGCTCCTCGTGGCTTTCTCGTAGGAAATGGAAACAGCTTGCATACGTTCATGGTAGATACAGATATCTAGGACATTAATTAATTGCAAGTTAGACCTGAAAGCTGCTATGACATCACTGAAGGAGGGACGTGAGGGGGTGGGCACGCATACATTGGGACATCTTCTCTGACAAACCCTTTTTCCTCTCTGAGAAGCAGCATTCCCACAGGCTAGGACTCATGTGGTCCTGGCCCATGGCTTCAGTTTGGCTTTGTTAGCATCTGCCTTGGGGCTGGAAGAAAAACTATGTAAATTCTGTGCCAAGCAGATTCTGGCGGCCACTGAACAGCTGGGCTGGGAGCTGAGGCATGTTGGAGGCCAGGAGGCTGAGAGCTCTCTGGGGTGCACAGTGAGGCTGGGCATGGAATGGAACTCAGATGTCACCTTCGTCAGGCTAGCCAGACGGAACCTCCTCTTTCTCAAACTTGAGCAATTTGTCCATCCCTTCTAGCATTCATCTTAATCAGCTTGTGTTCATTATTTGTGAACTTATGCTTTCTCTCCTAAAAGACCACAAATTTCCCAGAGGCAGTATCCACTTGCTTCTCTCTTCGCCTGTCTCACAGTGGGTGATTATCAAATGTTTGCTGAAACAAAATGATCCATGGAGTACAGACCAGCGCAACAGGTCATGGAAACATCTACATCCAGTGCCTCTACTCCCAATTACAAACTCTCTCCTTCTGTTTGTTTGCTCTTTCCTCTCTGTCTCTTTCTTGAAATCTCCTTTGAAAAAGTTAGAAAATACTCCCAGGCAGCTAAATTGAATACTTCTGGTTTCCTACCATCCTTCTGTGTCTCTTCAATGGACCTTAGGGTGTTCCATCATCGTTTTAGGGATATCTCGCTCTTTGGGTTCTGATGCTCTCCTCTTGGATCATTCATTCTGTCTTCCTTCTCTTCTCTTCCTTTAATACTAGCTAACAACCACCCACAAAACATAAACTTTAAGTCATGTGGCAAAATTGTATCAAGTACCTTCTATGAGTCAGGTCCAGTTTTCATGTCTTTGAAGAGAGAATGGCTCATCTGACTTCAGTTACCACCTCTGTGAGAATATGCTGGACCTGGGATGCTGAGAGGGGATCAGCAATCCTTGCACAGTAAATGCAACACTGCCAAGCAGATGAGACCCTCACTACGGTCAGGGACTAGGATGGCTTGGTACCCTCCATTTCTACATCACAGACTTCTAGCTTCTCTACTGTCCTCCCCTTAATTGCTCTTCCGCTGATGGATATTAGGTATCACTAACCACCTACATGCTACTCCTCTCACCAAAACAACACTCTCCAGTCCCTTTTTTTATTTTCCAGGTTAAATTTCATTTAAACAAATGCCACCATAGTGAAAACCTCTTTACAACAAGTAAGTGATTTTTCAAGTCCCAAAGCATTTCTGAAATGACTGTTTCCTTTGATGACATTTCCTGATTCTCACCAAAAAATTGTTTGGTAATTTTGCAAACCATTTCCTCTGTAATTAGTTCTCAATTCCATACAATAACCACTGTAGATACCTCCTATAGGAAAGTCTGTGTGTAGTAAATGAGTAAGACCACAGTCTCTGCCCTACAGAGGCTCCCTCTTTGGCAGACAGAGTAAGAGCAAGACAGAAATGAGTGAGACAGAAATCAGTTCTTCTTCTGCCCAACATTTCTACCTGCTTCCAAAGCAGGTGTGCTCCCACTGAGTAAAAGGGTGGGAAAATCTCTCTCTTCAACTATACATGTTCCTGAAGCAGACATGACAAGCTGTCCCTCTCCAAGGCAGCACCCACGTGGACAGGGCCCAGCCAGCTGGTCCCTATAACTCCAAAATCAAGCTCAGGTTTTTGCTGTGGACTCTAAGCATGGCCTTGGTCCTCCCCCAGCCAGAAAAGCACTAGAGGACCTCCCGTGCTCTTGACTTTTGGCTAGTCTTAACCTTTACAAGTTGCAGGACACCTTGATGATAGGTTGAAAAGAAAAAGGAACAAAGATGGAGCCCAGTGGTATTCTAGCGTCCATAAAGAGTGTCTCCCACTCTTTCTCAAATGGCTTAAATTTGGCAAATCCCAAAATACTCATTGCCAGGAACTTTTTTGCCTTAATTTCTTAAACCCATGTGAATTTCAAAGGAAATATGGTCCGTATGTTTCTGATTCATTTACACTTAACTCATCACAAAGTTGTTGTGAAATAGCCATTTGATGTCCAAGAAGCCTTTAGAAGTCTTTTCCTACGCCTTTTCTCCCTTGCCAATGCTAAATACAATTCCAATCCAGAGTTTCTTTAAGTTGGACCTCAACTCAGAACTGAAAGGGAACTCTTGTCTTGATAAAATATTCTTGTCAGCAAGTAGACGATTAAAACCCACGGGAAACAGAATTCCCTGAAGCTCCTGAAACTTCCTCCAATGCAGGCCTAGTTTTCCCTTTTCCTAATTCACATTAGATCAAAAGCAGACACGTTGAGCTATAAATTGAAATTGCACCAGGTCCCACCTCAGCCACAGCAGAAACCCCATGGAGAACAGTTGCTCCAACGTTTGCTAACAGATATTTCAGCTTCCAGTCCTCAGGACAGTTGGAGTTACTTCCCCTCAGCACTGAACGTTTTAAGCCACAAGAGCCTTTGATGTCTCCAAATTCACCCACCAGCATCCAACATGCAAAGTAGCCCAGCCATCCGCTGTAGAAGAGCTGGACTAAAATAAGTCTCCACTTTCCTCATACATAATATAATCCAAATAGAAGCCAAATTCAAATTGATAGAGTTTATGAGAAAAGGATGTATCAAAACTGTGGTTTCTAGCTGGCCTTTTGGTGTGGGCATTGTGGTGTTGGTTTTAGTATCAAATACTAGAAAGGAGACGCGTGGGGGTCAGGACAGGTCTTTCATATTTGCTCAGGAGGCTGTACACAAGTGAACTCCGAAACCTCAGGCATCCTGGGGAAAGTAGGCATTGCCTGCCAGCTTGGAGAGGAAAGTGAGGAGGGTGCACCCTAGGCACTTCTTGGCCAGCCATTCACTCAGGCCCCAGTGCTGCCTCAGCGTCCTCATCTTCCTTCCTGCCAGTGAGCTCCAGCAGAACAAAGACCTTTCAGATCCCCCGAGATCAAGACTGGGTCAGGACGGGAGGAGAAATCCCTCCCAAACAATCCCCTCCTTCACCTCTGTGCTTCCCACCCCATCTTTTTTTATTTCCTGCTTATTCTGAAATCATTTTCTTAAGCATTTTTAAACAATATTTGCATTTAATCATCTGAAAAAATATCCTTTATAGCAGCCTCGGAGCTCTTTCAAATACCCCTCCATGAATCTAAACATAACTTGAACCATTTCAAACAACTCCCTCTTGGCTCAGTAAATTTGCCATGTTTTTTCCCCTTATTTTAAATTGTGCAAACAATTAGACATTTTGAAAACGGCATACATCAAGTAAAGCAAGTCAGGTTTTAATTACTTTAAAACATTTATAATCCCTGCTGTCAGAATCAGCCTTCTCCCTTTGGGCACGTAACATTCTAGCAATGTTGTGATATCTTTTGGGTTTGACCTAAATATCTATTTACTTTATTGAGTCAGTACACGGCCTGATAGGTCAAAAATTAGGCATGGGTGGTTGAAGAGTAAATACCTGCTACAAGATGCCAGAGTTAAGAGGAATTGTAAAATTAAACGCATCTTTAGAGGTTTGTAACTAAGTTCACATTTGCATTTAAATACCAAGTAATCTTCCAATTTTTATGCATAGTTTTCAGTCCTGTAACAAAAACATGATGTCAAACGCTCATGCTGTGAGCACTGTGCTTGGTTTCCTTGTTTACATTCACAGCTGTAAACACAGTCTTATCCAGGCTTGCTTGGAAGCAAATTTCCCATTGTTTCCTGCCCTCACTATGTTGAGAAAATTCTAGAGTTTTCCTTATATTCTCATTCTTTATGCACTGGCCCATAGGTACTTAAACTTTTCAGGGTCTGGCCACACTTCCACCTACTAAAGCCCCAATGCAGGCTTATGGTCTTCATTTCAATTGGTCTTGGATTTCAAAAGTTGTAAGTAGAAAATTGGGCTGAGGGTATTTATTAAAAGTCATTTATATGCAAATGCCTTCTTCACGTTAGCCCTACTCCATAGCATATGCATCTCTCCAGCTACTTAAAACTCATCCATCTTTCCAGGCAAGCTCAGAGCTGGCCAACTTCACCAGAGACACCTTGGCAAATCCAGAGAGAGGGACTTTTAAATAGACTTTTCAGTTCTCTTAATCACCAAAAAAAGGGACCCTACATCTGTATGGTGGCTATAAACAGTATTAAAATGGGCTTCGTTGAATTGATCAGAGGAAGGTTGCAAGAAGGTGTTGCAGTGGAGAGGCAAAAGCGAGAACAGGGAAAGAGATGATGATCAGAAGGAATTCAAAGAAAAGGAGAGAAAGACATTGAAAAGCAAATACCAGCAAAAGACTATTAAATGCAGTAAATAGAAACAGGGCAAACATTGTGAATGGAGAGAGAAAATAATTAAATTCAGAGTGACATTGCCTGTGTAGAAATGTGGATTCAAGAAATAAAATTCCTCGTAAGAACATTTTTGTTACTAATACCTTCCTTGAATTATGGAATTAAAATGCATATGCACACGTGTACACACACACACACACACACACACACACACACACACACACACACTCTCCTGATATGCTGTTCTCCTAAACTAGATGCAGTCACTGAGTGTGCCCTATGCGTGAAGACACTAGCCCTATGCACCCCTGCCCCTTAAACTCCAGGTCAGGGGTGGTCACCCCCTCCTTGGTACCAGCAGGGATCAGAGCAAAGCATTAAGTCACCAATTGCCAAACCGCTAAAACCTCAACTAAGAGAAGGATCCCCGCCTTAGTTTCCCAGCAGTTCCCAGCAGGCGAGAAGACGCAGGCATTCCAGAATCTACAGCCCATCCCTGCACAGGCTCTTCCCCATGAGTTCTCAAGCGCTTGGTCTTAGATTTACATAAAGTGTAAAAAACCCCTACCCTTTTGTTGCCTCTCCATATTCCATCCAGATGGGGTCCTCTGTAGGGATCATATAGTGCCTATTTGGCAACTACATTGAGCCTTTCTTTCTGTCCCCTGTAGGATCATATCTTTAAACATAATGGAGGTAGGTGTTGCCTTTGCACTGTACTTTGCAGATGCTCGTTGGAGTTCGGTCCACCTTTCAGATTTTATTACAGTCCGTGTGTTTCTGACTCTCTCCTTTGACAGAGCACTATTTTTCTTAGGTCACTTTTTCATTTATATATACTTGTTTCTAAAACACAAGACTTACTTTTATACTTTATTTTTTCATAATTTTCTATCAGAATACAGGAAAACATACCCTTTAAGTTCTGCTATTGGGACAAATATCCAAAATTCTGTAGACTCTGAACACAACAAGAACTGCTCTATGGAGTATTTTTAGGGCTAAGGAAAATGCATATATATAATTATCTAATTTTCAGGTCAGAATGATGCAGCTGAGCAGGCAAGGGACAGACAAGACCAGTCTCCCTCCTTTGAGGCACTGGAGGCTCTGTAATTTTTCTGTGCTTTACAAATGCAAAGAGCCCAAAGCAAACTCCAAAAAGCACAAGCCACTTTCTGTTTACTGTTACACAGAATCAAAATTAATGTTTACAGTGTTGATATGAGCAACAAAAGATTCTGAAGTGATTTTTAAATGAAAGAATAAATAATGTCCAATATATTTGAATATGTTTTAGCGCACTTTAAAAAATATTAGACATTCTGTGTAACATATTAACCCCAAAATCCTGTTCCCTGATTATCCTATATGAAGGAAAAGAGCTACATAAAGTATTTTAGTTAGCAGAGAGATGAAATTCTAAATAGGGCAGCCCAACCAAAACCCCTGGGAAACTGAGTGAAAAAGAATAGAAAGGAAGCAAACTGGAGGATAGGAGAAAAGTGGAAGTGAGCTGCAGTAAAAAATGTAAATGGATGAAAACTGCAGGTGGGATGACAGTGGGCCCTTCTGATGGTCTCTCGGTAGCCATGAGCCCTCTCCCATGAAAAATGCACATGCACACATTTTGCAAACAGTGTCAAGGAGTTCATAGACTACCTCTCCCTCAGAGCCTCCTATAGCAGCCTGTAGTAAGTAATAACATAAACAACTTTGAAGCCTACAGTAGTGCTTAATCAAGATATTTGGAAAACAGGAAACTGGTGAAGGAGACAACTGTGTTAATTCAAAACAAAATAACTACCAAAGATTATTTTGATTCAATGAAGGAAGATGAGCTGGCTATTAAATCAAAATTTGTACTAAAACCAGCTATAGGTAGCCCTCTATTCCACTTTATTTTCTTTAGAGATATTCTATTGAGGATAGGGCCATTCTTCAAAGTTTTAAAAATGTGAATATCATGTTAAATTTTTGATGCTTCTAACTCAATAATTTCATGTGGTCATAAAAATAATTTGTGTTTAAGTACTCTCCATGGATTCTGTTCCAAGAGCCTGCAGTTCCTTTCATTTGGCCTAGAGCCTTGGTGACATTTCCCTGCTAAGGGGCTCCCGTGGGTTCCATCTGGATCGTTTGAGTCTCTAGATAATTTGCTTTTACTTACATTGAGTCAGTTCCTAGTTCCAATGTTGCTGTGTTGGAGATGGAGCGAGATGCCAAGTTTACTTGGGGGACTGAGGCTTCAACATTTCCGACCCTTGTGCCAGAGAGGGCTACCTTCTGAGGGACACATTCCAGTAAGACCAAACCAAACTATGGAAAAATGTTCAGCCTCACTCGTTATTAAGGAATTGTAAGTCAAACTAATAATGAGGTACTAGTCTATATCATGTTTTAACAAGATGAAACACAATATTATTTACAAGGGCTGGTTTCATTGTACCATACTAAAATCTTCATCAAGTTTTAGTAATACATAGAAAGAATGCTAAAAAAAACCCCATCCCCTTTGACCCAGCAAATTCCATCTTTGGGAAAACTTGAAAAAAGTGGGGGAATAGAAATGACATATGCCAAATTGTTTCCAGCAGCATCATTTATACTAATGAAAACAAGAAACAGCCTAAATCATCAACAATAAAAGTTTGGTTATCTAATTATGGTTAGCTCACAGGGGACACTGTGGTCTATGTTGAGCATAATTCCACCTTCATCCCTCACTCCATATCAGGAGTGTGTGTGTGTGTGTGTGTGTGTGTGTGTGTGTGTGTGTGATCGGCTTGTGAATAGTCATATGACCTGATTCTGGCCACTAAAATGAGAGAAAAAGTTTTCTCAGGAGTTTTGAAGAAACGTATGTCTCATACAGAAACAGGAAGAAGCAATTCATCTTCTAACTCTGGGCACTCTGCTGGATGTGGTCCCTGGAACTGCTACAGCCATTTGCAGACACACCTGAGGGGGACATCAACACTGAGGAGAGCACGTTAAAGAAATGGAAAAACCCTGGTCCTTGGTGACAACATGGAGCTGTTAAATCAATCCACCCGGAGCTTCAACTTCCATTAAATATGAAATATTCCATATTTGTGAAAAATTAAACTTTCTTATAACTTAAGCCAGTTTGAGTTGAGTTTTCTGAGTTATTTGATTCTAATAAAATCAAAATTAACTTAATTTTGTATATCCATTATAACAGTGATGATTAATTTAAACCTATGGCAAGTCCTTGTCAATAATCTTAAGAAAGTAAAAGCCCCCCAGAATATATCCAATATAATTATAACTATATAAAAATCACGAATATATCTATACATATCCATCATGAATAGTATTAACAAAACAGTTCTATCAGAGTTAAAGAAATTAAGAGTAAATTATAAAATACCTTAGTTTTTAAATAATATTTTAAGTGTTGCCTTCTATAATTTTTTTTTCACATGATTTCTCAAATTGGTGAGCAACCAGAGGTTAAGGGATGCCTCTGATTCATCCCAATTTCAAGTAAAGTTGCTGGAACTTTTTAGTTTTATATAAATCAAGATGGATTAGATTCTGTCACACTAACAAACAACCCAGAAGTCTCAATGCCTTAAAACAACAAAGGCTTATTTCTTGCTTTGGCTACAGGTCTATTGCGGTTGGATGGAGCAGTGGGGTTGCTCTGCTCATCAGAGTCACTCAGGGACTCAGACTGCTGGAGCAGCCCCCATTCCAACCATTGAGTGTCACCATGCCAGAGGTTTAAAAAAAAAGCATGCAAATTGCATACTGGATTTTAATGCTTCTGCCACGTATTTTCCACTCACGTTTCATTAGCCAAAGCAGGTCACATGGCCATGCCTAAGTTCAAAGGAAGAGGGAAAGTACAATTCTCCCATGTGCCTGGAAGCCCCACATATTTGGCAAATAGCCCTAATGACTACCACAGGGTTACAACAAATGGCTGTTGGATGCATAGGACCATTACATGTACAGGAGTAGACTTTTTTTTTTAACCCCAGAGGTAAGGGAGAGATGAAGCCTATATGTAGTAAAATTAGTATAGTGAGACACAAAACAGCCCCTCACATGTTCTAAATACATGCTCAGCTTCACCCAGCAATTGATTCTGCAGGGTTCACATGGTTGCATAAAACATGTGGTTCAAGTCTCAGCATATTATAAATGTAGTGGAGACTTTTATATCATTCCTAAAGTGCTACTACGAAAGACCACTGGACAGAAAATAGATTATCACAAAATATCTCCCTTGCAAAATCTGCACACATCACCAAAAGCAACAAATGATGAATCTGCCTGATAAGACATACCTAACACTTCTCTCTACTCCCTGCTATCTTTCTGCATGTGTTTTGGAAGCTTTTAACATTTTAACATTCTGGTCTCAGATCAAGCATAAATTCTGAATTGTGAGACTCAGAGTCTACTTAGCATAGTTCGTTCCTCATCTCATTTCTCTCTTCTTCCCTTACATGACTTCATCCTCCGAAACTGCACCCTTGATTCTCCAGGTCAGAGCACAACGACCCTTTCGCATTGCCAAACTCTGACCCTTCCACCGTTTAACTGCTGTTCTTCCTTAGTTGCTTCCTCCAGCAGCCCATAAACACCTTTGGGCATCATAGGCTGCTAGGACTCTACACTCTCAACCTGAACACTAAGTTCTCTCCTCCCAGTCATGGGAGGAACAGGTTGGTTCCTTCTCAGTGCATTCTGTCACTGACATCTAAAAGCAGCATGGCCAGACCTTGGGCTAGGGAGCAGGTAGCAGGGGAGTTAGGTGGGAAAAGATTGGTTTTACATCTCCCTTTTTGGTATATATATATATATATATATATATATATATATATATATATATATATACACACACACACACACGTATATATTATATTTTATATATATATCACTATATATAATATATAATGTATATTTCATATATATTACCCTTCCCAGAGTATATCAACAAGGAATTTTTAGATTATATATACCAGAAACCTTCACTTAAACTGGATTTTAAAAAAAAAAGATTTATTTATTGGCTCATAAAACATTCAAGGGTAAGACTGGTTTGAGGCAAAGCTTAATGCTTAATCCAGGGATTCAAATGATGTCATCAGGATGTGAGTTCTCCTCTGTTTTTCTGCCCACCTTTCTCAATCCTGGCGTGGTCTTTAGCAGATTTCCCCTCTTGAGCGCAGGATGGAAGCCAGGAGCTCCAAGGGTCATGTTAGTTCTCAGCAGACCCAGCAAAAGCCTTGAACTCCACACACTGTTCAGGTTACATGCCTCCCCCAATCAATCCAATGACAACTGGCCTGGAGGATTGGATATGCAGGTTGAATGAGGCCAATTAGGCTTGCCCCTGGGGGAGAGGGTGGGGTCATGTCTCCCAACCCTTGGTGGTAGCGGGGACAGGTAATATCCTGCCAAAGAAAATACATGGTACTCTTATAGAAAGAAAATTGAGAGGATTCCAATAATGCTGACATGGGCTTTGAGGTTGCCTCTCTAAGACTCTGCTCCTTTCCTTTGCACCCTTCAAAATTGGCCTTGCTTTTTTTTTTTTTTTTTTAAGATTTTTGGAGAATTGGAGAAGGGGAACATTGGGGAATTGGGGAAGGAGAACAGACAAGTGCTGTCCTTTTGTTCTTCCGTCTAGTTATGGAGGATATCACTTCACTGGCCCATGTTGGTATTATCATTGCGCTCTTCCCAGGTGAGCCAGTCACTCGCCAGCCACTGGATGGCCACTCAGTGGCTCACAACGGCTCATGAAAGTGCACACCAGCTGCCAGCCAGCCCCACTGCAGCCTACGCCATCGCCGGTGACTCACAGCAACCCAGGTCAAGCTGTTGTTCACCATCTTAGCTATAGAGGGCGCAGCGTCACTGAACTTCATGTGGGATCTGAATCTGAGCCCTGCTGCTCAGGAATTGGCATCCCAAGCCAAATCCTAACCAATGCGCCATTTGGCCAGCCCTAGCCGTGCTTTTTTCTCAGCCTGGAAGGTTAGGGGAAGATGATATTAGTGTTTAGTAACAGTGATAGCTTTATGTGTTGTTCCTTGTAAAACCAAATTTCTATATGTAGAAATGGGGACTTGCTTTTAATGGGGACTTCCTGAAGACCCAGTGGGTCAGAGGAAAGGGACGTGGCCTGGAGGTCTAAACACCTACTGTTGGGTCTCAGCTCAGAGACCTCAGATAATTCTCATTATGGACTTGGGTTTCTTATTCATAAATAAGGATGGACTATATGATCTTCGAAGGCCCACACTCTCTGGCTGCTGTGATTTTATTGTTCTGACACTAGGATAGGGTTGCAAAAGTTACTTGCCCAATGTGTCATAGTTGACGAAAGGTGCCAACACCACCCTTCCGATTCCAAGTGAAAGGAACTTTCTAGTACACCAAGACAGTCACATTGGAGAAATAAAAGTAGGTGGGAGATGTTGATGAACTTGCTAATCGATTAGATATGAAGGGGAAGGGAGATGGAGAAGGCACAGACACCACCAAATTTTTTAGGTTGTTGACAGAGATGGCATTAAAATTGGCACAAGAAAGGAAATATTAACTAATTTCTGATCTATGGAGGAGACAAGCTCAATATATCTGGTTTGTGGTGCTCATGGGACAATGATGTAGAATGCCCAGAAGACCTTTAAAGTAGAATTGGATCTTGGCAGGTAGGACAGGACTAGAAATGTGAGGACGTCAGTGGATTAAATAGAAAGCATGATAGACCTTAGAAAGGTAGGTGAGAGTCTTGGAGGACATGGCGGAGGGTGAGGTTCTAAGATTGGAAAGGATCTGCCTTGCAGAGGTAAGGGGTCGGGGTGTCACAAAGAGACCTGAAGGAGAAGCATCAGGAAGGTTCATGAAAAAGTCCCTGAAACCAGAAGAGAAAAGAGTTTCTGGATGGTTGGGGTGAGTGAAGGGGACAGAGTGATATGCGGGAGAGTGAGAACTGAATGCTGCTGGTGCTTTGCCTCAGAATGGATTTGTAGATCTCCTTGGGGTGGGTGGAGGGGTGGGGATCCTGGCAATGAGTGTAGTAAGTTAAAGAGAAAATGGGTGTTGAAATGGAGGCAGTGAACACAGAGGAGACCAGAAAGCTCTGTCTGTTTAGTTGCACAACGGGGCTGGAGAGGGGGAAGGAATTTGAGATGGGGAAGACTTTGAGAAATGGGAAGGGAGCTCAGAAACACAGTTGTGAGGAATAAATGAACGAATCAATAACATTTGTGTTTTAAAAATTTGCCCAACATAGTTGACCAACTAATGTTAAATTGTACAGATTGCGCCCCCAGAAACATGCTAGAACTGGATGTCAAGGCAATGAGACCAAAAACTAGCGCTAACTTCATGGAATACAAATAAAGTGGACTTTTGTATTTATTTTGGTCCCTCAGGGCTCTTTGAGGAGACATGGAATCCCTTAAGAGCCAGGACCTTGTCATCCACTCTCCTTCAACTCCTCTCTTGCGTGGCTAAACGTTGTGGGTCCCAGCAGATCTGGATTCAACCAAAGATAGGGGACAAACCCTACAAAAGAAAGGAAATTAAGGGGTAATCAGAATCCCTACCTCAAGAGAAAGACCTTCATTTCCACAGACTTCCACACATTGTAAAAGGAGATGTGGTATGATTACAAATGGAATTGTAAATGCCTGATTTATCCCCAAATAAAGCTGGGGCAGAAAACATTATCTCACTTCTTTTGCAAAGAAGTGGACCATTTGGGAGGAAGCTGGACCCATTGCTGAAACAGCTTGCAAACGCACAAACCTCTGAATGGTCTTTTCTCAAAGAAAAAGGAGAGACAGAATGGACACTTGCTAAGGGGGTGGGAGGCCACTGTGGGCTGCCCTATCATTTAACACCTAGCCCCTTGCAGGAGAGCACTGTGGCCGTGCTCTCTGTACTGCCACCTAGTGGAAGGAGTAGGTAATTCCAAATGCTTGGGAACTGCCTGCAAAAGCAAACTTCCTGCTTCCCAATTTAAAAAATGAAAAAGAAAACAGCCGGGAAAGACTGTCCCATCCAGAATATTTGTGGCACAGCAGCAACCAACCTCCTGACAGCTGCAAACACATCCCTTGTTAGTCCACTCTGTAGGCCTGCTAGGCCCAGCAACACTCCTTATGCTGAACCTTAGAAAAGCATGGCAGGCGCTGCAGAAGACAGCAGGTGAATCTCTGACCCCTCAGGGACATGTCCTTCACTGTGGTTTCAGGCCTGGCAGCAGAACTCTTTCTTTTCCGGATCTGGGCTTTGTTATGTTGCAGCCCTTTGCAACTCAGGACTCAGTGATGAAACAATCAGTGACCACTCAGTAGGCAAAACACATCCTTGTCCAGTATGGGGGAAGAGATGTGACAAGTTAATGAGATACAGCCCAAGTCTCTCCCCCACTGCATCTCATGCTTCTACACAGGCAATCAAATACTAGCTGGAGGTCAGCCACAGCGTGCCTGGCGCCGGCTGACTCTAATTAAGGTAGGCATCAGCTTGGGTGGGGGACCTGCTGAAGCCATGTCAAGGTGGAGTCTCTCCAGTCTCTCTCCTGTTCTTTGCTTCTCTGGTGAAGTATCTCAAAGCCAAATTGGCTCATAGATCTCTTTCTTAGTTAGTCACCAGCGAGATATCAGTTTAGAGATGGCTTGTTCTCCTTG
This sequence comes from Hipposideros armiger, assembly GCF_001890085.2. Classification (NCBI taxonomy): domain Eukaryota; kingdom Metazoa; phylum Chordata; class Mammalia; order Chiroptera; family Hipposideridae; genus Hipposideros; species Hipposideros armiger. The sequence continues at coordinate 1,981,157 of NW_017731530.1, forward strand.
TTGCCAGAGCCACCTCACCACTTGTACATGGCAGAGAAAAAACAGAACAGACCTCTGCAACTGGTCATTTGGCATCTCATGCAACAGGATTAACAGATGGTTAGAGGACTGGAACCAATGGTTATTAGAATTTCAGGCAGGATCTTTAGATATGCGTTCCCTGCTGAACAGAAATGTTCTATCACTTACTTAAATAATTTCATGAAGACAACTTTGAGATGAAAAACGAAGAAAAAGACCATGTGAATTCCACATAATATTGCCAAAGGCAGTGCACTATCTATTGTTTTAAGAAATAACTGACTTTTAAAAACCTCCGCACGATTTATAAATCAAAATCATTTTTCCCTCGAGAACAATCCAGAAAGAGTAAAACATTCAAAGCACCAAACTTTCAAAAGACCTGTTGGATTTAAAGATTCTATCCAAGAAAATAACTCCCTAGATTACTTAAATGGCCGTGCAGTTCTTCGAGACTCAGATGAAAGACACCATCAAAGTACAGAGTGTTATTAATAACCCTTGGTGTCCAGCCATTTCCTTCCCCTGCTCTTTCGGGCAAGCATCTGTCTAGCTCTATTTTGTTATTTGATTTTATTATGTAGTTTTCTGACATCTGCTCCCAGGCTCTCTGAGACAACAGTGAATTCTCCTTAGAGAAGAAATCGCACAAGAAAGGGAAGGTGGAGCAGAGTTCCTGAAACCTGATGACCCTGTAAAGGAGTTTGGGGAAGTGCAAGCCCTGCCTCTCCTCTAGACATTACTCAACTGTAGGCCAAAGAGCCTCATTACTGAATTTCTCCTTGAATAAACACACACACATACACACACACACACACATACACATACACATACACACACATACACACACACACACACACACATGATAACCCTCCTGTAAATAAGACTCTGTTTTCTATGCTGAAGCAGACATAGTTATAGCAGACCTTGTCAGTGCATTGCCTCTCATCCCCTCAGATCCCTCTGCCATGTTTGCTGGCTGCACCTTCTGGTTTGCATTCACTCTCTGTGGCCAACATGCCAGTCACTCATCAAAGGGTTGCTCTCAGTCTCCCATTGTGCCTACAAGTCAGGGATTCTGGAAATTGATGCCTCTCCCACCTCAGGCAGCCCTTATTCAATGATTGTCAGGTATGAGGTATAAGTGCTCCAACTCCTGTGGCCCTGATGGAAACCGCTCTGAGGGGTTAAACTATGTTACCCTCAGGGCCTCCCTACAGGACTGAGCTGAAGTTATTGTAGTGGTTTTAAAATATGTCCACAAATTGACACTCCTCCCTTCAAAAGGCAGAGCCTAATTCCCTCCCCTTAAAAGTAGGCCAGACTGAGTAACTTGCTTCTGAAGAGTAGAAGCTGGGAAAAGTGATTCCAGGTAAAGTCCGAGGCTGGGTTATAAAATGGATGGTTTCTGCCTAGCTCTCTCTCTCTTGGATTATACAACTGGGGACACCCATATCATGAGGACACTAAAGCAGACCTAGGAGAAGCCCATGTGGAGAGGAAATGAGGCCTCCCACCAACAGCCAGCATCATCTCAGCAGCCATTTGAGTGAGCCACTTTGCAAGTGATCCTCCTGCCCCAGATCAATTTTCCTAAGTTGCAGCCCCAGCTAACATTTTGACTGCAGCCCCATGAGACACCCTGAGCCAGTGCTGCCCAGCCAAGCCACTCCTGAAAACCTGCCCACTTCAACTCTGAGCAATGATAAATGTTTATTGTTTGGGGCAATTTGTTACACAGAAATGTAGGACAATTAGTTTTCCTCTATGGGACTTCGTTCAATACTGCACCCCGGCTTGCCTTCTTCCCTTCCTCAGCATGCTTTCCAATTGCCCTATTGTGTTTTCCCTGGGAATGCTTCCTAATGAATCCTTCTCACAAAACTTCCTATCTCAGAATCAGATTCCTCTCTGGGAACTGGTTAAACTTTCTGATAAAATAAATCTAACTCAGGGTCCCCAGTCCAAGTGCTCTTCCACCCCCAAAGAATCTCATTTTCTAGTCTTGTTTTACACTCTTTCCATAATAACTATCCTCACTCCCTTCCTTCACACCCTAGAACATTACAACTCCTCTTCCTCAGTTCACGGAACATAACAAGGCAAGTGGGTATTGTGCTGAAACCAGGCAAAAAAGGGGGAAGGCCCTTACTACCCACTAGCTGGCAACATGAGTGTTTAGCCACCATAGCAGAGAATCCCCACCCTGCCTCTGAATCCTCAGAGTGACCCGTGGAGGCTGTGGCTCTGCCAACACAACGGAGGGTTCCCCTGCTGCCCAGCTGTGACTCGGATGGCAGGAGAAGCCTTGTGAGCTCAGGCCATGTGTGAGGCAGGGAGAATGGAGTGATTCCCTGGGCATTTTGCAAAGCTAATTTTTGAACCAATGTCAATTCCTTTTTATAATTAAACTGAAAGGGGGAAATAGGTTCTACAAAATACAGGCTCTGTCAGTCTCTCTCAGTGGAGAAAAAAACAAAAACACAAGTAGTCTTGGGACATTTCCAACCCAGAAACTCACGGACTTGGGAAGCAATCCCACTGTAACATAGACTGTGCTGAACTGCCAGACACTACAGAACACACACATAGCCAGAGATGAACAAGAAGAAAACCCACACTGACAACCCACCCAAAGATTGTCCGAGACAGAGAGAGATCACGGTTACTCTAGGTATGGTTCACATGGGAGAGTGTATTGCAAGCTAAGCCAGTTTTCAAACCCCTGAAATATCTGAAAAAATAATTAATTCAAATTCTTTCCTTTGTAATATGTGATCATTTGCTTGCATTATATCTAAATTTATTTTTCTACTATCAATGAAAAAAACAAATAATCTGCTAAGTGAATTAATAGAATAGAAAGTTTGGAGGGAACATAGCTGTCCTACATATAAGAAAAATCTTTCAACAAGTTTTAGCACATTTATATTTTATCTGTAAAATGTAGCTACAGGAGAAATGAATCTTTAAGAAAAACACCAGTAACAGTTGCACAAGTCTTGCTGATCCAAGATGGCTGAGTAGATAAACACTGCCTGCTTACTTCTGAGAACAAATTAAAATTACAACTAAATTACAGGACAATCAACCTGGAGAACCACCTAAAGTCTGGCTGGCTGAACAGAAGATTTATAACTAAGAGTATAAAGAAGAAGCCATGTCGAGACAGGTAGGAGGGCTGGAGATGCGAACTGGCTAACCCCAAACCTCCATGTGGCAGCTCAGAATCAGGAGGGATATCTTGGCTATGGACATTCCTCCCAGAAGAGTGAGGGACCCCAGTCCAACATCAGCTTCCCCAGCCTAGAGTTCTGGTGTCAGGAAGAAGAGCCCCCAGAACATCTGGCTATGAAATACAGTGGGGATTACTACTATCTGGGTGGGACAGGAGGTGGCGGGAAACCCAGACATCATCTTGAAGGTCCCATGCACAGACTTGCACATTCCCAGGCAATCACTTTGGGCTCCAGCAGAGGGACAGTAACTCAGGTGGTATCGAAGAGATGGGGGGTGGGGGTAGACTGAGTTCTGTGGCTTCAAGTCTATAGCTTGAGGACAGTCAGCATTTTCCTTGTGTGGGGTCCTCTTCCTGTGAAGCCAGCAGGCTGGTGCCATCTTTCCTGTGTTGAACCCTCCCCCTTTGCTTACTGCCAAATCTGAATCTGATTGGTCTGGTGAGCTCCGCAGCTCCATCCTGCTGACTTACTAGGACCCCTTCCACCCTACTCCCCCAATGCCAGAGGCACTTTTCCCAAGAGCAGCCAGGCCTACCATTACCAGCATTGCACTTTTTCTTGGAAAAACTATTAGTCTGACAGACCCCAGGCAGGTGGCAACTGGCCTTAGTGTGCTCTGGGACTTTAGCTGAGTAGCTTCAGGCTCTCAGTACTGGCACCAAACCAAAATTTACATTAACCTGGTGACCACAACTTGTTCCACGCTAGTGACTCCCTGAGACCCTGCCTCACCCAACTTGTATACCACACGAGGCTTTATCACTGGCTGAAACTTAAGGGAGCTGGCAGGTGGCAGCAGGCCTTGAGATTTCTTGGTATTTTACGGAGCTACCCCAAGCCAGGTACTGGTGGCAGACATCCTCGGTTTGCAGTGTGGCCTCTCCCACACACCTCCAGGGTTAGCTCAAGCAGAGAACAACCACAAATTGCTTTGTAGCTCTTATCAGTTGGTCATAAGCAGTGGATGACCTGGGCCTGCACTGGAGCCCCTCACAAGAGGCCCCAGAACCAACTTACTTAGAGGTTGCCTTCAAACCACAGCACAGCACTATCCAATTAGCCCCACAAGTGGCACAACCAAAGGGCGGTCTCAACAGGCACCAGAGCACACTGGGGTGAATCTCACTGCATGGGATAAGCCTCCCTAAAGCAGCCAGTAAGTTGTAGATGAGGCAAACCCTCAAGACAATCAGCCTGAGGGTCAATCTCACCCACTGATATGCAAATAGCAACCAAGGCTCAACTACAACAGGAGGGCACATACAACCCACACAAGAGACACTCCTGGAGCACCCAGCTCAGGTGACCAGGGAGACTATGTCACTGGGCCCCACAGGGCACATACTACATAAGGCCACCTGGCCAAGACTGGGAGATGTAGCAGATCTACCTAATACATAGAAACAAACAGAGAGGCAGCCAAAATGAGAACTCTAAGAAATAAATCCCAAATGGAAGAACTCTAGAAAAAGAATTAAACAAAATAGAGGCAAGCAACCTACCAGAGACAAAGTTCAAAACAATGGTTATAAGGATGATCAAGGAACTTAGTAAGAACTTCAACAAAGTAGTTTTATGTTTGCTATAAGGCATAAAAAGTACATAGCATTAAAAACACACATAGAAACTATAACAAAGAACTAGTCAGAAGTGAAGAATATAGTAACTGAAACAAAGAATGCACAAGAAGTAATCACCAGCAGACTAGATGAAGAAGAGGATTAAACCAATGATTTGGAAGACAAGGTAGCAGAAAACACCCAGTCAGAACAGCAAAAAGAAAAAAAGAGTCCAAAAAAATGAGGAGAGTTTAAGAGACCTCTGGGACAACATAAAGCATAACAACATTCACCTCATAGGGGTACCATAAGAAGAAGAGAGAAAGCAAAGTATTGAGAACATATTTGAAGAAATAATGACTGAAAATGTTCCTAACCTGGTAAAGGAAATAGACATACAAGTCTAGGAAGTGCAGAGAGTCCCAAACAGGATGAACCCAAACAGGCCCACACCAAGACACATCATAATTAGAATGGCAAAGGTTAAAGACAAAGAGAGAATCCTAAAAGCAGCATGAGAAAGGCAACTAGTAATTTATAAGAGAGCTCCGATAAGATTGTCAGCTGATTTCTCAACAGAAACTTTGCAGGCCAGAAGGGATTGGCACAAAATATTCAACATGATAAAAAGCAAGAGCCTACAACCAAGACTGCTCTATCCAGCCAGGCTATCATTTAAAATCAAAGGACAGATAAAAGCTCTTCCCAGACAAGAAAAAGCTAAAGGAGTTCATCACCACCAAACCAGTATAACGAGGAATGTTAGAGAGACTTCTTTAACACAGGAAAAAAAAAATCAAAGTTATGAATAAGAAAATGGCAATAGCTACATATCTATCAACAGTTACTTTCAATATAAATGGATTAAATGCTCCAATCAAAAGACTTAGGGTGGCTAAACGGATAAGAAAACAAAACCCTTACATACGCTGCCTCTAAGAGACTCACTTCAGATTGAAAGACACACATGGATAGAAAGGAATGGATGGAAAAGATATTTCATGAAAGGCGAAATGAAAAAAAACAAAAACAAAAACAAAAAGCTGAAGTAGCAATACTTATACCAGACAAAATAGACCTTAAAACAAAGGCTTTAACAAGAGACAAAGAACGATCCAGTAATCCCACTTCAGGGTATTTATCTGAAGAAACCCAAAATGCTACTTCAAGGGGACATGTGCATCCATATGTTCATTAGAGCATTGTTTACAATGGCCAAGATGTGGAGGCAGCCTGGGTGTCTGTCAATAGATGAATGGATAAAGAGGAGGTGGTACCTACATACAAGGGAATATTGCTCAGCAAGGGAAAGGAATGGATTCTTGCCATCTTCAGTGGCATGGGTGGACCTGGAGGCAATTGTGCTGAGTGGAGTGCCAGACAGAGAAAGACAGATGCAATGAGATTTTGCTTATATGTGGAATCTAAAGAACAAACAAACAAACAATGTCATAGAAACAGAGAGCATTTTGATAGTTGCCCAACAGGAGCAGGGACTGGAAATGGGTAAAAAAGGGGGAAGGATTAAGAAGTACAAATAGAGGCCTGACCACCGCATTGTATTTCTGAAACTGATGTTGAATAATACTGTATGTCAACTATAATTATATATACATATAGTCTCGGGACATGGAGTAGA
>NW_017731530.1:1988494-2056771 GCF_001890085.2 Hipposideros armiger
CTGGCTGCTGGCCACACACGGTAGCCCATGGCAATCCACTGCCACAGGGGCTGCAGCCCACGCCGTCGCCGGCGACCCACGGCAGCCCAGCTCCAGGTCGAGCTGTTGTTCAGCATCTTAGCTGTAGAGGGCAGCGTCACTGGCCCTCATATGTGGGATCCAAACCAGGGCCCTCTGGCGTCCCAAGCCAGCTGTTAACCAATAAGCCCCTCGGCTGGCCCGGGGTCATTTCTTAAATTACACAAATGTCTAACCACTATTCTGTACACCTGAAATTAATATAAAATACTATTGAATGTCAACCGCAATTAAATTTTTTTAAATAGGGGAAAAGGTGAAGGGGAATAAGAGGTTCAAATCTCCAGGTATAAAACAAACAAGTCATGGGGATGTAATGCACAGCATGAGGAATATAGTCAATAATACCATGATAGCATGGTACAGTGCCAGATGGTTGCTGGACTTACCAAGCTAATCACTTCCTTAGGTATATAAATGTTGAATAACTATGGTGTACCCCTGAAATTAATATAATCTTGCTGTGTTAGCTGTATTTTCATAAAAATCTTTTTTAAAAAACAGCTGTACAAGCCAATATATTGTTTTAAATAAATTTTCATGCCTTTAGAAATTTTGTTTGTTTGTTTGTTTTGGGTTTTTTCCCTCAAGGATAGTGTACTAGTTTACTAGGGCTGCTATAACAAAGTACCACAGACTGGATGGCTTAAACAACAGAAATGTATTTCCTCATAATTCTGGGGGCTGGAAGTCAAAGATCATGGTTTTGGCAGGTTTGGTTTCTCCTGGCTTGCCGATGACCATCTTTTCCTGGTGTCTTCACATCGTAATCTCTCTGTGCATGCCTGTGTCCCAATCTCCTCTTCTTATAAGGGCACCAGTAATATTGGATTGGGGCCCACTGTCACTGACCTTATTTAATCTTAATTACCCCTTTAAAGACCTATGTGCAAATACAGTCACATTCTGAGGTACTGGGGGTTAGGATTTCCAACATATGATTTTGGAGGGATACAATTCAGCCTGTAACAGAGTGTTTTTAGTAATTCAGTCTAGCTTTCCCTCTAAAACACTTCCTTGAAAATGAAATTTTGCTGTGTATTAACTTTAAACAAACAAACACACAAACAAACAGGATAATATAAGCCCAGTAGGGGTTATACTTGTAAAACAGCCAAAAGAAGAAACATGGTGTATAGAAAATCATATACAAGGTGTGATCAACAAATATGCTGACTGTTTAAATTTTTTAAAAAATTACAGTAAAAGACACATTGCATAACTCCCCTCACTTTGAATACATTGATCCCATCATTCTTGCCACTTTCTGAAGCAGTTCTGGAAGTCCTCTTTCATGAGTGTCTTTAGTTGTGCTATTGTGGCTGCCTCAGTGTCCTCAATCAATTCAAAACATTTAGCTTTCATGGTCATTTTGACTTTGGGGAAGAGCCAGAAGTCACACGGTACCAAATCCGGTGAATAAGGTGGATGAGGACACACCATAATGTTTTTTTTTTTTTTTAAGATTTTTATTGGGGAATTGGGGGGATGGGAACAGTGCTGGGGAATTGGGGAAAGGGGAACAGACAAGTTGCTGTCGTTTTGTTCTTCAATCTAGTTGTGGAGGATGTTGCCTCACTGGCCCAAGTTGGCACCATCACTGCGCTCTTTCCGGCGAGGCAGATCAGTCGCCGGCTTCTGGACGGCCGCTCACTGCGGCTGCTGGCCGCTCACGCTGGCTGCTGGCCACACACGGTAGCCCATGGCAATCCACTGCCACAGGGACTGCAGCCCACGCCGTCGCCGGCGACTCATGGCAGCCCAGCTCCAGGTTGAGCTGTTGTTCAGCATCTTAGCTGTAGAGGGCAGTGTCACTGGCCCTCATATGTGGGATCCGAACCGGGGCCCTCTGGCATCCCAAGCGAGTTCTTAACCATCGCGCCACTCGGCCGGCCCCATAATGTTTTTATTTGACAGAAATTGCCATTCCAGAAGTGACGTGTGACTTGGAACACTGTCATGATGGAGGATGAAGTGAAGACACTCATAAAAGAGGACTTCCAGAACTGCTGCAGAAAGTGGCAAAAATGATAGGGTAAGTGTGTTTGAAGCAAGGAGAGTGTTTTAAGGGGGATTAATGGGAATGTGTGTTTTACTGTGATAATATTTTTTTAAATTTAAACATTCATGATAGTTTTCAATCACACCTTGTATCTATCTTTGTTATCTCTGGAAAGAGAGAGTGGTGGGAGAAGCAAAATCCTGATCTGAAAAGACCGGAAGTAAGGCGTACAGTTTTTTCCTCAGGCTTTTTTTCTGATTTTCAACCTCTACTAAGCTCTAGGCAACAGCCTTGAGCCTTCTTCATCGTTGCTCTCTTCCTCATGATGTGTTTGAATTCACTAAATACAACGTGGACCAGCCAGGTTGACCCTGGCCACCGTTGGCATGGGGGGTGTTTCAGCTGCATCACACTCTCACCTTCATGATAAAGAGGAAAAGCCATCTGTCCCATGGCAGTGATTGCACTTACAGCCACACCAGTTTGCAGTGACAGGAAGCATAGACCTTGAGAAGAAAGCTGACCCAGGGTCAAGTGTAGAAGTCCATAGGAACCTTTCACAAAAACTTGTTTACCAGCTTCAAGTACTGAGCCAATTATGTAGCCCCAGAATGAAGAGAAAATATTTCCAACCCTATTGAGAGGTTTTACATCATTTCACCCTCATCCCTTCTTGCAACCCCCTCAAAACCAACAGGGAAGAGAGCTGGGCACACCTAGAGTAGCAGCGGTCTCCTTTGGTGAAGATATGATGGAAATGCTGGAGGTTTTATCAGTTTTATTTATCTGAGAAATGTACTCAGACGTGCCATTATGTTCCCAGGTCCACAACTGATAGCCAGACCAAGGAATGTATAAAATTGTATGGTGGGAGCTGAAAATATCCAGACTTGTGAAAAACACAGAACAGGAAGACTGACCTCCCTCTGGGGATGATGAGAGAGATAGTAAAAACTTGAATTGTCATACAAGAGCACACACACACAGAGGGGAAACACTGATACGGCAAGAGCTGTGGGGTTTGAAGAGTCCCGGGGGACATAAGGGAGCCGGATACCAGCTGATACATGTTGCCAAGAAAGTAGGGTCTGTAGGAGGATTTGCCTGGATGAATCAACAAGAGGCCTGGCTAGGGAAGGTCCCTCAGGAGGTGTGGGGCATATTAGTGCTTTGAACTCAAGGGATCAGAATTATTTTTTAACAAGCTTTTAAAACACAAGACGAAAGGGATCATATGGTAAGGTGCTAGGCTCCTATTGTGTCTGGGCTTCAGTCCTAAAAACCAGGGCCAAAGGGAAGAATTAAGTGTGGCTTAACATGCACACACAAACACATATGCACTGATTATATGTGTGTGTGTGTGTGTGTGTGTGTGTGTATATATATATATATATATATATATATAAATTCTGTCTGCAGAGGATTTTCAAACCCAGGTTGCCTATGGTGAGAAAGCAGAGACTATTTAAATAACTCTCCAGAGAGGGAACTGAAGGAGACAGATGTTGAATAAGTCGGAAATATAACAGGTGAGGCCAGTCCACCCCTTCGCTCAAAGGAAAGGACAGTTATAGGGGCCCCTCCTTCATTTGGATTTCAACCTCTAATGAAAAGGCTTCTTGGATGCTTCCATGCTTTCTCTGATTGACCTCTACTATCTGTGATGTGGCTCTGTCTTTAAAGGGGATGTGAGGTTTAACGGTCATCTGTGTGTGCCTGCAATAATTTAGTGCTGAATTTCTTCATGTGAATCGTGATTTTAAAAAGGCCGGATTCCTTTAATCTCAATGTTGGCACATGTTGACTTTAGAGGACATGGGTTCTTGTTCCAACAGGCTTCATCATGCTTTGGTGGCAAAAGAAAACTTCCTTCCTTGACAAATTGTGACTAAGTCTGGCTCAAAGAGTCTTGAAGAACCGACCAACATGTGGCTACATGTTAGCAGAAGAAAATATGATCTAATCTTGAATCCTTAACAAGTATTTTCCACAGAAGAGTGAGCAAGGGATAAACAAAACTGATTTTCCCACCTGTTTGCTCAAATTCTTACTATCAATATGTATTTTCCATTGATTGTCTTGTTTAATCTTGCAAGAACTGGGGCAGAAATAGTTTTAGATGAATTCTCTATGAGGCTCAGGGAGGTTAAGTAACCTTTTTATCACCACACAGCCAGATTGCACTCCAAAGCCTAAACTCTTTCCTCTTCAGCCTTTGGTGATGTTAGAGTGCTGTCAACCCACCAGCCATAGACAATGAACATGACATTCTGGTCATAAACAATCTTCATATGGTTTTTCTTTATTCAGAACTGTAATGTCTAGAGAAAAGAAAATGCAGCTAGAGTGGGGTTTGGCAGATAGTAGGTCTTCAATAAGCAGTTGCTGATTGAGTGAAACTGTATGGAATTTTTGTATATGTCTACTGTCCTGGATAGAAAAACAAGACATCCTGTGACACTTTCATATCATTGTCCTTGATTTAAAGTTCGCAGCTCCTTTCTGCTTCTCCTCTCTGCTCTCTCATCTCATACTCTACTGCTGAAGAAGCAGCCAACTGGCACTCACCTGTGATGCTGCCATGGGGCAGGCCTGGCTTAATGATGACAGCACTATCTTCTGGGCACCAGCAGGAGCAAATAGGCTTACACAGGGGTGACATGCCCACATGTCATACTTACTACTCCCTTGCAATATCCAGCTTTGCAATGGTAGCCCACACCCCTCAAGTTCAGACCAAAGTAGTGCCTATTCCCATTTGTACAAGTGCAGTGTCCTTATATTCTGAGAGGCACAGGGTATTTGGAGGGTATTTATTTTTACATCATCATGACATATACCTAAAAGAGTCTAGTACACACACACACACACACACACACACACACACACTTTCTTACTAGGACACACTTCAGTAATTTTACTTCAATAAAATGTTCATTACTTACAAATTCTAGGCTCTTAGGTGAGCAGTGACTATGTAACTGGCAGTCCTGCTCACTAATGCAATATCCCCTGGTATCAGCTTTTATGTGGATTCAATTCAAGTGTCAGAACAATCAGTACATTTGGAGCAAATAGGGTATTCTTTGCATACATTGGGAAGGAGCCCCCAGTGGTTGGGGAAACTGAATCTGATGGGTAATGATAAGAATAGTCAGATTTCCAGGTGATAGCTCAAATTAGCAAAGCTATCCAGTTCTGCAAAATTAGCTACAAATCAGGCAAGCATCCACCTGGGCCAAAGATGGAGCCCTGGCAACTCAATGAAAGCCAGCACAGTAACCACAGTTTCTTAGAAACGTAAGACCTAGACAAAATTCAAAGGGATAAAAACTACACCCAAAAAGGAACTAAAAGAAAAGTCTGAGGTTCTTGTTTTGTTTTCGCAAAGTCGATTTTCCATCTCAAATTGTATCTCACATCACAAAATGATTTTTTTAATTTTTAGATAGTGATGGAGATATTGAAGGAAAAGGGAGACATGGACTAATGAACTAAGCATCCTAAACCCATCCCTAACCTGTACTCATGCCTCCAGTGAAAATAACAATGAACCACATATTCATGAAGGAACAACCGCGAATATTTCTGAAATCAAGGAGGCCTCCACAGCCATGTATTAGCCTCCCGCTGGCTGTTTATTGACAACTTGGCATGTTCTCCGGCGGTGGGGCCACTTTAACATCCTTAATTGGTATTATTTTCCACACCACTAGAACTTCAAACAGCAGCTTCTACGCCCTTTCCACATAAAACCCTAACCACTAACATGCCTCACAAAGGCCCACTAAAATATGAATCTACTTGAATACATAGTGAACTTAATTGCTAGTATTCCTTGGCAAATCAGATACACTATTAACAGCGTAATAATGAGTATGCATAGAGGCTCCCCAGTGTGACCAGATGCGCGTGTGAAATAAATAAATACATTAAAACTGCCCTGCTAAATAAAGTTGTCCTGCCACCTCAGGTTACCATCTGTTTCTACTTTTCCTCAACAGTTTTCCCTGAGCCTATTTTTCTCAGCGCCAAACAACTCCAGCTGGCAGGTCTTACGATGCAACGTGGACAGGCCCACAAGTGCCTGGGTTACCTCCGGTTTCCCGTGAGCTCCGATTTTGATATTACCTCCACAAACAAGGTCCCTACCATCCTGCAACTTTTTGGTCTCACATTCCCTCAGCTTAAAACAAAAGGGGTGGGGTGGGGGGCAAGAAAGTAAAGGGGGCAAAAATTAAAACATTTTCCTATTGGGGGATGTTAATAATAGACAAGTGTTAGATTTGGCAATAAATTATTGTCCAGATGAAGGGAAAACAATTACAAATTAGAAACAGATTTATTCACACTCAGTGCATTAATGAAAACTTTAAAAAAAGAAAGAAAAAAAACTAAACTGTGTGTACTGTGTGGAAAAAAATAATGGCCCAGCAGGCCTACTTTTTATTAACAACTCATCAGTAAGCAGGTTGTAATTCATAACAAAGAATTCACCCCAAGGAACGCCACATGACTGTGAGCTTTTTGAGTTTCCTAAGAAAATACATATGTTGTTCCACTTGGTTTCCTTTCAATAAAACCCACCAGTTAGCACTTCATTTTCAAGCTGTTCTGACAAATCAGGTGAGTTAGCTTTGTAGAAAAAACAGAAGCCAATTTTTCAGCTGAGAATTTTAGGGAATTTTTTTAATAACTTAAATAAATTTCCCAAATGGCAAGCAAGCCATGATAACAGCTATGAAATGAATTCATTTGGAACAGCTTGAAAGAAGGTCTGTTTTAATTCACTTCATTAATTTTTCCTGAGGAAATATTTAAGGATACATCCCTTGCTGCTAAGGTATGTGTCTGAAGGGAGGAGAAAAAAAGGAACTGTATGATTTCTGTGTTTTTATAATCCCTCGAAACATGATTAAAGATTTCTGGAAAACCCTCTCAGCAGCTCCAGTAAGTAGAAGACTTTAAAATGATAGCAGCAGGGACTTCCTGCTCCCAAAAACTTACTGAACTAAACACAAATCCCAAGAATGTCTGCAATATGGCCACCGCCCATCATTCCAACATCATTTCCCACAATTCCCCTCAAGGTACCAGGTAAACTCTGACCATTTGATGTACCCAGGAGGGAATGAATACGTTTTGCCATTCCCTCTGCAGGTAATGACCTCCTTCCTACCTGACTTCCTTACATGTTCCAAAGTTTTCATCATTTTATAAAACTCACATTACTTCTAGCTTCCAATGAAATCTTCCCTGATCATGCTAAGTAAATGAACAGAGCAACTGTATCTTTGTGTCTTCATAACACAATGTTTATTCCTCTGTTATTCTGTCTTGTAAAGTCCCATTGTGTAAAGTCCCATGTCAAAGAGTTCTTTGAGAATTCAGCTTTAGGAAAAGGTTTGCATAGCCCATGTGTATGCCAGAGGTGGTAACCTGACCAAGTATTACATTTATTGGTCTCTTGTAGTTATGCATGATCATGTGACTAGTCCTGGCCAATGAGCTGTGAGTAGAAGTGATTCTACTCCCTCTCCCAGTCCCTCCCACAGCCAACATTATGGCAAAAGGGTTGAAATGGTAAACTATAAGAAGATATGGCCTGCATCCTTGAGCTGCTCTGGTGCATTCCTGGAGATCTGCTCTACCTGAAGCCTATTTATGGATAAGAAATAAGTGTCTGTGGTGATGTAAGCCTCTGAGATTTATAGCCAGCATGGTCTGGCCTATCCTGACCAATTTAGTGTAGACCTAATTTTTGATATTGAAAATTATGTACTTGACCATGTTTTCCTTTTCACTTTGGTTGCCAGGAAACTCAGAATTTGAAGCTCTAGGTTGACCTCTGTGATCATTATTCGTGTTTTTCTCTGTCTTATACATGATCGCAATATATATTTTTTTATTTTAACAATTTCTAATTTCAGTTTAGTATCATTTTAATGTGGAGGCTTTTCTTGTGAGCAGCTTCACATACATTCTTTAAGATGAGACATGGCATATATATTACACACACAGATTTAATCTAGATATCTATACATAGATATCTATATATCTAGATGAAGAAGGGAGGGAGAGAGCAAGGAAGAGAGTTGAGAGAAAGAGAGAGAAAGAGAGAGAGAGAGAGAGAGAGAGAGAGAGAGAGAGAGAGAGAATACATCTGTTTGTGTATGTGCTTGTCTTACTCTCAGTACTGAACTGCAAGCTTCTTCAGAGCAGAGACTGAAATCCACCTACCTATACATCCCTAAAAGTTGCTAACATAATGCCTTGTTTAAAGAATATGTCTTGAGTTAAATGAACTATGAGAAGCCTGAAGATGAAGGCAATGAAAACTTTGCAGGGTCACTATGTCTGGTTATGCAGTTTGTGTACTACACAAAAACACCTGCTGAAGGGAAGTGTGGGGTAAGTAGGGGCTGAATGAAGCCCAAGCTCTGCCAAGTATTATGCCTTGGCCCTGGATGAAAGAGTCCTTTTTGTAATGAAAGGGGCATCATTTTTTAAATTTTATTCATGTAGAGCGAGCATCCTTTTATAATTTGCAGAGCTAGCAGTGCTAGCTTCTACCCACTGAGAACATAAAAACACCTAATTATGGAATTAAAATATATAGCCAAAAGCATTGATTGTAGAAGTAAAAGAAAAAGATAAAATGGAAAAACAGACCAAAATGAAGACATCACTATGCAAAAGAATTTCTATCACTGAACAGACATATCAAGTTTCTTTTAAGGTATTCCAAATTCATTTTGACCTTGACACTTGTAAAGCTTCTCTGATGCAAAAAAACAAAAGAATATATAATACTTTTGGCTAATGTCAATGTCAAACATCTGAAAAAACAATGGTATGCTGTTCTGAGAAATATTACCAGAAATCCTATATTTGTCCCCATGTGTTTAGTGTATCAAAGTTTCTATCATTTGATTTCATTAAAAATTAGCACCTTTTAAACCCATCCTCTCATGTCCCCACCTTTCCCCCTTGATGTATGAGTAACACGCTATGCTGCTAAACTACAAGCACATGGCTGCTGAGGGTGACCATGGGAGGAAAGGTTTTCAGATTTGTGGAATTCTCACAATCCAGAGACTTCCCATATGGCATCAGTGACATACTACACCTGGACACTCTGGCACTGCTGTCCCCAGACCTCAGAATACTTTAATAAAACTGGCCCAATATCATTCTTCATCCTACTTGGGAAGGATGCTCTCAATTCCATGAAAGTGGTCATTGACAATACATTTTGAGCTGTAGTTCTTGATTAGATTTACACTAAGATGCACAGGAACTACTAAAATGATTCTGATGTAAACAAAAACGTTTGGAGAAAAGTCTATAACCTTTCCTGCTGAAATTTCTCCCCTCATATATATGATGACCCTGTCTGTAGGGGAAAAAAAAGAATGTCCTTATGAGATGTCACATACCTAGGAAAATAAAGTCCACAATCACAGCCCACATGGAAAAAGATGTAAGTTCTTATTACTTCCTTTTTGACCACCAGCCACTATAAATGACCCTTTAGATAAAAGTAAAATCCTTGTTTGCAAGGTCCACTTTTGTAGCCTTACCTTGCACCCTTCTCCTCCTCATTCTGTACTCCAGGCATGAGGAACTGTTTCTAGTTCCTCTAATGTCCCCTCTCTTTTTCCTCCTTCAGGTCTTTATGCACTATAGCAGCAACCCCACTCACTGTCTCTCCTGCCCCACTGCCCCATGCCTGGATAGCATCACCTTGCCCTGAAGACCTTGGCTTATAAATGCTGCTTCCTTCAGCAAGGCATCCTGTAGCTCTGGGCTTTGCTGAATCCCTGCTTCCCCTACATTTCTCCTTCAGGAACACTCAGCCATCACCCTTCTCCTCTGCAAGCTCCTTGAGGGAAGGACTACCTAGATCTTTCTCATTGCTGCACCCCTAGACTTAAGCTCATGACTGGCCCCTAAATATTTACTGAGTAAATAGATGGTTGGGTGGGTAAGAGTCAGTGGGGGAAGAATGGAAATCCAATGGCTCTCCCACTCCTATCACCCATATCATGAAGTGTAAAAGAAATTTGCCAAGTGAAGAAAGTCATTCCCTGAATTTGACATTGACCTCATCTGCTGGCAGTTTCTTTTTTTTTTTTTTTTAGCTGAGCCATCCTGCCACCTGTTGGCAGCTCAGTGGCAGCTCAGCTCGGGCCAGGAATCGAACCGCTGTTGCTCAGAGCTCAAACTCTTGAGCGAGCTCTTAACCAACGGAGCCACTTGGCCAGCCCTGCTGGCAGTTTCTATTCCTGCATCTCTCCATGCTCATAAAGGAAACACAAGTACATCTTTGTCATGAAATTGTCCGGACCACAGTGTGAATTATACAAGGACATACTGGTAAGTAAACTTAGTAAAAGAAATAAACAAATATGGATTTGATCTTTTAGTGAAAGAATACATGGCTCTGCTGAAAGAAGTTACTCAAACTGCCCGATTTACTTGAGACTTCATAAGTCTAGACCTCCCGCCTTGAAAAGTAACCAGAGTTCAGGACTGCATAGTTTTTGTCCTGCTAGGTCCCACTCACATTTCCTCACTCTGTCTTACTTCCTTTTCCCATCCCTGGCTTTGATCTCTGCCTCCTGATACAAGCCCAGAGCCACTGTTGTTTGGATTACTTACTTGGGGTCACTGTTCTCATACGACCTCACCTTGATCCATGACCCTTGATTATTGATGTCACTCACCCTTGGTCTCACACCCATTTCTAGGGGTAAGAAACTCTCTTGCCAACAGCCCTAGACCTGCTGAAGCCAAAAATGGCAGCCTAATCCCCTAAATGACCTACAGGGAAAGATGATCAAACTCAGAATACTCACAATTGCACACTGGTCCCAAGTAGCAGGGATACCCAAACACAGTTTGTCCAACCCATTGGCTCCTCTCTGCCTCCAAATCTGCTCATCCTCTTGGTGAAAGATATTACCATCCACCCAGCCTCTTAGATAAGAGTTACCTTGGGCTTCTGTCTAATAGGCCATAAATTACCCTTTAAAGTATGATCAGTTCCACCAATGAACTATGTCCCATTTCCATGCCCTCCTTTACATCAAACACTTATTCAAGCACCTGTTGTCTCCAACCTGGACTGCAGTGATCACCCACTTGCACCCTGCTACATTCCCCCTTCTCCCTGCAAACATCCTCTGCCGTATTATCCAAATCAACTTCAAAATACTAGTAGTAGCATCTTACTGCCCTTCTCTGAAACACTCCATTACACATGGCCCCAGGACAAAGCCTAAATCCCTAGTCTTTGTATTCAAATCTCCTCCAACCTGGCCCTGAAATATTTAGCCACTTTCCTCCCCACCTATGTGTCTTCTATTCAATTATATCAAATAATTTTCCCTTGCTTGTGTCCTTTTACCTGCCTGGAGTCCCATTCTCTGCCTCGTTTCCCCACCCCACCGCAATCACCAATTTTCCTATTTTTCAGATCCCTTACTTCCTCTCTCTCCACTGCAGTGTAAGTTATTCATTCAAGCAGCATTCTGTGAACACCTATTAGGGTCTTCTCTGTTCCTATGGCTCTTTATTGATTCCTCTACAATAATACTTGGTAGGTTGTGTTTATTGTTTTTGTTGATACCTGCCTCTAGACTGAGTTCTACTAGGCACAGAGCATATCTTATTTACCTCCAGAACCACAGCACCTGAAGCGATGAATAATTACGACTCTGATGAAAGTATGAATGAACACTCAACTTTAGTCTCTGATTTACTGAAACTTTCAATTGAGAAACTTAACCCCTAGTATATACTGACACACTGCTCATGGCAGCATCACCATAAAATATCGATAATGGTTATTTCATTATTTACACAGGGTCCTTGAAAAAGTATATTTGAACACCTCACCTCCTGCCACCTCCGTTCTGCTCCAGTTGCTTTCATTTCCCCCCTCTTGATTCGAGGCCCTGGGAGTTTTCTGGGACCCTCTTTCTGCTCTCTCAACCTGTGTATTAGCTTTCAAATAACTCCAGTTCCAATTTTTGGCATATCTTTTTTTTGTTGTTTTTTGTTTTTGTTTTTTGGCATATCTTTTAAAGCCACCCCTTTCTCTCTATTCCATGGTCATTACTACTCTTCAGGCCCTCTTTCATCTATTTAAATCCAAGAGAATTGCAAGCACCTGTTTTCCTAACTGCTGGCTTGTCCTCCACTGCAGTCAAGAGAAGCCACACAGGAGATCCAAGATGACAAAGTAGATAAACACTGCCTGCTTCCTTCCATGAACAAATTAAAATTACAACTAAATTATAGAACAATCAACCATCTGAAGCCTGCTGGCCAAACAGAAGTTTTCAAACTAAGGACATAAAGAAGAAGCCACATCGAGACTGGTAGGAGGGGTGGAGACACAACTAGCTAACCACAAACCTCATGGGGTGGTTGAGAACTGGGAGGGATATCTCGGCTGTGGAAGTTTCCCCAGAGGAACAAGGGATCCCAGCTCCACACTGGCCTCGCAGCCCAGTGTACTGGTAATAGGAAGAGGAGACCCCCCACAACATCTGGCGTGAAAAACAGTGGGGATTCCAACCATCCGGTGGGACAGAAGGCAGCTGGAAACCCAAATGTCCTCTTAAACGTCCTGCATACAGACTCTCTTGCTCCCATGCACTCACCTTGGGTTCCAGCGGAGGGACAGTAACTCTGAGAGTGTTGGAGACAGACGGGGACAGGCTGAGTGGTGTGACTTTGGGCCAACGGCTGGAAGACAGCATGTTCCCTGTGAGTAGCCTTCCTCTGTGCAGCCAGCAGGCAGACGCCATCTTTCTTGTGTTGAGCCCTCCCCCTACGTTTACGGCCAAATCTGAATCTAATTGGTCTGGTGAGCTTTGCAGCTCTGCCCTGCTGACCCACCCCATCCAATTCCCCAAACACCAGAGGCAGTTTGTCCAAACCAGCCAGTCCCACCCACATTGCACTCTTTCTTGGAAAACTATCAGTCTGACAGACCCCAGGCATGGAGATGTGAAGTAAAGCACAGGGAATATAGTAAAAAATATGGTAATAACTATGTATAGTGCTAGGTGAGTACTAGACTAGTTAGAGGTATCATTTCTTAAATTATGCAAATGTTTAACCACTATGCTGTAGATTTGAAATTAATATAAAATAATATTAAATGTCAACTGTAATTGAAAAATTATAAAAGGGGGTAAAGGTGAAGGGGAATAAGAGGTTCAAATATCCAGGTACAAAATAAATAAGTCATGGGGATGTAATGTACAGCATAGGGAATATACTCAATAATATTGGAATACCATGGTATTCCATGGTATTGGTATCATGGAATTGGAATACCATGGTATGGTATCAGATGGTTGCTGGACTTATCATGGTGATCACTTCTTTAGGTATATACTTGTAAATATTGAATAACTATGATGTACACCTGAAATGAATATAATGTTGTATGTTAACTATATATTTTTTAAAATCTTTTTTTAAAAAAGAAAGAAGCCCATAGCCTTTAGAGTGATCTGCAAACATGCAAATCCCTCCTGTTCCTCCCCTGCTTAAAGCACTTTGATACCTTTCCAGTGATTTCAGGACCACAATCAATCTCCTTGATTTGGCCTATAAGTTGGATTTTCATTCCTGGAACAAATACATATTGAATGTTTACTATCTGTCAAGCACTATTGTAGAATCTGGGGCTACAACAGTGAACAAAACATTCAAAACCTCTGTTCTAATGATGCGTTTATTTCTGTGGGAGAGACAAACAGTAAACAAAATAAACATGTTATTGAGTAATTAGGATGAGTGCTATGGTGAAAAATAGAACTGGGGAGGGGACAGAAGTGATGCAATGTTAAGTGAGAAAGCAGGGCAGCAGAGTCCTTGTCGAGAAGGCATCTGAGGAGAAACCCGAACAATACTCCCCCTGTGTTTTTTGTTTTTTGTTTTTCACACAGAACACTTGATTTCCAACACTTCAGGTTACCAAATGTGTGGAAGCTTTTCCTCATAACAAGCAATTCTGTGATACCATATTGGTGTCCTACAATTTAATCAATCCGGACAGTATCTACCTGGAGATAGCATCAGATCCCACACTTTAAAGGCTCAGTTCCATGGTAATATCCCTTACTCCACTTCAGATGCCAATCACAAGTAGTAGGTCCCTAGGTTACCTACAACTCCTGTCCAATTTGGCTACAAATCAGAGGTTCCCATGATCTCCTCCACTTGGATCCAACTATTTGCTAGAACAGCTCACAGAACTGAGGGAAACACATTTACCAGTTTATTAAAAGTTCTGATAAAGATTATAGATGAACAGTCAGATGAAGAGATACATAGGGCAAGGTCTGGGAGTGTCCCGAGCACAGGAACTTCTGTCCCTGTGGCATTGGAGGGCATCACCCTCTTGGTGTGCATGTGTTCACCCACCTGGAAGCTCTGCAAACCCCACACTATTGGGATTTGAATGGAGGCTTCCTCACATGGGCACAATCAATTATTAACTCCATTTCTAGCCCCTTTCTCCTCTCTGGAGGACAGGGGGTGGGGCTGAAAATTCCAAGCTTCTAATCATGGCTTGGTCTTTTTGGTGACCAGCCCCACTCCAGGATCCTTCTAGGAGCACTCCCCGCCAACCCCTGAGTCATCTCATTAAAACATAAGACACTCCTATCACCCAGGATATTCCAAAGGAATTAGGAGCTCTTCTCAGGAACCAGAGCCAAAGACCAAATTTTCGAACAAAAGATGCTCCCGGTGCCCTTATCACTTGGGAAATTACAAGGGTTTTAGGAGTGCCAGGAACTGAGGCTGAGACCAGTATATACTTTTTCTATTATCTCACAGACTGGAAAGAATTGAGGCAGTGAGCCATGAAGATACCTGAAAGGAGCATACCTGATAGCAGGGACAGTTAGTCCTAAGGTCCAAAGGCAGAGCATGCTAAGTGTGGTGGGGATACAGCAAGGTGGCCAGTGTGCCTAAATTAGTGTGAAGGAAGAGGAGAGAAAACAAGAGCAGAGAGAAGATGTCAGAGAAAAAACCTGGAAGATCATGCAGGATTTCATAGGGTCCCATAGACTTCAGCTTCTACCTAAGTGAGGGGTCTTTGACAAAGAGATATAATCTGACTTTCATTTTACCAATTTTACCAGGACAACTCCAGCTTCCTTGTTGATAATAAACTATAAGAGGGCGAAGGTGTCTTTGGCCTACTCCCAGCCCCATCTCCCATTACCCACTACCCACTCTTCACCTTACACTCACACTTTATGATTTAACAACATACCTGATTGTTCCCCAAATGCACTGTCCTGTCCCCTGTGCTCTCTACATAGCATCCCTGGGCCTGGAATAATTGTGTCTAACCTCTGGGTCCTACATTCAAAATCTGTATATTTTGCCAAATTCAGCCTCCTCTGGGAGACTGCCACATTCTAGAAGAATCCCAAATAGGATTAATTTTTTTCTTTCTCTGGGCCACCTCTGAAATTTGTCTGTTCTCTGTTTATTGCTCTTACTTCTCTATACATTTGTCTTCCTACTAGACTGTGAAAACTTGACTGTTATTCATCTTAATCTCCACATCACATAACTGAGTGCCTGGCACTTTGTAGAGTTTACTACATTTGAGGTAGATTATAGAAAAGAGAAAAGAAGGTTCAGGAAAGGCCCTAAAGCTAGTCAGAGGGCCTGTGAAAATGATGTCAATAATGGTTTCAGATTTGCTGCTCTAACTTCAGGGAAGGTTGTGGACAAGGCCATGATGGTATGGGAGGCTGGGGTGATAAACGAGGATGGCAGTAAGGCCAGCATGCTGTATTGCACCATCCTCTGTGGTCATACTATAGCCTATACAGCTGCAGGATTGATGTAATGCACTTAGCTCAGGTGGGGTGGTCCCTGACACACATCTGGACTAACCTTAGTGCAGAACCTCTCTTTGTATAGAAGGCTGTAATTGGGAGCAAATTGAGCTTCTATAAGTCTGATGTGATCCTCATTTCATTAGAGTTTATCATCCATAACTATGCACCACCATTAAGGTAAGGTCTGGGGCTTGTAGGCTTATATCCAGGCCCACACTACATTTCTTCTATATCTTTTAAAAGATATTTAAAGGCCGGCCGAGTGGCACGATGGTTAAGAACTCGCTTGGGATGCCAGAGGGCCCCGGTTCGGATCCCACATATGAGGGCCAGTGACACTGCCCTCTACAGCTAAGATGCTGAACAACAGTTCAACCTGGAGCTGGGCTGCTGTGAGTCGCTGGCAACGGCGTAGGCTGCAGTCCCTCTGGCAGTGGGTTGCCATGGGCTACCGTAT
This sequence comes from Hipposideros armiger, assembly GCF_001890085.2. NCBI lineage: Eukaryota > Metazoa > Chordata > Mammalia > Chiroptera > Hipposideridae > Hipposideros > Hipposideros armiger. Next base: position 2,004,921 of record NW_017731530.1, read on the forward strand.
GTAGCCAGCAGCCAGTGTGAGCGGCCAGCAGTCGCAGTGAGCAGCCGTCCAGAAGCCGGCGACTGATCTGCCTCGCCCGGGAAGAGAGCAATGATGGTGCCAACTTGGGCTAGTGAAGCAACGTCCTCCACAACTAGATTGAAGAACAAAACGACAGCAACTTGTCTGTTCCCCTTCCCCCAATTCCCCAGCACTGTTCCCATCCCCCCAATTACCCAATAAAAATCTTTAAAAAAAAAGATATTTAAAAGTTAGAGGTAAACTTTATTTGGTTTGCTTTGAAGGTATGTGTATCAGGCCCTTCCTTCAATTTGAATTTACTTTTGACATTGGTCAATGCAGTGGTCATATGATTGGAAAGGAGGAGGGAGAGAGATGAGGTTTATACTTGTGATTTGATGGAGCTCAGCTCAGCTTCTGAACAGGACATTTACAGAATATTTGAAATTCTACCTCTCTCAGTATTTAGAGGGCCTAAAAGCTGCATGTGGGGAGGCTGAGAACCTCCTGGTTCTTATTTTGTACCAGCCAGCATGGCTTCTGTCTGGAATACTTATGTATTCCAATAAGTGCCACCATTGCAGTGAGAGGACATACTCTTTTCCCAATCTGAGTCTACTCTAATTGACATATGACCTGGTCATCTCAGGAGCAGTGGTTTTGTTCACAGGGTTTTCCTGATCTACAATATCTGCCTTCCTGATCATGACCTATTGGAACATCCCAGTCCTCTGTCAAAACCAGTTGGAGCTCCTCCATCTACTGAAAGACTTACTAGGCCCCACCAAAAGAAGTTAAATCAACATCCAGCCAAAGAAACCAGAAGAACACACACTTAACTTCTCTACTACTAGGGGCTGTGTTGCTCCTTCCTTTCTCTAACCTCCTATGGTACATATAGACAAGTGGTTCTGGTTCCTTGTTCAGACCTACTGAAACAGCAATCTGTGATTTAATAAGCTCTCTGGGTGAGTCTCACGTACACTGAAGTTTGAGCACCCCTGGTACACATCACAATAGACTATGGAACACCCATTGGTTCTCTGAATCACTTTGTGGATTTTATCATTCTTCCCATTATCTTTAAGAGAGAATGCCCTATATACCTATAAGGGTCCATGCACATAGTAGGCACTCAAATATTTTTATGGAGTTAATGAACCACCCTTTAACAATACTTTACTGCATCCCTATAGCCCCTCACATGAGCTGAGCATGACTAAATCTTGCTTACGTCTTGTGCCCTAAAATGAGATCCCACTGCTAAAAATAAAAGCTGGCCCCCTAAAAACAAATTAGAATAATTGACCACTCTCTAACAGCTATTTCAATCCACTGCCTCTCACAAGCAACCAATTTTTAAGGAGGCAGGAAGAAATACCAAATGACCAGATTGCCACATGGCTGAGAATCGCAGTGCCCTAATGAAAGCCACATAGCCTGCCTCCCAGAGGAGAAAGTAATAGAAAGGTCTTGGGTCTTGATTGGGCAGAATGGGGGAGGGGATTGTTGTTGGGCAAAGAAAAGTCTTTGGTTTTTTTTTTTAAAGATTTTTTTATTGGGGAGTTGAGGGAGGGGAACAGCACTGGGGATCAGGGGAAGGGGAACAGACAAGTTGCTGTCCTTTTGTTCTTCAGTCTAGTTGTGGAGGACATTGCTTCACTGGCGCATGTTGGTATTATCATTGCGCTCTTCCCAGGTGAGGCAGATCAGCCGCCGGCCTCTGGACGGCTGCTCACGGTGGCTCTTGGCAGCTCACACTGGCTGCCAGCCGCTCATGCTGGCTGCCAGCCACACACGGTAGTTTATGGCAGCCACTGCAGCAGGGGCTATGCCGTCGCCAGCAACTCATGGCAGCCCAGCTCCAGGTCGAGCTGTTGTTCACCATCTTAGCTGTAGAGGGCAGTGTCACTGGCCCCCATGTGGGATCCGAACCGGGGCCCTGCTGCTCAGAGCTGGCATCCCAAGTGCCACTCGGCCAGCCCAAGAAAAGTTTATATTATACCCCTAGTGACTTCTGTAAATAAAGACAAAAGAAGAGACAGTGCATTATCAAGTTTTAATACAGCTGCTGGAGCTTGTTACCCAGAGCTCAATCAACCGAGCTCAGAAACAGCTGGCTTTGAAAATGAATGCCAGATTAGGGTACCCAAAGGTGCTGATGTTAATATGACTATAGTCACATGTTCCATTAAACCTCTTCCAGCCTCTCTCTCCAATGCCTACAAGCAAGACTTTGTCATGAAAAACCTCTCAGGTGTGAAGAATTTAAACCAAAAGAAAGTTGACTTAGAGCTGGTAGATTATATGAAATCTAGAAGTTTGATTTAAAAGGTGGCTCAAATGAGGAAAATTTGGCTTACCCATATGTTTTTTTTTGAAGAAATGAAGGACAACACACATGTATAAAGACAAAATCATAACTATCTACTTTTAAGCACACATACACAGGAACACACATACACAAACTCACTAGAACCCCTTTTTCTCCTAAAATACCTAGACAATTAGTATGTTATCTATTAGTATATTTCAATTTTATAGAGTGGGACTTTCCATGAAAAGAGAAAGTATAAAAATTATGATTAGTGATTCATTTTCCAAGTGGGGACTATGGGATTCATGCTCCTCCATTCATAGTGCCTTACCTGGGAGCCCATATCTGCTATGCAAAATGGCAGATGGTATTCATGGGTGAGGCAAGTGTGCCCATGGACTACACAGTGTGGATGAGCATTACGACATGAAGGAATCTCTTCTTGCCTCTAGGAGCTCACAGTCTAGAAAAGACAAGCAAGTTGGCACTAATCATAGGGTGTGATGTGAGATAAACACTGGGTGGCTCGAAGAGGCAGGCCTTAAATGACTCTGGCAAGAGGAGTTTCTGACAAGAGAACAAGAACACAGACTATGCATTTGGGGAGCTATAAGTAGGCACAGAGAACTGGATCAGAAGAGGAAGATTAGATTGCCCAAGATAGGATTTTGAGGTTAGTTATGATGAGAAATAGTAAGACAGTAGAAAAGGGAGGAAAAAATTCATGGAAATCTGAGAGATTTCTGGTCAAGATCGGCGGAGTAGGTAAATGCTGTATTTACCTTCTCTCATGACCACATCAAAATTACAACTAAACTACAAAACAACCATCATTGAGAATTGCCTGAAGTCTTGCTGAACCAAAGCCCTATAAAAGAGGACACACAGAAGAAGCCACTTTGAGACTGGTAGGAGGGACAGAGACATGGAATGGGCTACTCCCACACCACGTGTAACCATTAAAAATTAGGAGGGATATCTTGGCTATGGAGGTTCTCCCCCCTGACCCACAAGGCGTATGGGGTCCCAATGCTACACCAGCTCACCAGCCCAGGATTTCAGTGCTAGGGAGAGAAGTGGTTGTGAAAACCAGTGGAGCTTGTGGTTGACTGGGACAGAGAGTGGCTACACTCCCATAGACTCCTCTTTGAGGGCCCGCCCATGGACTTACTCGCTGATAGGCTCACTCACTCTGAACTCCCATGTTGGGGAAGCAGTTTGAAAAGCAAAAGAGATGTACAGAGAAAAACTGAGTTGTCTGGCTACAGCATGAGGGCTAGAGGGTCAGCTTTCTCCTGGACAGAGGAGCTGGTGGAAGCCATTGTTTCTTTGTTGAGCCCTCCCCCTTCCAGGCATGCAGACACAGACAGACACAATATATGAGACTCCATCAACCTGGCCAATGCCATTTATTTACCCTGTGCTGGTGATTCTGAGATCCCATCCTACCCAATTTTGGGGCACACCCAAAACATTTCCATTGCTTTTCTGCACAAACCGCCTGCCTTGGCTAATGCTATAGACTTTTCTAAAGTCTCTCAAAGGTTCACAAAACCCATAAAAGCAGCATCTAGCTTTAGCATGTCCCTTACCTCTGGCTGAGCAGCCCTAATCCTGGCACTAGCAGCAGCCAGCCTGGTTCATGGCTTGGTCTCTCAAGGCACCTCCAAGCACATTGTGGATGGTGGCCATCTGTGAATTGCTTTGTGGCTCATTCCAGGTGGCCCCAGCCAGGGCACAGGCTATGGCTGAACTTGGCCTGCACCAGGTACCCTCCTGGGTGGCCCTGGGGCTGGCATGCTCAGTAGCCAGCTTCAAACTAAGCTAGAGCATCACTTGGCCACCTCCAAAGACAAAACACCCAGAGGGCACACGAGGCATGCACCAGAGCCCTATTCAAACAAATCCTGCTCTGTAGGGTCAGCCCCTCCATAATCGCTCCTTCACTATAGTCATGTCCAGTCCTCACAACAAATGAGCTCAAGGGTCAACTCCTCCCATTGATGTGTAAACAGCAACCAAGGCTCAACTATAACAGAAGGACACACACAACCCACCAAAAGGGCACACCTGGAGCACTGGGCTCTGTTGACCAGGGAGATTGCCACTGGGCCCCACAGGACACCTACTACATAAGATCACTTTACTAAGACCAGCAGACATAGCAGCCTTACATACTATATAGAACAAACACAGGTAGGCAGCCAAAATTGGGAGACAAGGAAACATGTCCCAAATAAAAGAACAGAACTAAACTCCAGAAAAAAAAACTAAACAAAATGGAGACAAGCTAACTACCAGATGCATAGTTCAAAACACTGATTATAAGGATGCTCAATGATCTCAAGGAAATCTTCAACAAAGAGATAGGAAACATAAAAATGGAGATAGAACACATAAAAAAGAACCAGTCAGAAATAAAACATACAATAACTGAAATGAAGACTACATTATAGGGAATCAACAGTAGATCAGATGAAGCAGAGGACTGAATCAGCAATTTAGAAGATAAGGTAGCATAAAACACCCAAACAGAATAGCAAAAAGAAAAAAGAATACAAAAATATGAGGAAAGTTTCAGGGGTCTCTGGGACAATATCAAGCATACCAACATTCACATCATAGAGGTACCAGAAGGAGAAGAAAGAAAGCAAGGAATTGAAAACCTATTTAAAGAAATGACTGAAAACTTTTCTAACCTGGCGAAGAAAATGGATATTCAAACCCAGAAAGTGTAGAGTCCCAAACAAGATGAACCCAAAGAGGCCCACACCAAGACACATCATAATTAAAATGCCAAAGGTTAAAAACAAACAATAAGAATCTTAAAAGTCACAAGAGAAAAGCAGTTAGTTACCTACAAGGGAGCTCCCATAAGACTGACTGATTTATGAACAGAAACTTTGCAGGCCACAGGAACTGGCAGGAAATATTCAAAGTCAGGAAAAGCAAGGACATATAACCGAGATTACTCTACCCAGCAAAGCTATTATTTAGAATTGAAGGACAGATAAAGAGCTCCCCAGACAAGAAAAAGCTCAAAGAGTTCATCAACACCAAACCAGAATTACAAGGAATCTTAGAGGGACTGCTTTAAGATGAAAAAAAAAATTAAAAGATCAAAAATGTGAATAATAAAATGTCAATAACTATATATCTATCAACAAATAGTTTAAATGTAAATGGATTAAATGCTCCAATCAAAAGACACAGGGTGGCTGAGTGAATAGGAAAACAAGTCCCACACATATGCTGCCTACAAGAGACTCACTTTAAATTGAAAGACACACACAGGCTGAAAGTAAAGAGATGAAAAAAGTTATTTCATGAAAACAAAGCAAACCAAAACAAAAAGGTGGGGGTAGCAACACTTATACCAGACAAAATAGACTAAAACAAAGGCTAAAACAAGAGGCGGAAAAAGATCTAGTAATCCCACCTCTGGGTATTTATTCAAAGAGACCCAAAACGCTACTTCGAGGGCACATGTTCATTTGCATGTTCATTGCAGTATTACAATAGCCAAGATATGAAGGCAACCTGGGTGTCTCTGAATGAATGAATGGATAAAGAGGTAGTACATATATATAATGGAATATTAGCCATTAAAAATAATAAAATTTTGCCATTTGTGACAACATGGATGGACCTAGAGGGCATTGTGCTATGTGTAGTAAGTCAGACAGCGAAAGACAAATATCATATGATTTAACTTAAAAATGGAATCTAAAGAACAAAATAAACAAAGAAAACAAAAACAAACCCATACATAAATAGAGAACATTTTGATGGTTGCCAGATGGGAGGGGGCTTGGGGTAGGTAAAAAGGTAACTGGATTAAGTACAAATTGATTGCTACACAGTAGTCATGGGGATGTAGGGTATAGCATAAGGACTATAGTCAATAATATTGTAATAATTATTTATGGTGTCAGATGGGTACTAGATTTATCAGGGTGATAGATGGGAGGGGCGTTTGGAGTAAGGTGAAGGATTAAGAAATACAAATTGCAAGTTACAAAAGTCAATGGGATATAAAGTAAAGCATAAGGAATATAGTCAATAATATGGTAATAATTATGTATAGCGCCAGGTGGGTACTGGACTAGTTAGGGGATCATTTCTTAAATTATATAAATGTCTAACCACTATGCTGTACACCTGATGCAATGTACAGCAAAGGGAATATAGTCAATTATATTGTGATAGCGTGGTACCATGTCAGATGATTCTTGGGCTTATCATGATTATCACTTCTTTAGGTATATAAATGTTGAGTAACTATGGTGTACACCTGAAACTAGTATAATATTGTGTGTTAGCTATATTTTAACAAAAATCTTAAAAGAAATTATCTAGGTTAGACAACTTTCTAATCAATATAAACATTATATATTACATTAAACAATTTATGTATTAATTGAATATCATAATTTTAAATTTATTTAGATACATAGACTTTTCTAAAAATGCAAAATAAATGTATCATGAACTGAAATTATTTAAGAATGCAAACACAAACAATAATCTCACTTATCTATTTTCACCCAGATAATTAAATATACCATACATCATACACACTACTTTGTAAATGACGTTTGTTTCATAACACTTATGAGATATCATGAAAAAAAATCATGGAAATCTCATCAACAGGGCTGAGGGGCCTGTTGCATTTCAGGATAAGGAAGAGAGACTTTTCTGGGACCTCATTTAGCTTTCTGGAATTACAGCTCCCTGCCACCTTGCCTTGTGGTGGGAGAAGAACTTGTAGCTGAGGAGATAGGGAGAGGGAGTTCTACAAAAAGGTGCTAGGAAGGTGTGTCCCCCAGCACAAGGCCTGCGACTCTATCTTCCTTTGCCCAAAGCCTCTTCCTGTTAATGAGAATGTGGTCACCTCCTCTGACATCCAGCAGATGCTGTGGTCTTCTTTTTCTTCTAGGAAAGTTCATTGATATCAGCCCAGAATGAGGGAGCAATAGAGGATGCGTGGATTCATCAATTTCCAGCCTGGCAGATGGTTTTTCCACATCCAGCTTGGGATACAGATACAGTTGTGCCATCCATAGCACTTCAGTATGGCTGAATAGATAAGAAAGGCTTATAGTTTGTATTACTCCATAGAGTATGTTTAGATTGGGTCACTGGTAGGACACTGTACTTTCAAATCATTTTCCCCAAGTTTTCCAAAGCCTGTTTCTCAAAGTTCACCTACTCAGGACAAATCAGTATTTTTGACGTTTTACAGATGTGGTTACAGGTACAAGAAACCAGATAATTTGCCAGTGGCCCTTTAGGCAGATAATATCTGAATGGATCAGCTTTCAAATCTGTGGTCTGCACCACTGAATTTCATTTCTGTGTCTGCCCAGAACTGTAAACTCAAGTGTTATGTTGTAGAACTTAAGAGAAAAGTAAGATATTTTGAGGAAAAAACAAAGACTCATGTGGATAGTATTTATCAGTTTCATTTATACATATTTAATAGAACAGATTTGCCTGTTTATAATAGCTTTGGTACACATATTCTATATGAAAAATACATTGTTAATTGTAGAAAAATTAAAGAATATAAATTAAAGAAAGAAAATTAGTATAATCCCTGTTGTTGACATTTGAGATGAGTATATGTGAATGTGTTTGGACACATACTTCTTACAAATCTGTGAAATACTATATTTTTTTATTCACACTTTACTAGATAAAACATCAGTCATCTTCTATAGAAATAAATTATTATTGCAACATTATTAATAGTTACATAGTATCACATTTTGTGGAATTACCATAATTTACAAGTATTTAGCCTACTAGAAAGCTAAATTGCTTCTAGTTTTCTTTGTTATAAATAATTCTGCTTATCCACTTATACTTGGAATTAAATATTCATTCACTTTCCTTGTTTCTCTTTATTAGAAATATGTCTTTCATTAAAATGTATAATGCTTCACTTAAATAGTCTCAATTACAAAACAACTAGGTATCAAATTATTATTTGATTTTCTGTTAAGAACTTAAAATTTTTACCTTATGTACATTTCTCACATTGTGTTGTATAATTTACAATGTAAATGCATACTATGAGTAATTTGCTTATAAGTTTAATTCAACACATAGTAGGACTGTGCTAGAGATACTTTTGGGAGATCACCCAATGACACAGGTCCTTGATACCTAAGAATCTCTAATAGAAGTAAGATGAGGATACAAAGAGCTGTGTGGTAGATCATTTGTCCCATTGGAAAGGCACAGATCGCTATTGTAACTCCAGGGGGAGGTCACACTGCTGGTTGAGAGGATGAGAGACTGTTTCATGGAGCGACACTCATTTGAAAAGTGGTAAACTCATATGTACCACAGAAGAAATACATTATAAAGATAAATTATATATAGAATTTTGACTCATTACACATATTTTAAACATTTCAAATCCAAAATGACTTATTTTAGTTTTACTAGGACAATAGGAACTGGCCCAAATAGAATATTTATTATCAGAAGGAAACTTGCATTTGAATTCCAGGGAGGCCCATTTCCTCCACAAAGAAGAGGGAAGAAATAAAGAATCTAAGGATTCCATGAAATATTAATTGGTACTGTTCTCTAATTTTTCCTTAGAGGAAACTGAGGTTTCTAGAGGCTACGTACCTCATCTAACCTCTAAGTCACACATCCTGGGATGGCTGAGCTAGCGCTAGAATCCAGGGATCCAGCTCTGTGCAACTTCTATCACTCGAAGTGGCTTTCCCAAGGGCTTCTAAGCAAATTTATTAAGGGCATGATTCCCAGCCCAACAGGTGCAGAAACGTGAGAGGATCCTTCACCTGTCATACTGAGTTGATGAACCTTTTCCTGCAAGGCTGTGAGACTGAGAAGTTCATTCAACATTCATTCATTCACCAAGTGTGTACTGAGTGGCTATGATGTGCCTGGCATTGCACAAAACACTGAGGACCCCACAGGGAACAGACCAGACCCTTGGAAACATGCCTGTCCAGACATCGGTGTCTGCTGCTTGACTTGGGGAGGCGTGGGTGGGAGTGACCAGGTGTTGATCTGGCTCCAGGGAAAATGAGGGGAGTTCAAATGTTCCACTTTAACCCATCATGCTCTGTGCAGATCTCCACTTTGTGATCAATGGTCTGGAAACTACATTTAAACATGCGAATGATATTCCCATACAAAGTTAGAAAACCATGCCCTTCTGTTACCTGCCTCTCAGCAGCCCACTAGATCATCTCCCCCACAGTTCACACTCACTCTGACTTTTTGTTCAAGATCAACAGTTCTTCCAATGATAGGTTGTGTGCTTGGCTCCAGCCCTCAGGCTGTCATTTTGTGGTCAGTGATTTTACCATGTTCTCTCAGCTCTTCAATATATCTTCAATGAGGTAAAAACTTCTCATAAAACTCATATATTCTTGGAGTAGGAATAGAATAGAATCTTTCTCTGGGCTCTCATTGAGATAATAGCCCCAAACATCTAAAAAATAAAATCAGATTAGTATAAATAGCAATGAACAGACACAGTGGAGCAGGAATGCTTTACACCAAAGGACTCTCACCTCAAAACTGCTCTCCCTACAGTGCTGACTGCCCCATTTCAGTCTCCTTATCCTGTCCTCTTTATCTCCATCACCTCCTATGCTACAATGGGAAATAGATATCGGGTCTTTGTCTCTGGTTCCTGGCACACATGTCCTAAGACACTTGAACTCTCCAGAGTAATAATAGTGTCTTTTGTATGAGAATGGGATGCATCGCGTCTGGGAGCCCTTGAATAGATTCGGGACAGGGATGATCTCTAGAAAGACCAAGGTGTGATTAGAGGGTTGGGACATTCAGTCCCACCCCCTGACCTCAAGGGAGGAGAGATGGGCTAGAGACAATTAATCACCAATTGCCAATGATTTCATCAATTATGCCTATGTGAGGAAATAATCGGATTTGGAGAGCTTCACTGGTGAACATGGAGATGCTGGCTGGGAGGGTGACATGCCTGGAAAGGACATGGAAATTCTATATCCCTTCCCCCATGCCTTGCCTTATGCATTTCTTTCACTTGGCTGTTCCTGAGTTGTAGCCTTTGTAATAAACTAGTAAACATAGAGTGTTTTCCTGAGTTCTGTGAACCTTCTTAGCAAATTATTGAACCTGAGAGAGGGGACTTGTGGGAACCTCTGATTTTTAGCCAAGTCAGACAGAAGGGTGTTTAACCTGGGGACCCAATACTTGTGACTGGCCTCTAAAGTGAGGGCAGTCTCATGGGACTGAGCCTTTAAATCTATGGAATCTGATGCTAACTCATAGTAATTAGTGCCAGAATTAAGTTGAATTGTAGAACAGACACCCAGTTGGTGTCTGGACAGTGGGAAAACTGGCTGTTGATGTGAGAAAGCCCTGCATACTTGGTGTCAGAAGTGTGAGCAAAGCCAGTTCACCTCCTAATGTTGGAAACCCCAGAACTTGTCCCTTCAGCCCCCTCTCTTCTCTAACCATACCCATACACTGTTATTCATCATTTCATGGCTTCTGCATAGGCATCTGCACAGACAACTCCCAAATTTATGTCACCATTTTCAACCTCCCCTCTGAACTTCAAACTGCCCAGTCAGCTTCTTCACAGGTATCTGAAATCCTTAATGTTCAATATTGAAATCCTGATATTTTCTCCCAAATCTTAGGGTCAGCCTTAACTCCCTTCTCTCAAACCCCACACCTAACCCATTAATAAATTCTGCTGACTTTACTTTCAAAATATATCCAGAATCTGCCCACTGGCCCCCACCCTCTGCTATAACCCTGATAGTCTCTCATCTAGATTATTGCAAAATCTTCTTTATTGGTTGCCCCACTTCATTCCTTGCTTTCTCAAGGCTATTCACAACACAGAAGTCAGTGATGTTGTTGGATATATGTCAGATTGTGTCACTTTCTGGCTTGAAACCCTTTTATGCCTTCCATCTCACTATGAGCAAAATCCTAATTTATCATGACAGCCTAAAAGGTCCCCATTGCCTTTCTGAGCTCACCTCCTATTATTCTCTTCTTTACTTTCTTCACTCTAAGCCACCGGCCTCCTTTCTCTTCTTTGAACTTGCCAGGCATTTTCCTGCCTCAGGACCTTTCTACTTGCTGTTCTCATGCCCGAAACACTTGGCCTCATATTTACATCGTTCTCTTGTATTTCCTTAAGAGCTTTGCTAAAGTATCTTTTTATTTTTTTTATTTTATGTTTTATTTTATTTTATCTTATCTTGTTTTATTTCTCTCAACCTCCCACCCCTGTCCTGACAACCAAAAATGGCATTAGACGTTGCCAATGACCTTGGGGCAGGAAAAGGGGGAGAGAGGAGGCAGCAAAATTGTCCCTGGTTGAGAAACATTGGCCTACATGAATATTTAAATTTAGAGCCTTACTGTAATTCTCGGGAAGCAGTAATCTGTGACAAGCTGGCCTCCAAACAGCAGAGACCTGAGCTTTGCTCTAAGTTCTGCAACAATTGTTTTGTGACCTTAAAGATGTTAGGCTTCCATTTCTTGTCATATTACTGTATCCAGACTCTGGCCTCTCATTTTCAGGATTTCCTCCTTTTGAGGTATATTTGGGCTGGGGTTGGAGGAAAGGTGTTAGTGAGTGCTGGGGCTGACCTGAGGCATTCCTCTTGCTCACTTTGTACCTGGCCACCTCTTAGGGTCCAGGGACTGCCATTTTCTCTTGAATAATGGTACTATTAGCACACAGGGCTGGCATAAAGTAAAGCTAGCAACTTTCAACCTCACTACTGTGGCTCCCATATAAGTGTAAGCCCACAACTTCCCGAACACAGCTATCTAAGACCAAGTCATTTAAAAACTTGGGGAAGCCAGAGAAATGACAACACAACTGGAGGGTTAGAAGGCTACCAGAGTCATCCCCAGGTTGTCCCATACAGGTTTCCCTACTGAATACTACCTAGTCCCGCACCCAACTCATAAAAGGCTATCACCTGCCTCATTTCTACCACCTGACAAGACCTTCAGTCCTCTGCATCAAGTATCTTTTTAACATTTTCCCCAATCTCCTATTTAAAATTGCAGCATTCCTTCTGTCCCAACAACCCCCATACATTTTCACTACTTTATTTTTTCCCATAGTTCTTACCACCATCTGATAGACTGTATTTTACTTGCATATTTTGTTAATTTTCTGTCTCTTCCCACTAGAATGAAGGCTATGCAAGAACAGGGAGCTTTGGAGGTCCATATTGTTCACTGTGTATTCCCACCACCTTGAATATTTGCTTCATAAACATTTGCTGAGTAAATTAATATTCCATAATTTTTATATTCTGTTAAATAAATTCTAAACTTAAAATATTTGGATAATGATGAAAAACAACTGAAACAATTTATAACCCTATGACTTCCTCATGCCTGAGATCTGGTTTGAAGGTGTTACAGGTGAACATCAGTAATAGTGGCCCCTACAAATGACAAGAGGATATATTGAGCCAAAGACTACTGGTGTCAAGAACTTATATTAAGACTACTTGGACCCAGAACATTACAAGTTAAAGTACAGTTACCCTGGACTAAAAGTAAGGGAACTTGGCAAAAGAAATTTATGTAGTGCCAGAAAAAGATTTCCTGAAGAAAATAATGAAAAGTGTAAGTACCATATTTCAACCAAAATTTAACCCAACATGGTTAAGCCCATTATTTTACAATTTGTTCAATGACTTTAGGTTATTGAAGGGGGAATCTATGGACCAGAAGGAATACAGGTTCCCATCAGACCTCAGCTACTCCATCACCCTGGGGGCGGGGGTGGCCCACAACCACCATGCCTGCTCCTAAATAATCCAGCACTGGCCTGGCCCCAGGCTTTTGTTTATATAGGGAAAACTGGGAGGAAACAGAACATGTGAATACAGGGAAGTTTAGGAGAGAAGTGTGGAATTGAAGTCTCCACAGTGATCAGAGGAGAGAACAGAAACACATTTTGTATGTCCTCTTAATTCTTGGTGACTCCAGTCCCAGAAGATCCGCTCTAATTCACCAGAACTGATTTTGGAGCTCATTGTTCAAATGCTACTTCATGACACACTGGTAAGGGAGAGGAGACCCAACCATTTGGATTTTTGAACAGGAAGTAAAGTTAGAAGGTTATGCTGAAGGAAAAGGTAACTAGGAGGTAAAATGAAGTTTTGACTTTGACCTGTCGATGATGCAAACCATGGTTTGCTTGTGGAGTTTATCCCCAAAATGGTGAATTTTCAGTGGTTTATGGATCACTAAGTGACACAAGAAGTGAGATGGACTCAACATAGTCCCCACTGTACAAGAACATCTAAAAGACACCTCAAACTTATATTCAAAAATGAACTCTGATCTTTCCATCAAAACTAAGTCATCCCCAGTTTTTCCATCTCAGCTGGCTGCAACTTCTTCCTTGCAGTTGCTAAAGCCAGAAGTCATGGAGTCATGTGTCTTAGTCACTTTGGGCTGCTATACCAAAATACCGCGGACTGGGTATAAGAAACAGGAATTTATTGCTCATGGTTTTGGAGGCTGGAAAACTGAGACCATGGCACCAGCATGGTTGGATGAGGGTTCTCCTTTTGGTTCATACCTGGCACCTTCACTCTGTGTCCTCACCTGGTGAAAGGCTGGGAAATCTCCCTGAAGCCTCTTTTGTAAGACTCTAATCCCATTCATGAGGGCTCCACCCTCATGACTAAAGCACCTCCCCAAAGCCCCACCTGTGGATAACATCATATTGGTCATTAAGATTTCAACCTATGAATTTTGAGGGAACATGACTATTCAGATCATAGTATCATTTTTAACTCTTTTTCTCTCATACCCCAGAGTCAGTTTGTCAGGGAATCATTAGCTTGCCTTCAAAACACATCTGAAACTGGATCACTTTTCACCACCCCACTGTTCCCAGTCTGGTCCCAGCCACCATCATCTGTGCTCCTGTCTCCCATCTGGTCTCCCTGCTCCTGCTCTTACCCCACTTAATGGGTTGAATTGTGTTCCCCAAAAACATATTTTCAAATTCTAACTCGCAGTACCTGTGAATGTGATCTTATTTGGAATTCAGTTCTTTGAATTAAGATGTAAATTCAGATGCGGTCATACTGGATTCAGAGGAGCCCTAAATTCAACTTATAAGGAAAGGAAACATGGAAACACAGAAATGCACAGAGGGCCAGCCGTGTGACAGCGAGACAGAGATTGCAGTGACGCAGCTACAAGCCAAGGAGCATCAAGGATTTTCAGCGGCCACCAGAGGCTTGGGAGCAGCAGGAAAAATTCTCTCCTAGAGACTTGAGAGAGAACATAACCCTGCCAACACCTTGATTTTGGATTTCTGGACTCCAGAACTGTGAGAGAATAAATTTGGTTGTTTTAAGCCACCCAGCTTATGGTGCTTTGTTACGGAAAACCTAGGAAACTATTACACCTCACTACAGTCTATTCTCAACATGGCAACCATAGGAGTTCCTGTAAATTTAAGGCAGATCATAGCACTCATTCACTCAAAAATCTCCAGTGGTTCCCCTCTTCTTCCAGATAAAAAGCTAAAAGCCTTACAAAAGCATAGAAGATCCTGCAGGATTGGCTCTCCAGTTACAGCTGAGGCCTGGTGGCCTACTGTCTCCAGCCCCACTGGCCTCCCTGCGGCTCCTCTAACACTCCAGCACTTTTTTACTATGCACTAGCTCTCCTCTCACCTAGAACATTCCCCCATTGTTTATGCATCACTAGCTATCTCACTAGTTCCATTAAATGCTAACGTCTCGGTAAGATCTAAGACGTTAGCCCATCAGGTCCAAAGCTCCAGAACCTGCTTCATCCTACTCTCTTTTATCCATCTCTCAATAGCTCCTATCATCTTCTAACGTACTATACAATTTACTTAATCATCATATTTATTCTATATTGCCTATCTGCCTCTACTAGAAAGCAAAGTTCATGAGAACAGGGATCTTTATCTATTTTAGCTGCTATATCCCCCAAAAAAGTGCCTTGCACATCAAAGTGCTGAACCAATATTTTTAGAGTGAATAAATGGGAAAAGGCAACATGACACAGCAGATGCAAGGGTTTGCCAACCTCTGGTCTCTACTATTCTTGCCCCATTTTTATTTGAATGATCAAGATTTCAGTGGTCAGAAAATGCCTTGATAGTGGCAGCTAAAATATAATAATTCTCCCTTTGTCATTTTCAGATAATTATGCATATAGTGTTACTTTGGTGTCTTTCATCAACAACTGCCAGCAAAAATGAACTTAAAGAAAATGCCAAAAAAAGGACACCCCAGCCACGACTGCTTCCCAAATATTCCTGTTAAGGAACAAACTGTTTAGAGCAAGAATTAAGTGTTTCAAAGGCACTTTGTAGTGTTCCAAAAATATAAGCAGCACACTCCTTTCTATCGTAGTAGAATGGGCTCACAATAGCCTCTATAATTAGAAATTACTAAATAGCTTAAGGATGCAGATTAGACGTTCTAGGCAACTGGCATCTGTGAAATCATCATAGGCTAAAACACTTAATCCTTTGAGCCTAAATCCAAAATGCAAACTACCCAGGAAAATAATGAGATCATATATCTGTTACTCCAATCATTTTCCTATCTGCCAGCAAATGCCTCTGAGAAGAATTATGTGTGAGTGCATATGCACAAACACAACACACACTCACAAGCATGCACTTATTCCAGCAGCAAAATTATGCTGAAAACATTAATACATATTAATAAAAATGTAAAGAAAACAGCTGTTTGCATTTTAGATAAACTGTAGACAATTTTTTACCATTTAAATCATTGGGAGTGTTATACATATGATTGAACAAAAACATGGTCCAAAAAAAAAATTGCAAGTAGGCTAAGAAAGAAAGTTAAAGAATTCAAGTTTAAAATAATTTATTATAAATTATTAGTTATCTTGCCTGGTTGCAGAGGGAGGTGATCCAGTAACTAGAGAGATAACGTATGTTCCATATGTGAATTAGCAATTTAGATTATAATACTGAGACCTCTAAAAAGAACATAGCCTTTCTTTGATGAGTCAGTTAAAGGTTCTTCAAGATATTTCCAGGACTATGGTCACCATAGTGAGCAAGAAATACCACTCTGTAACAAATGTATGCCAGTGCTAGCTAAGAGAATTCTGATAAATAACAGATAGGTTATTGTAGATAAATTCAGGCTTACCCAGGGAGACATTTACTTATAACGTATCCCTCCCAAGTTTTATTAATGGCAAGATTTGGAATCCTCAAAGTGTCTGTCTAAATCCAACCCTAGAACAAGCACTGATTTAATCTGTGGCCCTTGGCTCCTAGGCCTCTTTACGCCCGATGACGTTGTTAGAATAGGCAGCGATTGGAAATGTGTTCCCTCACGGCCAAAATGCCTGCTGTCCAGTAGTTGGAGATGCATTTCAGTGGCAAAGGGCATGACAGTTAATAGGTGTTATAAATAAAGCAAACGAATGGAAACAAATGCACAATAATGAATGAACATACTCTTCGAATGTCAAAATTTAATAAGCACAAAAAGCCAAAACTGTGGGTCCCAATGATGGAGCATGCCACTGTCCTTCCCTGGAGGCCACCTACTGTCACTTCCGTGCTCAGTCTCTTGGAACAACTTTCTTGTTAATGATAATGATCACCCACATTAATGATAAAGTATTAAGTGCAGACAAGTCTAAGGTCTGAGGCGCCACAAGATACACACATATCCTGCTTAGGAAAAGAAAACGCTTATGTCAAGGTCAGCCTGATAAAAACTCCACACCCAATTTTAAAGGCCAATCTGGGTAGAGCAAGGACTTTGTTTCACTCACTGCTCTCTCCACCCCTGAGAATAGCGCTTTGCACATGGGAGGCACTCAGTAAATACTTATTGGAAGAATGAATGTGTAGTCTATTCTACTGTAAATATCTTTACAGTGATAAGCAGTTTGAGCTCATATAGAAATAAAATTCCTCTAGTATTCAGTTAGCTCCAATATACCTTCTTAATGCTCCCAAGGCGGAATCTCCAAAAACTCCATGCTGGTTGTACACTACTTTGGGTTTTTGCTTTCCAAGCAATAGTTCTGATAAAGTTATGGACATTAGGATCTGCTTTGGGGCCTAGAGGAACAGGCCAGTCTTAATACAAACATACTAGTTGTAGTAGTAGAATTCCAGAGGTAATATATAGAAGAGGATATTGGTAGGCTACTTTCTCAATGGCCCTCAGATTATATTTAACACTGGCCCTATTTGCCCAGTTTCTCTGCACAAATGGTTTTGCCTTTTCTCTATATCTTGCCCCAGAGAGGTTCCTCTTCATTTTGCCTATGGTACAAATCTTCATTAGACCTCACTTGAGCTGTCATGATACCATTGCAACTGCTCTCCCTATATCTAATCTCCCCTCCCATCAGTTTGTCTCTTACGATTCCACCTTTTTAAAACTCTCAGTTTATGTTCCTGATATAATGAAGTCCGGACACCTCAGCAGGACCCAGAAAGTCCATCGTAAACATGCCTGAGTGTAGGCAGATCTCCTGACATTGCTTTCTACGCTAACTCCGCTGCATCCCCGTCCCCAAATATATGTACGTGGTGCTGTAGCTACGCTGCACCTGCCTCTCTTCCCCATGCACTTACAGCCTTTGTCCTTGCTCAGGAAATTCCCTTTATCTACAATGCTTCCACATCTTGTCTACCTAGAATATTGAGAGTTCAAAATGTCACATCTTCCCTGGATACGCCATTATCAACCATGTCTCCTCTTGCACTCACCCTCTCCTCACAGCCTGACACAGACACCCTCAGAAAACTGATCCTTGATCTGAAATTTTAAAGCACTTTTATGATATCTCAATGTGGTAGATTGTCACCAATCATGTCCCCTATCCCTGTGTGCACATGTCATAGCTCCAGTGTATTTCCCACTCTTTGCATTTTGGCTGGGCTGTGACTTGAACGGAATCCAGTGGAAGTAATCAACCCTGTGTCAGTGCTTAAAAGAAACCAGACTTCATATAAAGAAACTTGGACCAGACCACTATATGGCAAGATACCATGTGGAGAATAACCAAGGGCCCCCAGGCATTCCTAGCCACCCATCCTAAGCACCAGACGTGAGTAAGTCATCTTGGACATTCCAAGTTTCTAGTTAAATGCAGTCACATGAATGACCCCATTGAACACCATGTGGCACAGAACCACCCAGTGGATAATTGATAATTGCTGTTTCAAGGCAGTTAGTTATGGGATGGGTTATTTCCCAGTAATAGGTAACTGAAACATTTAATATAGTATATTATAGTTACATTTGTACATGTTTAATCCCCTGTGGCAGATTAGATTTTTCAAAGATGATTTCTAAACATCTCTCATGCTTTTCTTCTGTGTCCTATTTTTCCACCTTCAAGAGGTGGAGTCTAGTTCCTCACCCCTTGAATGTAGGGTGGCCATAGCAACTTACTTGTAGCCACAGAACGCAGAAAAAGTGATACTGCAAGATATTGAGGTTAGTTCAAAACAGCTCTTTCAGCTTCTACCTTGGTCTCTTGGAATGCTCTCTCTGTTCCCTACCAGGTGCTCCTTTCCAGCCCAGCTGCCGTGCTAAAAGAAATTAAAGCCACATGGACAGTCCATGTGGACATGCTCCAATCAACATCCCCAGCCAAGCCCAGACTTATCCCAACCCAGACACCAGACCTGGAGCAAGGAAACCTTCGGATGATTCCAGCTCCAGCCATTCATGTCTCTCCCCACCATTGGAGCCTTCCCAGTCGGGTTCCCACATATTGTGGAGCAGAGATGAGCAAGCTCTACTGTGTCTTGTTTGCATTTCTGAGTCACTGAATCTGCAAGCAAAAGAAAATAATGATTGCTTTATGTCACTAAATCTGGGGCAGTTTGTTACTCAGCAATAGATAACTGGAAAACAATAGATAACCAGACTGGGCTACTGGAAGTTGGGGAAAAGTTCAGTCACCATTGTATCCATAGTTTGTAGCATATCACCTGGGGGCATGCAGGAGACACCCATCTGATCTGTTCAGTGCAATTGAAAGGTTGAATGGTCTGCTACTTTTTTTCTGTTTTTTTAATGTTCAGCTTAATGGACTTTTGGAAATCTATACATTTGGACTGAAAATATTATGGGAAATCTGTCTAAAGGCTAGGTTTATCATATTATGGTTTTGGATTCTTACAAAAATGCTCTCTACTTTTCCTTTTTTCATCATATGAAATCTATGGGGAAAACTGGACTTGTTATTGCAAAGCAAACTGAAATGGAACAAAATAGAGGAAAGTATTCAGTAAAAGGAAAATCAATCCAATTCAGTTAAGTGCAGGTCATTTGTTCCCTTTTCTAACCCAAGTGTTCATCCTGTGCTCTTCTGTTCCATTTGACATAAGGGGAAAATTTTCAAAATGTACTGTGTACCCACAGTTTTCCTCTCTCCCACCAAATCAAAATTCAATACCAAAACGCTACACTCTAGGTAAGTCTTTATGTTTATGTCTTTCTTGACTCAAGAAGATGTCTGTAACATTGAAAAATTCTTTTAAAAATGGATCCTAAAGACCCAACAAGTGGTGACTAACTTTCCCTGGGTAGCATACCAATTTCTCCATTATCTATCTTTGTCAGGGACTGGGATGCACAGAGTAAGTGAATTTTCCAGACAGCTTACTTACAAAGTAAACTTTACTTAGAAAACCTATAAATTCTTTCACCACAAGGAATTGGTCACTCCTGCCGTTCTTTAGGCTGAATTAATAAGGCCCGACCAACCCTTGTAGTGTCAGTAATGGACTCTTTGTTGGTTTTTCTATTTTAATCTATTTTCTATCTGTTGCTTCTAAGGAAGAAAGAATGAGCTAGAAAAAGAAAAGAAAAGGCAGTGGCAGTGGGGCTGGAGAGGAGGATTCAAAGGTCTTAAGGAAACAGAATCAATCAAGGCAGAAGCTTGCTCCTACATACTCAATGAACATTCTATGTGGCATAGTAACTGCGGGTGGCCAGGACAGACAAGACCACTCTGTTCAAACCCATCCCTGAAAGGCCCAGGCAAGTTCCATCATTTACCTGTAGGGTTCAAAAAGGAAAATCTTCAGTTGGCCTGTTTTATTTTTGTTGTTGTTTTTTAATAATTGAAACTAAATATTATTCAATGGCAGCTGGTGAAATGAGTGGAAAGGTGACTATGGTTGATTACAGGGGCACCTTTACTTGTTATTTGATTACTTGTCCCCACTTGCTTTTCACCCTGTGAGACTAGCCAAACAGGGTGTCAGGCGGGTATCAGGTAGCAGCAAACACATGCTTTGGATCTAGACCTTGGGGACAAGGCCTGACACATTCACTTAATAGGTCTGTATCCTCGGGCAAATGACACACCTTTTTGACTCTCAGGATCCTCATCTGTAAAAGGAGGATAAGACTAGCCAAGTAGGTATAGTATGGATTTGATAGGAGGGCACAAGCAAAGTGCCTGGCACCGGGCCTGATACAGAGAAATGCTCTAGGAATATCAGCTGGAGTTATCTGAAGTGTGCACCAGAATCCCTTAGCTCTCAACCACCTGGGAAGCCTCATCCCACCGCCACCAAAATTCCACGTGGCACCTAACACAACTGCAACTGAATCACTGAGTAGCTGAGCACACTGTGGAATGTCTGTTTTCCAAGATATCAAAGACCATGCCTCCTTTGGACACTGCTGTGTGCTCAGGGCCAGGCACATGGTAAAGGTGCCAGGTGTATTGTTGAACAAGTGAGAGAGGGGATGAAGGGGGGAAAGGGTAAAGGAGGATGGGGCGGGGAAGGAGAGGGGGAGAAGGAAAGGCACGGCACTTCTGTCTTGTGTTCTTCCTCAGACTCTCAGCATTGCTGTCCCCAAACCTGATGGTTCAGAAATGAAGGGCGAGGAACTAAGTGGCTGGAAGCAGCTTCCTTGGGCTTTATTTAGCAACGGACTCCCCCAGGCCTGAGGACAGGGGAGTTCTGGAACAGCTTAAGGGGACTTCAGAGGGCCTTGTCCAGAAGCTCATTACATTCAAATCCTCTTATAAGCAGCTTAATTTTTTACAAAATACAGGCTTCTAGAAATTTCAGTAGGAGGCCTTGGTACCAGTGTGGGCCCAAAGTAAATGTAGATTCTGAAGCAGAAAACTTAAACCTAATAACACTGTAAGCAACAGAACACCTTTTAACTATTTTATTGGAAAGCCTTCTAAAATGTATTACATGCCTCCAGCTGTGATAAACAGAGTGAACATATCACACCTTTTTTTGGTGACCAGGGCCGCTATTGTGAATAGCAGTGACTTTGCCAAGTTTTAGGCATTGTTGATTGTTGCTCTAAGGAGCCCCAGACATCTAAACTCTTCTAATCTGTGGTAGTTCTCACTTTCTTTTTTGACATTTCCTTCTAGTTGTCTACAATAAGGCCTCTAAAACTGTTGTGCCTACACTGAAAGGCACTCAGGAATTGATTATTACTCTAGTTGATATTCCTTCTATTTCTACCAACTGCAGTTATCTCTATTTTCCACTGTTGTTTCTCATGTTACCATTGAACTTCCACAATTCTTTGACACCTTTCACTAGTGTCTCCTGCCCCTCCAGTCTTGGGTTAAAACTTTTCAGAACAAACCAGACAACCCATTATCATATGTAAAAATTAAGTCCCTGGTCTCTAAAGTTAAAAACATCACTGTAAACTCATGCTTAGCTTATTATAGCTATAGATGGCCACCTATAGAAATATATATATAGGTGTGTCTACATACATGAGTCAGTATACACAGATATATAATATTTCCCTGCGCCTCCAGCTGACCGAGCCTAGAAGCAATGACATGCCAGAAGTAATAAACATACTTAGCACCCAGATTGTGGTTTCTAATACCATTTTCCAATAAAAGGAGCCAGGGCTCCTTGGAGAAACGGCTGATTCTGAGAATGGGGCAGAAAATATACAATACGAGCCTGGAGCATCTTGTAGTGCCAGAAAGTAAAGAAAGGCTCAATTTTTTTTTTCAGTTTATAATAATGTGGGTATGTTGAAGGGACATAGGAACCAACTGAAAAAGCTCCTGATAGCCAAAATAAAAAAATTGAGTAACAATATAGATAAAATAGTATTAGAATGTAACTCAAAGTATAAAGTAAATATCCATGAGTTCATTCTGATGTAAATAACTAAATAGATAATAATTTGGAAAGAAGAGACAAATCAAATATCCTATGAATAATAATTCCACATAATGTATGTAGATACCCTGCCCTCAAGGAGAGGGAGTATAATTCCCCCACTCAAATGTGGACTGCACAAAGTGACTCCCTACCAAAGAATACAGCATAGAAAAGTGGAGGAAAAGTAACTTCACAGTGGGGAAACCTGACAAACATGACCTCAGCAGGTGATCAAGATCAACATCATCAGTGATATTGATAATATGTACCATTGATATGACATGTTAAGATTGGTACTTTACCTCTTGATCTTCCTCTCAAAACCCATAACCCCAATCTCATCATGAGACACCCATCAGACAAATCCCAAAATACCTCACTAGTACTCCTCAGAACTATCAAAGTCATCAAAAACAAGGAAAGTCTGAGAAATTGCCATAGCCAAGAGGAACCTAAGGACACAGACATGATGATAAATATAATGGAATTCCAGAATAGAAAAGGGATATTAGGGGAAAACTAAGGAAATTTACATAAGCTGTGGCCTTTAGTTGATGGTAATAGTCTTGGTCCATTAA
Organism: Hipposideros armiger; assembly: GCF_001890085.2. NCBI lineage: Eukaryota > Metazoa > Chordata > Mammalia > Chiroptera > Hipposideridae > Hipposideros > Hipposideros armiger. The sequence continues at coordinate 2,028,031 of NW_017731530.1, forward strand.
TTACAACAAATGTATCATACTCACATAAGATGTAAATAAAAGGGATAACTGGGTGTGGAATATACAGGAACTCCCTGCCCTATCTTGGCAATTACTCTATAAATCTAAAACTGTTCTAAAATATAAACAGTTTATTTAAATTACATCACAGATCACCAGGCCTGAGAAGAGAGAGTGAAGCACCCCAGTCCTACAGACTCCACTGTCCTCAGTGGTGGCTCTGGCATACCCCAGTGTACTCCTAGTTCCCAAGGAACTAGACTGCCAACAGTGAACCACGGCAACCCTCATACACTTAGACCATGGCTCAGAACTTGAAGACTTTTAAAAAGCTGTGCAAACAATTATTTCCCATATGCTCTCTTTTCCAATTTATTTTGCAAGATAACAGGGCTTGGATTTATCAAGGAAGAAAAGTCTACGAGGAAAATGACAAAGAGTCATGTAACCTTGGGAAACCAATTGGTCAGAATTTGTTAGGGAAAGACCAATCCCTGCAGTTCTGATTTATAAGCTTTTCAAACTGGCCCCTAAACTAGCTTCCAGCTAAGAAAATGTGTTAAAACATCAATAAAATTATTCTAATAAGCCCTCCATAACCAAAACCTAATTGAAGCTTATAAAGAGAGAAAACACCAAGTACTCCTTAAAAGGCAGAGGGAAAGAGGTTGGTTGTTATAAATGCCAAGAACCTACAATGGCACCTTCTAGCCATTTGGGGTGGCTTCATATTATCACATAGACCTTAAGTGTTTCCAGAGTTTGTCTAAAGGGATCTGTGACCCAAAAAGTTAAGCCCCACTGCTCTAGACAATCAGGTAACTTTTCCTAACTGAGAGATTCTATCCTGAAATGGTTTTAGACTATAGAAGAGTTACACACCACCTCTATCTGGATTTGAAGTCAAAGAGACATAAGGTACTAGGGAAAAAAAGTTTACATTCTCATAACTTTCTTTCATCATAGGGATTATTTTGGTGTGTTGCCAAGCACCAATCAACTCTGGGTAGTGCCTGCATTCCAAAACAATTCTGCAAGAATATATTATTCTATGAACAATAAACTATTGTAATGTTTCTTAGTTCCAATATCAAACCTAAAAGAATACCACATCACTTGTTCTCTTGATTATTTTCTCATGAACCTGGAGTATTTGATTTATGCTCAACTATTTCTACATCTAAAAACATTTGGGTATTTTATAATCAAGTTTTAATCTTCTAAACTAGATGATTCAGGGAAAATACTTAATCCATCAAAATGACTCCAAACCATGTGCTTTTCAAATCACCCCCAAAATGGCATATAGTTTCCATCACGTTTGGATTGTAAAAGGCTTTGCAATTTATGACCATTGGCTTATTTCCAGTTCCCTGAGCTGTCAATGCTATACTAATGCCATCCTCCAAAGGGCCCCTGGCAGGATTTCACAGGGATATCGGTGGGTTCAGATCAGTAGGAATAACCAATGAATTTATTAAGTAATAGCAATCAGTCTAGAACCTTATTCCCAAGTGCCTTTATACTTCACCAAAATTCTATCTTTGAATAGGAAATAAGCTTGATGGAAATAGAGGAAACTAAAAGTATTATGTGCCCACTAAGAGCCAGGTACTTTGCATATATTATCTCATTTAAATTCAGGGAAATATTTATCATACAGTGAGACAAGGCTCAGAGTCTCATAATTTACCCAAGGACACAGGTGGAGATTAGATGCCAGGTAAGTCTAATTGTTAAGCTCATGGTCTTTGTACCACTTCATTCTGTTGATTCCTACTAATAGTAAAACTAGAGTAAACAGCTCTAAACATCTATTCTAAATTATTTCTACTGGGGATATAATCATATTTTTTCATAAAATTTACACATATCCTGTGTATTAGTGGGTTTAAACAGGATACCTGGAATTTTGTCCACCAAGATAGTAATAGTCAGGAAACATATCTTTCGCTAACCACAGGTAAAAAGAATATGCAGAAATAAGTAAGTTTTAATAACTTTCCAGATTTAGACCGAGTCTGAAAATAGAAATTTGGAAAAAGAATAAAGCATATCTAATAGTTCACTAAGTGACTCAAAACAAAGAAAATTACCTCAAAGTAAATTTTCCTACGAAGAGGGCTTTTCTACTGTAAGTAGGAATTTATTATTCATATTGTTGTGAATAACTGCCCTTGTCTTAGTTCTATCTTTAGAATGTGCACAGACATTGTTGAATATAAAACATGTACAGCATGTAATCTTCTAACATAATTCATGTCTGAAGAAGCAAAACAAAACCACCCCTTCAGAAATTCCTTTCTGGCATCTTATTTTGTTTTTAAAGAATCTATTTTTAAAGAAATAAAGGGCTTTACTCTTCTATAGAATAATTTCTTTCCTTATTTCAATTTACTCCTCAAATTATTTTTACTATTCTATAACAAAATGAATATATCTTTATGAGTAAGAGCTTTTTAAAAGGGTTTACTTTTTATTAAATCCTTCCAAATATTTTTCCAAAGATATTTCAAGTATTTCTCCTTTTCTTTATTTTTTAAAAAAATGCATTTCTACATTTTGCATTTCCAAAACAACAACAACAATAACAAAAAGAATAAGCCTGGCTTAAGGAGCAGTACTTGTGGTTGGTGAAGGGTTTTAGGCCTCTGAGTTAAAGTCCATCACTTCTGAACCATGTGACCTCCACAAGTTACTTCAGCTCTCTAAAACTCAGTATTCTCATTCTTGAAATGGGGATCCTAGTACCTTCCATATAGAATCATCATGATGAAGCCTGTCAAACCTATCTGATACTGTCAGTCAGTTAATGTTGGGCATTATTAGCTCTTTATTTCAGATGGGTAAAGCCCACTCATCTGAAGACTCAAAAATTCTGAGAAACATGCTCATATAGCATTTTCATGTCATTGTCTACGTTGGAGTACAATGATTGATCAGAATCTCTCCTGCAGAAACAAATTTGGGAGCACTCCTTGGTGCTCCTGTGAATGCGCAGAGGTTTTGAATATTCCTGAGATTTTGCTAACAGTTCCACTTCCATATAATGTGAAAATACAAAAGGACACTGATATTTCAAATGTTAAAATCTTCCTAAGCTTTTCCTCCCTCTTCACTTGTTTATCAAATCATTTGTTCCTTGTCCTTCATTAATCAATGAAATCATATTTACCGAGTGCTAGATTTGATGCTTTAGAAGTAGAAGAGGATTACACATCTTGATCCTGACATTAGAATTTGGAATCTGTGGGACAGGCAAGAACCATGCCAAAGAACCAATGAGACTGCAGCTCAAGATGATGGCTTATTCAGTGTGAAACTGAAGGATGCTAAGGAGATCACAGGAGAGAAACAACTATAGATGGGGTAAAAAATACAAATTATTGACATCACCTGCTCTCCAGATTGGCTGTCTCCACCTTTCTGAGCATCAACAAATCCGCTAGGTGGGCGAGTGATTTGTTTCACTTAGGTCCTGGTATATTCAAATTAAGATAGTATGAGCAAACTTGCTCCAGAAAGTTTTAAGAGAATAGGGAGGGTAGGAGAGGTTACGCCTTAGCTCTCAACAAAACTCACATGTGCACCTCTCAAGGTTCCCCACCCAACTCCCTGAATACAATTTTCAATATTCCTCTCATTGCCAACTTCAGACTCAAAGAAGGACGGGAATCTGCTCTGTTGCATACATAGCATTGCATAAATAGTGTTAGCTTAGCTTGAAAATTGCCCATGAGGATTTTAGTAACTTGAGTCAAAACTACTATTTTCTGCAGTTAGAAATCATAAATTTTAGGACTTTACTTTTCTCTCAAGTTGTTTTTCAAAAAGACTTTGTGTGCAGCATTATGGTTACCTGCAGTCTACCCCATTGGAGTACCACCTGAAAGCCTAGGCAAGCTCTTTACTGCTCCTTATAGTGTCACCTGGGGTTACACTTTTTTGCAATGAAAGGTGCCTCAAAAGGGGAGGAGTGGGGGAGAAGAGGACAACGGAGAAGGAGGGGAGAAGCAGAGGAGATGAGTGGCATTATTTGGCATAGCCAGGGCAGGAGAAATATCTCAGCTTGGCCTTGTTAATAATGTGTTATGTTTCTTCATAGAAGCTTCTTGTCCTTCAGTTGTCCAATGACACCTCTTGAATTGTCATTTTATTTATAAAATCTGAAAGTCACTAACTACAAGAGTTATTCAATGGCAAGGAAAAAAAGGAAAAGATTGTCCTGATAAAAATAGGGGGAGGGGGCTGAGATCGGACATGTTCAAAGTGGCATGACCATAGCAGAAGACCTGAACAATACGTTGTATAGAAGAAAACATAGATACTAAATTTATGGACCTTGGGTTCAAAGGGGATTTTATGAATTTGGCCTCAAAGGCAAGGGAAGTAAAAGTAAAAATAAGTGAATGACTATATCAAGCTAAAAACTTCTGCACAGCAAAAGAAACCATCAACAAAACAAAGAGAAAAGCAACCAAATGGGAGATATTTGCAAACAATATTTTAAATCTAGTTTAAAAATGGGCAGAAGACTTGAACAGACACTTTTCCCAAAAAGACATACAAATAGCCAACAGATCTATCAAAATATGCTCAACTTCACTAGCTATTGGGGAAATGCAAATCAAAACCACAATGAGATACCACCTCAAACCTGTTAGAACCGCTATTATTAACAAGACAAGTAATAACAAGTGTTGGACAGGTTGTGGAGAAAAAGAAACCCTCATACACTGCTGGTGGGAATGTAAATTGGTATAGCCACTATGGAAAATAATATGAAGTTTTCTCAAAAAATTAAGAATAGAATTATCATATGGCCCAGTAATCCCTCTTATGGGTATCTACTCAAAACTTCTGAAAACATTTATCTGTACAGATATATGTACCCCTATGTTCATTGTAGCATTATTCATGGTGGCCAAGACATGGAAATAACAAAAGTGTCCTTCAATAGATGATTGGATAAAGAAGATGTAATACATTTATACGGTGGACTATTGCTTGGCCATAAGAAAAGATGAAATATTGCCATTTCAGACAACATGGATGTATGTTGAGATTATCATGCTAAATGAAATAAGTCAGACAGAAAAAGCAGAGAACCGACCATGTGACTTCACTCATATGTGATGTATAAAACTGGAAGCAACAAACAAACAAGATAAACAAACAAAAACTCATAGACACAGATAACAGTTTAATGGTTACTAGAGGGTAAAGGAGAGAAGGGGGTGGTAGAACAAGAAAAAGGGGGTCAACTATATGGTGATGGAAGAACTGACTCTGGGTGGTAAACACACAATGTGATATATATAGATGTTGTATTATAGAAATGTACACTTGAAACTTATATAATTTTAGTGATCAATGTCACCCCAATAAATTTATATAATTAAAAAAATGGGGAGGGAGGTGAATCAGAATATGTTAAGAAGACAACTTTTAATGGAGAATGTCATAATGATGATCAAAATTACCACTTTGGTTTCCATAATTCATACCCTTTTATTTCAGACACCCTCTCAAGAAATCTCCAATGTTTAATCATTTCTGAACACTGGCAAAGAAATATAATTATTATTTCTAGTGAGCAAAATCTAAATAAAAGAAAGAGGGGAAGAGCAATTGACCAAATGTTAGAGAAGACGGCAGAGCTAAGGGAGGAAGGCGGCTGGTGCCCAACAAACTCATACATCCTCTACAGGGGCCTACAGAATTTTCCAAGTTGGTTTGTGATGTACCTAGTTATAATGTGTTAGCACTCACACAGAAAATCATGCAGTCCTACTTAGAGGAAAATATATTTAAGAAAAATAAAATGAATAAATCCACATATACACAGGCTATCCAATAAATGCTTAAACTACTCTACGAGATAACTAATGAGTTGGACATAGAAAAGGCATTAATGCTGGGAGATAAAGGTGAGGCACAAAGTGGTTAGCAATACGATTTATGAGGTCCTTTTTCCAATTTAGTGGTAAACAGTGTATGAATTTTGTCTTCTGAGTAGTTTCTGTGTCTGTGGTCATAGCCCTGATATAAGACAGGGGTTTCTGTGAGGCATTGTTTCAGTCTTAGATAGATGCCATGGTTCAGTGCTTGATGACTATTCATTGATTCCTTGCATTCATGAGTGAGTGACTACCATATTCTACGTCTGTGTCAAGTGCCAACATCTGCCGTCACTGAGCTCCCCACTCCTACATCTGTGTTACTGGAAGAACTATGGGAGCCTAGTGGTGAAAGGAGGAGTTTGTCTGCAGGAGCATCTTTACCTGTTCACCTACTAATGGGAATATTGACTCTGCCCCTTGCTTTCCCTGCAGCTCCCTGTTTTATAGCCCCCACCCCACACACAACCTCATCTCTCTGCCCGCATCAGTGTGCGTTTGGAGCAGTGTAAAATGAGATAAAAAGAGCCCCTTAGAAAGTTGCAGAGCTGAGACTCTCCCAAGTAGTATTCTTAATACATAGTTCCTGGCCAATCCTTTCTCTCTCTCTGTCCTATGTCTATTGATTTATTTATCATCTCCACGTATGTTTAAAATGCCACCAAAACTTAACAAGTCCTTATTTCTAATTAAAGAGAGGCTATGTGAATCATTCAACAGATATTTACTGAATGTCTATTATTTTCCAAATGCTGGGACTTCACAGTCTTCTCTATTAACTTCTATTTGTTTTTGTTTAAACATTGGCCAAGTAGACACTAATAATTACAACATCTAAGCTCCAATCCTGAAACCAGATATGCCAATAATTAGCTGTGTGACCTTGGACAATGTACCTTTCTATGCCTCAGTTTCTCCTTGTACAAAGTAAAGAGACCATGATACTGTTAATGGGATGAACTATGTTCCCTCTCAAAATTCATATGTTGAAGCCCTAACCACTGGTACCCAAGAATGTGACTGTATTTGGAGATAGGGCCTTTGAAGAGGTAATTAATTTAAAATGAGATCCTTAGGATGAGCCCTAATCCAAGCTGACTGGTGTTTTTATAAGAGGAGATTAAGACCTATATAGGCACAGAGAAAAGACCATGTGAGGACACACAAGAATGCAGCCATCTACAATCCAAGGAAAGCGGCCTCATGAAAAACCAACCTGCCAGTACCTTGATCTTGGACTTCTAGCCTCCAGAACTATGAAGAAATAGTCTGCAGTACTTTGTTATGCCGGTCCTAGCAAACTAATGCAGATACCTAACTTAGGTCTCCTTCAGGTCTACAATTCTGGCACCATCTTTTCCCTCAAGGGAAGTAAAAATTTAATATTCTCTAAGTAACAATATAAGTGTTTTAAAAATATGTTGTATCATGTCACAACACTAGCAAGCTAAGTCCTATATAAAGAGATTTTTGTTTTGTTTTGTTTTAATTCTTCTTTAGGTTTCCAATTGCTCATGAGTGAGACCAACTTTTAAGGTCATGAATTTTAAAAATGTCTACTTTACCATGAGCAACTATATTAATACTCCCTGAAATCATACTTCAATACATTTCTGGGGTGTAATTTAGCAGAAGATCAGATTTCTATTAGACTCCACACAAGCAACTGAAGGAACAGAAGGCATGCAAGGTCGTGAAGCCATAGCAAATGCATAACATGGTGTGGACCTATTAGACCTGATGGACCTATTGGATCTACTGGAGTTCCAGTGAGGCTCATATGCCCTGAAAAAAAACTTATAAACCATATCAAGTTGGGATTTTTGGTTATCTATTGGGTTTTGTTTTGTTTTTACTAAATAGATCTCCCTTTCCATATTTCACAGTGGTTCCACTGATATTGCATAACGAATCTGACTTTAAATAAATAATTCCTCAACTGTTATATTGAGTGTCAGCTTGCAAATTTCTGGACTTTTGGGCTTGCTGGGTTTGACAGGCTGACAAACTTTAAACAAAGGTGAAATAACTAACTGTAAGACAAAGACCTATAAATTTGAAGGAAAGGGAGGGTGGCCTGGGTAAGGGTTATGGGGGCAACATTTTTCTTTTATTAACTGCTAGACAGGAAATGAGGCTTAAAGTATTGAAGGGATGATGAAGGAGAGGGGAAAGAAGGATCAGGTAAATGGATTGCAAAAACACCACAGCAAAGGTTAAAGGATGTGTGCTGAGAAATTGGTTTTAGCAACTGATTCAGTTACACAGCCACGGGAGTCAATAATCTGGGATCCTCTGATATTAACTCATAAATACCTTAATTGGCATCCTATCTCAAGCAAAACCAACAGAAAACATGGTTTTCTTTTCATTCTTCAAACCCATATTAATATCTTTGAATGGTAAATTTACTACGTAATGATCATTCCTGAAAACCATCACTTTATTATTCTTTTGTTTCAGGCCTTCCCAAATGTCATGAATATCCACCCCACGAGAGTAATAACCCCAAGAAAACATCAGTAGCAATGTGTATCTATGAATAGTGTTTGCACACCATTGTGATTGTCTATCACAGCAAAACTCAGGAATTTCAGGAGAAAAGGTGTTAGAGAAAGAACTGTGGGTTTGGGTTAGGTTACTGTGGTAATGAGACCAGCTCTATTAGCTGGTCATTTAAAAACGTCCATGGACCTTGATTGCCTTCCAGTTAAATACTTCATTTAATTTCCTCATAATCCATTCCCTCTCCTGCCCATCACACCTTTAATAACCCTACGTCATATGCTCATTAATCTTTCTACCTCTACATCATAGAGTGTTACATTTTAATATTAGAGCTGGTCATCTTGTTAGTTTGATTTATTGTTTTCCTCTTTCGAAAAGTCCACACTCTTTTTCTATGTACTATAAATAACAAAGCGCGGCTCCAGATTGAATAACGGAGCTGTAATTCAGGCTGGGGACTTAGCTGCCATTCCTAAAGCCTCAAGCCTCACCCCTGGGGATCGCAATGTCAGTAGAGGCTGGTGATTGAATTACGGCCCTGCAGTCAATCAGGAACCCTATACTATTCAAAGTATTTCTACAAATGACAAGTTATTAATGCTTTGAAATGAAAGTCAGAACTACAGTAGATCAGATGTTAGTTTAATGAGGATAGCTATTTTTCCCCCTAGTTAATGAGGTAGGTGCTTTTTAAAAATTTCTGAAAGAAATAAATCATAAGCAATAAATCGGAGAAATCTCTTAGGTAGTCAAGATTTACTGTTATTGTTGTTGTTACTATTGTTGATAACATTGCACAGGGTTCTTTGCAGTACACATTCACTTTTAGAGTACGAAAAAAAGTAAAACAAATAAAACAAAAAGAAGAAGGGGAAGGAAGGAAAGAAAGAAGGAAGAAAGGGAGAGGGGAGGGAGAAAAGGAGGGAGGAAGATTACTTGAATGCTATCTTAAAGTTATAATCAACTTATAATTGAATTTCATAATTTTAGACACTGCTATACAGCTATGAATGTGAATACTTGGCAAAAAGCAAAGTAAAATCGAACAACTAAATTATAAGCTCTAAAATGTAAGTCAAATAGAGCCATATATCTTGGTTATTAATGTCTCAGGAAAACAGGCCATAGTTGCAGAACATTTTAAAATCCTGGGGAGCTCCCAAAAGCTATTTTTGAAGATGTCTTTCTTAAATACTAACAGAGTGCTGCATTTTAATTTCTCAAACATTAATATTTTTTATGATAAAAGTTACCAGAAGAGGCTATGTAAGAAATACAACACAATATGCTTCCAACTGCAAAATGAAGGCTCTTATAACCAGATTGCTCACCTGATAAAGCATCCTTACATTTGGGCAGGGGATCTTAATCATGGACTTTTTTGAGAATCTGATGAAAGCTACAGACCTCTGACCCAGAAAAAAATTTCATCAACAAACAACACCTCCCACTTTCTCTCCCAGTCTCTCTCTCACATACACACTGCTTCTCACACATAGAGTTTTGCATAGTTTGGGGGATTCACGGCCTCAAGATAGTAACACTTGCCTAATGGGGTCAATTGTGTCTAAAAAGGCAATAAATCTTTTTTTAGCTTTTACATAGATTACATCTAATTTTGATCAATTAATAAAATATTTAATGCTTAATTTGAAGATTAGATTCAAATTCAGTTCCATGGGGACCTAACTTTATTAAGTTTTAGAAAAAAATTATCTCATTTCAGAGGAACAAAATGCTTGACACAAGGTCTGCTATTTGATGCTCCCTTAATCAGTGCTATCAAGGTGTTCTTGTTGGGGAAGGGTAACAAATCTAAGAATTAGTATCTTTTTATTGCCAGTATTCTAGTCAGATATATCATAGGAATAATAATACGTATCATTATACTCATAATGAAACTATGCAATTTGTTTCATTACATATTGTTTTGTGTGTAATACAAGTATTCTGTGGGTCTCATTTTGTCATTAGAAAATGAGCATACTTATAACTCAATCTAATTATATAAGCAATTTAGATAACAAGACTTGATAAGAGCCTAATGTTGTATAGTGTACATTATAAGCTTATTAATTCATGCTTACATGCCCAGAGGTAAAAAGAAATGCAGGTAAAACCATAACGTTTCTTTGATGAACTTTGCCTTTCCCTCAGCAATTTATTTCTGCTACTCTACTCTCCTTTCTTTCTTTGCTTTGAAATTTTCTAACCATTGCTGAAAATACCTCATTTTGTCCTTATTCTTTTGTTTCCATTGACCTTTTCAACATATGTGTGTATACCTATTATATAGGATCTGAGAGTGGTATGTGCTGAAGGCAGTTTTTTCTGTAGCCTTAGTAAGGTAACATGAGAAGCAGTTCAAGAGCCAGAAAGTAAACCATGGTTGTGACCAGGTGACCAGTTGGAGTCCATTTCCCACATCATTCAAGGTCTTTGAGACTTGCAGTGACAGAAGCCCTTGATGTCTTTCCTCGGCTATGACTCATAGGGCAGCAGTGCCCAGGGGTTACTTCGTCAACTTTTCCTTCTTCACCCAGGCTCAGAGTCATTTTAAGTTTCATTCAAGATGGGGGAGATTTTAATGGCAACGAACTCTGCCAAACCAACTATCACAGTGAATTGAGAGTTCTCAGTTTAAAATAAACTGGAAAACACTTCATTCCTGTGGCAAGAATGTCCCATCCAGTGAATGTCAAAGATAATCTGCACTCACCCTGGGTGAGCCAAGTCGAAGCCTCTACATTTTACCTGATACTAAGGCATCCTGAGATTTCCAGTCTGTATACCCAGATGACCCAAAGTCTCTCCTCTGCCTTTCAGCAATTAAAACCCACTCTATAAGAAAAATTACACGTGAAAAAAATCAAATAAGAATGCAGGCAGTAAGTTGGGGCACTTTATTCTTGATTCTGTGGTTCCCAAGAAGTGTCCCACATTTATCATTACAATGAGTCACCCTGTTGAGAACCAAAGTATCAGGCTGATGCCTAAAATCTATTATGCTTGAAGAGTTTGGGGTTACTGTGAACTTGTGTTTCTTGGAATGGGAATTCTTTAAGGCTCCTGTTTAAAGGGCATAGATTGGCATGTTTTCTTCAGAGTGATTTTTCCCCTTAGAATTGCCTTTTGGCATTCTATTAGATTTAGTCTAAGTACTCATTTTGAAATTATCACATGCCTTGGGTATTGACTATGTCTCTAGGCAAACTCTGGGTAGCATCTCTCAAAGTCCTATTGGGAGGCTCAGAGTCAACTGCACCCTACATTTACTTAGTGCTTACTCTATGCAAAATCCCATGTAAAGCACTTGTATATGTTTCCTCACTAAAGCTTCACTAATCTAGAAAGCAGCAATATTCATTTCATTATAGATATAGAAACTCAAAGAGAGAAAGTAGAAACTTTTGCACTGGTTTGGCAGATAGAAAACAGCTTATAATGAAAACTCTTTCACGTTCTCTCTCATTCTTTTTCCATTCATCCTTTTAACTACACTACTTCTTCTTGTGCTCTGGAACAGTCCTGAAGGCAAATTAAGTCTCCGGAGCCATTTTCACCTGAAATCATAGTTAGATGCTGGATTGCTCTAACTTTTTTGGTTTGCAAATTACATTATAGACTTGTAGTCCAGCAATGTGGAAACCCTTCCTAGTACTGCATGAATAAAAAAATGCCAGTTAAAATATAAAATAATGATTTTAATGCATGAATAAGTTGGCCAGAGATAAGGGGATTCCTCAGATGTCAGAAACCATGAGAAAGCACAAACCCTTTGGGGTAAGTAAACACTGGAGCCAGCGTTTGCCTGGAAGATACATTGCCAATCATAGTGCTCTGAGCAGGGTATGTTTCAGGTCATAGACACCAACATAAAAAACAGGAAGCTGGAAAACAGTTTTTTTTGTGGGTGAAGTAGAATAAAACCCACCCCACACAGGGAGCCTATCCCAATATGTGCACCCCTCTGTCTCTCTACTGGGAACTCCTAACTTCAAGCCATACTCACTGAGGGTGGACGTAGAGGCCTGAATTCATATCACCTACGCCACCTATGTGGTCAAAAAGCAAATAAACAAAAAACCCTTAAAATGTAGTTTAAAATGATCTCAGGTGACAGTGCCCTCATGTGCCCAACAGAGGCAAAGGAAGGTCTGTTCAGGAGGACTGCACTTACAAACAGGCACAGAGTTCAAACCGGAGCTCACAGTTAAAGGGCATTAAACACATACTGAATATATGAGGTGATGCAATACATGAATCACACAAATACTACTCTTGAGCCAGTAGACATATCTACACAATTACCTTAGAAATTAAGGATAAAATGTAACTAAAATTGCACATACACTAGGAAATTGAAAAACATATTTCTAAATAATCCATAGGTCAAAAATTTTTTAAAATACTTAAAAGTGAATGATCATGAATAACATTTCTTATCAAACTTGTTGGAGACCTCTACAAATAATATTTGGAAAGAAATTTAAACCTTACATGTTTGTATTAAAAGAGAAAGAAAATTAAAGATAACTGACCTATACATCCAGCTTAAAAAAGAGAAAAATAATAATAAACCCAAAGAAAATGGAAGAAAGGGAATAAATATAAGAGTAGAAATTAATGAAATGTAAAAAAATGACAGAGAAAATCAACAGAACTAAAAGTTAGCTTATTTTGTTAAGTCTAGTAAGATGGACACATTTCTTGCAAGATTTATCAAGAACAAAATAGAGAAGGCACAAATAAACAGTATTAACTAAAAAGATTACAACTCCATGCTTGCAATATAGATTAAAATAATACTATAAACCACTTTTTACCAATTTATAAAAATGAAATAAGTGTTAGGTCATAAAGCAAAAATTTAAAACACACTTCAAAAAATCTATAGTAGAACGACTACTTTAAACATAAGTGAAATGGAAACATGCTTTAAAACTATATGAATTACAAGAGGAGGGAAGGCTTCCAAGCTCATTCTACAAGGCCACCACTACCCTGATTCCAAAACCAGTCAAATACATAATAACGACAGCAAAACTATAGAGCAATAACCCTGATGAACATGGATGCAAAAATCCTCAACAAAACATTAGCAAACCAAATTCAGCAATACATTAAAAAGATCATACACCATGATCGAGTGGGATTTATTCCTGGGGTGCAAGGTTAGTTTAATGTCTGTAACTCAATTAATGTGATAGACCACATAAACAAAAGGCAAAATAAAAATTATATGATCATATCAATAGATGCAGAAAAAGTATTTGACAAAGTCCAGCAGCTATTTATAATAAAAACTCTCAGCAAAGTGGGAATAGAGGAAACATATCTCAACATAATAAAGGCCATAAGTGACAAACCCATAGCTAACATCATACTCAATGGGGAAAAGCTAAAAGCATTCTCCTTAAGATGAGGAAAAAGACAAGGTTGTTCACTTTCATGACTTTTATTCAACATAGTACTGGAAGTCCTAGCTACAGCAATCAGACAAGGAAAAGAAATAAAAGGCATCCAAATTGACAAGGAAGAATTAAATCTGTCACTATTGGCAGATGACATGATACGATGTATAAAGAACCTCAAAGATTCCACCGAAAATCTATTAGAACAAATAAATGATTTTAGTAAAGTAGCAGGGTACAAAATTAATATTCAGAAATTGGTTGCATTTTTATACACAAATGCTGAACTATCAGAAAGAGAAATTAAGAAAATAATCCCATTTATTACAATTGCATCAAAAAATAAAATACCTTGGAATAAATTTAACCAAGGAAGTAAAAGTCCTGTACTCAGAAAACTATAAGACATTAAGGAGAAAAATTGAAGAAGATACAAATAAATGGAAGCATATACCATGCTCATGAATAGGAAAAATTAATATATTATAGTCAAAATGTTCATACTACCCAAAGCAATCTATAGATTCAATGCAATACCTATCCAAATACCAATGGCATTTTTCACAGGACTAGAACAAACAATACTAAAATTTATATGAAACCATAAAAGACCTCAAATAGCCATAGCAATCCTGAGAAAGATGAACAAACCTGGAGGTATCATGCTACTTGATATCAAACTATTCTACAAGTCCATAGTAATCAAAACAGCATGGTATTGGCATAAAAACAGACACATAGACCAATGGAAGAGAATAGAGGACCCAGAAATAAATCCATGCCTATATGGCTATTTAATCTATGACAAAAGAAGCAAGAATTTACAAAGGGGTAAAGAGAATCTATTCAATAAATGGTGCTGGGAAAACTGGACAGGTACATGCAAAAATAAATGAAAATGCACCACCTTCTTACACCATATATAAGAATAAACTCAAAATGGATCGAAGATTTAAATGTAAGATCCCAAACCATAAAACTCCTAGAAAAAAACATAGACAGTGAACTCTCAGACATTACCCTTAGTAATATTTTTACTGCTATGTCTCCTCAGGAAAGGGAAACAAAAGAAAAAATACACAAATGAGACTATTTCAAACTAAAAAGTCTTTGCGGGAGATTTAAGAAGGCAGGGTAGATAAACATTGTGCCTGCATCCTTCCATGAACACATCAAAATTACAACTAAATCATAGAACAATAAAACAGGATAACCAGCTGATGTCTAGCTAAACAGAAGTCCTATAACTAAAAATATAAAGAACAAGCCACATTAAAACTGATAGAAGGAGCAGAGATGCGGAATGGGCCCCAAACCTTCCTGTGGCAGTTGGGAATCAAGAGGGCTATCTCAGCCACAGAGGTTAGCCCCCAGAGGAGCGAGAAACCCCAGACCCCTAACCAGGGTCCCCAGCCTGGAGTACTGGTTCCCGGAAAAGGAGCCCCACAATATCAGGCTGTGAAAAACAGTAGGGATTCTGACCATCCTGGTGGGACAGAAGGTGGCAAGAAACCAGACATCCTCTTAAATGGCCTCACACAGACTTACTTACTACCTTGGGCATCGGCAGAGGGATAGTAACTTGGGAGGCATCAGAAACATATGGGAGAGCAGACTGAGGTATGTGCCTTCAGGGGGAAGACCAGAGGACAGTTGGCATTTTTCCTGTGTGAGGTCTTACTCCTGTGCATCCGGCAGATAGGGGCCATCTTTCCTGTGTTGAACCCACTCCCACAGGCCAAATTTGAATCTGATTGGCCTGGTGAGCTGAGCTGCTCTATCCTGCTGACTCACTGGGATCTCACACCACCCAACTCCCCCCAATGCCTGAGGCACTTTCTCCAGGAGTAGCCAGCCCTGCCCACATTGCACTCTTCCTTGAAAAACTATCAGAGTCTAATAGGCCTCCCGTGGGCAGAGACTGGTCTCTGTATGCTCTGAGACTTGCTGAATTGCTCCAGGCTCAGCACTGGCACCAAACCAGAATTTATATTAACTTGGTGACCACAATTTGTCCCACTCTAGTGACTCTCTTTGAGACACTGACACACCCAACTCTGTAACTCACCAGGCTTTATCAGCATCTGAACCTTAAGGGAGCTGGCAGGTGACAGCAGGCCTTGGGATATCCTGGATTTTTGCGGAGCTTTCCCAGGCCTGGTGTGGTTAGCAGACATCCTCGATTCATAGCATGGTCTCTCCCACACACCTCCAGGTTTAGCACAGGCAGTGAACAAACATAGATAACTTCGTAGCTCCCCAAACAGCCACAGGCAGTGGGTGACTTGGACCTGCACCACGGACCTTCCCAAGAGGACTCAGAACCAACATATTTGGAGGTTGGCTTTAAACTACCGCCCAATTGAGCTGAACACTGCCCAGTTAGCCCCACAAATGGCTCACACAAAGGATGGTCTAAATAGACACCAGAGCCCACTGGGATGAGTCCTACTCAGTAGTGTAGGCCCTCCACATGGCAGCCTGTAAACTATGGATGTGACCAAATCCCACAGCCCGTTAGCCTGAGGGTCAATCCCACTGATTGACATGCAAATAGCAATCAAGCTTCAACTATAACAGGACACACACAACCCACACAAGGGACACTCCTGGAGAACCAAGAGAAGGTGACCAGAGACACTGTGCCACTGGATCCCATAGGACACCTACTATATAAGGGCACCCGGCCAAGACTGGGAGACATAGTAGATCTACCTACATAGAAACAAACAAAGAGGCATCCAAAATGAGGAAACAAAGAAATGCATCCCAAATAAAAAAACAGGAGAAAACTCCAGAAAAAGAACTAAACGAAATGGAGGCAAGCAGCCTACCACAAACAGAGTTCAAAACAATGGTTATAAATATGCTCAAGGAACTTAGTGAGAATTTCAACAAAGAGATAGAAAGCATAAAAAAAGACATAAAAACTCTAAAAAACAACCAGTCAAAAGTAAAGAATATAGTAAGTGAAATGAAGAATGCACTAGAAAGAATCACTAGCAGACTAGTGAAGCAGAGGATTGAATCATTGATTTGAAAGACAAGGTAGCAGAAAACACCCAATTAGAACAGAAAAAAGAAAAAAAGAATCCAATAAAGTAAGAGTTTCACAGACCCCTGGGACAACATCAATCATAACAACCTTCACATCATAGGGGTAACCAGAAGAAGAGGGAAAGCAAGGGATTGAGAATATATTTAAAGAAATAATGACTGAAAACTTTTCTAACCTGGCAATGGAAATAGACCCACAAGCCCAAGAAGCATAGAGAATCCCAAAAAAGATAAACCCAAACAGGCCCACGCCAAGACACATTATAATTAAAATGGCAAAGGTTAAAGACAAAGAGAGAATTCTAAAAGCAGCAAGACAAAGGCAACTAGTAACTTATAAGGAGCACCCATAAGATTGTCAGATGATTTCTCAACAGAAACTTTGCAGACTAGAAGGCACTGGCACAAAATATTCAATGTGATGAAAAGCAAGGACCTACAATCAAGATTACCCTACCCTGCAAAGCTATCATTTAGAATTGAAGTACAGATAAAGAGCTTCCCAGACAAGCAAAAGCTAAAGGAGTTCATCACTACCAAACCAGTATTACAAGAAATGTTAGAAGGACCTCTTTAAAACAGAAAAAAAAAATCAAAATTATAAATCATAAAGTGGCAGTAGCTACATATCTATCAACAATAACTTTCAATGTAAATGGATTACATGGTCCAACTAAAAGATACAGGGTAGCTAAATTAGCTAAATGTATGAGAAAACAAAACCCTTTCATACGCTGCCTGCATGAGACTCACTTCAGATTGAAATAAACACACAGACAGAAAGTCAACAGATGGAGAAAGATATTTCATGAAAATGGGGGAAAAAAAAAAAAGCTGTGGTAGCAATACTTAAACCAGACAAAATAGACTTTAAAACAAAGGCTATAAGAAGAGACAATGAAGGACCCAGTAATCCCACTTTAGGGCATTTATATGAAGAAGCTCAAATGCTGCCTCCAGGGGACGTGTGCATCCATATTTTCATCGCAGCATTGTTTACAATGGCTGAGATGTGTTGGCAGCCTGGGTATCCATCAATGGATGAGTGGATAAAGAAGAAATGGTACACATATACAGTGGAATATTGCTTGGTCATGGAAAGGAATGGTTTCTTGCCGTCTGCAGCAGCATGGATGGACCTGGAGGGTGTTGTGTTGAGTTGAGTATATCGGACAGAGACATATGCAACATGATTTTTCTGTTACGTGGAATCTAAGAACAAAATCAACAAACAAAACAGAAACAAACTCATAGGTACAGAGAATGTTTTGATGGTTGCCAGATGGGAGGGTGACTGTAGGTGTGAGTGAAAAAAGGGGAAGGGATTAAGAAGTACAAATTGGTTGTTACAAAGTACTTACAGAGTTTTGGGACGTAGGGTACAGCATAAGAAATATAGTCAATAATATTGTAATAATTATGTATGGTGTCAGATGGGTACTAGATTTATTGGGGATGTAGATGGGAGAGTGTAGGGGGCAGGGTGAAAAAGTTGAAGGGATTAAGAAGTACAAACTGATAGTTACAAAATAGTCATGGAGATGTAAAGCATAGGGAATATAGTAAATGATAGGGTAATATGTATAATGAGTGCTAGGTGGGTACTAGACTAGTCAGGGGGATCACTTCTTCAATTATATAAATGTCTAACAACTATGCTGTGCACCTAAAATTAATATAAAATAATATTGAATGTCAACTGTAATTCAACATTTCTGAAAGGGGGGGAAGTGAAGGAAAACAAGAAGTTCAGATTTTCAGGTATAAAAATAAAAAAAATAAAAGATTTTAGAAGGAGATGTTTTCATGACTTCATGGTTGGTAGAATTTTTTTTTCACTTTTAACAAGGTTCCATTTATTTAAAACAAAGCAAAACAAAAAAACACTTAAAGTATCCAAAATGAATACACATCCGAAAGTATTTTCTGAGGGAACTATTCAGCTAACCTACGATATTAATAAGCACAAGGTGGTTTTAAAGAACACTTGCTTGTAGATACCTTTTAAATGAACATTTTACATAAAATTTAGTTTATTATACACACAAATAGGGCTTCTCAAAGGGCAGCACCATTTCTTGACTGAGGGAGTGAAAACATATCATATCTTAGGGGCTTTTCAAAATGCAACACTATCCACCCCTGGAAAAACATTCTATTCTAATACATGTCTATTTTTTTTAAGCATCCTATGACTATAAATTCTAATAAAGTAAATACCAGTCTTTAATATCCCACATAAACAAAAAACTCTTTGGGGTACCATTCAGAGTAAAAGGGTGTTCAAACCAGAGTATAGGGGAGAAAACCACGGTAGTTTATCCTTAGCTATGTTTGGTCCATTTCTGGCTCTGAGCTCATAAAGCAAGAAGCTCAAATGCTGCTTGAGCTTGTAATGTAATTACCAAGAACTGCTATATAAAGCTCTGGCTGGGCTGAGCTTTGAGTCCGTTAATAGCCCAGGTAGCTGAATAACCAGGTACCTGTTGGACTTGGACTACCTAGCTTGTTTTCTCCTTTTTTTCCCCCATTTTATTTTTTCCCTTCACTCTTGCTCTCTTCGTCTCATATTTTTTCTTTTTTATTATTTTACTTTTGCTTATTTTTCTTTGCTCACTTTTCCCATTTTTCTTTTGTTCTTTTTTCCTCATTCTTTTATTTTAATTTTCTAAAATTTTATTTTCTCATTTTTTCTTTTTCATTATTTTTCCTCATTTTTTTCTTTAAATTTTTTAGTTAGTATTTTTAGTACACTTAGTATACTTAGTCAGCGTAGTTAGCATAGTTACTATTTGGTAGCACAGTAATATTGATAGAATTATTAATAGTATATTTAGTCAGGGTAGTTAGCATAGTTATTGTTAGCACAGTTATTAATATTGATAGAGTTATTAATAGTATTTTAGTCAGTATAGTTACCATAGTTGTTTTTGAGTACAGTTAGTAATATTGTTGATAGAGTTAGTATATTTAGTCAGCGTAGTTAGCACAGTTATTGTTTGTTAGTACAGTTAATAATATTGATAGAGTATTAATAGTATATTTAGTCAGTGTAGTTTGCATAATTATTGCTTGTAGTTAGTAATATTGATAGTTATTAATAGTATATTTAGTCAGTGTAGTTTTCATAGTTATTGTTTGTTAGCACAGTTAGTAACATTGATAGAGTATTAATAGTATATTTAGTCAGTGTAGTTAGCATAGTAATTGTTTGTTAGCAGTAATATTGAATCATTATTAGTATATTTAGTCATATAGTTAGCATGGTTATTGTCTTTTAGTACAGTTAGTAATATTGATGATAGAGTTAGTATATTTAGTCACAGTACTTAGCATAGTTATTGTTTGTTAGAAGTGTTAGTAATATTGATAGTTATTAATAGTATATTTAGTCAGAGTAGTTATCATAGTTATTGTTTATTAGTACAGTTAGTAATATTCTTAATAGAGTTAGTATATTTAGTCAGACTAGTTAGCATACTTATTGTTTGTCATCACAGTTGGTGAGTTTAGTATCATCAGTGAGTGCACTATGGACACAATCTGCATATTTAAAATTAAAAAGTTGACTGGGAAGGTAAAGCCTTTTCATTCTCCAGGGCTCCAGAGCCGTAGTCCATCCCCAGCTGCTGAGGCCAGGACTAACGCCCCAGCACCCATCCAGGGGTCCAAAATCACCACTCTCGAGCCCAGCACAAGCTCCAGAACCACCACTCCCAAGTCCAGCGCGAGCTCCTGGACCCACTCCCAAGCCCAGATCAACCTCCAGGACCACCACTCCCGAGCCCAGCCCAAGCTCCAGGACCGCCACTCCCGAGCCCAGGCCAGGCTCCAGGACCACCAACAAAAGAGCTGAACTCCAGGTTCGCATAGTGCAGGTAAAGCCTTTCCATCCTCCGGGGCCCCAGAGCTGTTGTCCCTCCCCAGCCACTGAGACCAGGACCACCAGTCCAGCACTCATCCAGGGCTCCAAAATCGCCACTCCTGAGCCCAGCACGTGCTCTAGGACCATAATTCCCCAGTCTACTGTGAGCTCCAGGACCACCACTCCAGAGCCCAGACCAGACTCCAGGACCACCAAAAAAAGAGCTGCATTCCAGGGTTACATTGTGAAGGTCAAGTCTTTCCATCCTCCAGGGCCCCAGAGCCGTTGTCCCTCCCCAGCCACTGAGACCAGGACCACCAGTCCAGTACCCATCCAGGGCTCCAAAATCACGCCTGAGCTCAGCAGTACAAGCTCTAGGACCACCACTCCCCAGTAGTATGAGCTCCAGGACCACCACTCCTGAGCCCAGACCAGACTCCAGGACCACCACATCTGAGTCCATCCTGGGCCTCAGGACAACGACTCCCAAGCCCAGTTACAGGACAGCCACTCCCCAGCCCAGCCTGTAAACTAGGACCACCACTCCTGAACCCAGCCTGTGCTACAGGACCACCATACTTGAGTCCAGTTCGCGCTCTAGGACCTCCACTATTGAGCCCAATCCAGAGTCAAACCGCTATTCCTGAGCCCAACTCAGAATCCAGAACCGCCACTTTTGAGCCCAGTCTGGAATCCAGGACTGCCAGTCCCGAGCCCTGCCTCTGCTCCAGGATCCCCACTCCCGAGCCCAGCATGTGCTCAAGGCCCACCACTGCCGAGCCCAAACTGTTCTCCAGACCGCCAATTCTGAGCGAAGCCCAGAATCCAGGCCCGCCACATCAGAGCCTGGCCCAGGCTCCAGGGCCGCCACTCCAGAGCCCAGCCTCTGCTCCAAGACTGCCACTTTTGGCCCAGTTCCTGCTCAAGGACCGCCACTCCTGAGCTAGCCTTTGCTCCAGGACCGCCACTCCTGTGCCCAGCTTAGAATCAAACTGCCACTCCCAAGCCCAGCAAGTGCTCTAGGACCACCACTCCCAAGCCCAGCCATGTTCCAGGACCACCATGCCAAACCCAGCCCAGAATCCAGGACGCCACACCTGAGCCCAGCCCTAGCTCCAGGACAACTCCCAACCCAATCCAAGGCTCCAGGACCGCCACTCCGAAGCCCAGCCTCTGCTCTAGATTTCCCACTCCAGAGCCCAGCCGTGCTCCAGGGCCGCCACTCTTGAGTGTAGACCATGCTCTAGGACGCCACTCCAGAGCCTAGTCCACGCTCAAGGACTGCCACAACCGAGCCCACCCTGTGTTCCAAGACAGCCACTCCTAAGTCTAGTCTGTGCTCCAGGAACTCCACTCCCGAGCCCAGCCCGGGCTCCAGGACCGCCACTCCTGAACCTAGCCCAGGCTCCAGGATGGCCACTCCCAAACCCAGCCCAGAATCCAGGACTGCCAGTCCTGAACTCAACACGAGATCTAGGGCCATCACTCCTGAGCCTAGCCAGTGATCCAGGACTGCCAAACGTGAGCCCAGCCTATGCTCCTGGACTGCCACTTCGGAGCCTAGCCCAAAATCCAAGCCATCACTCCTGAGCCCAGCCCAGAATCCAGGACCACCACTCCCTAGCCCAGCCAATATCCAGGACCGCCACTCCACAGACCAGTCCAGAATCTAGGACCACCACATTGGAGCCCAGTCCATGCTCCGGGACCGCCATGCCAAACTCAGCCCAAGCTCCAGGACCGCCACTCCTGAGCCCAACCTGTGCTCGAGGACCACCACTCCAGAGCCCAGCTCGGGCTCAAAGACGGCGACTCCTAAGCCCAGTCCATGCTCCAGGACTGCCAATCCCAAGTCGAGCCTGTGCTCCAGGACCACCACTCCAGAGCCTAACCATGCTCTAGGACCACCATTCCACAGCCCAGCCCAGAATCCAGGACCGCCAACAACCGAGCCCAGCCCTGGCTCCAGGACCACAAATCCCAAGCCAATCCGAGGCTCTTGATAGAATTTTTTAAGATAAAAAAAGCACCAACCATAAAGAAAGGATTGATCATTTTGATTATATTAAAATCAAGAAAGTGGTAAAAAGTAAGTCACAAAGCAGAAAAGATATTTCCAGCTTTTTGAACAAATTAGAATACATAAAGAACTAATACAAATCATTAATAAAAAGACAGTGTAACTAATAGAAAATATGAGCAAAGGATGTGAAAATTCACTTCAAAAAGAGGAAACTGAAATGTCCAACAAACACCTGAAATAGTTTTACCTCACTGAGTAATCAAGAAATACAAATTAAAAATATAATAAGATATTATTTCATACTACTAGGTTAGCAAAAATTAATAACTTTGACCACACTAAGTATTGGCAAGAATATGCAGCAAATACCTTAATACACTGCTAGTAGAGGGCAAATTGTTACAACACTTTGAAAAAACATTGGAATTACATAGGAAAGCTGAACATGCATATATGCCTTATGAGCCAGCAATTCTCATAGGTTTTACCATAAGATAGTATGAAGATGTTCAGAGCACCACTGACTGTCAGAGTAAAAAAAAAAAAAAAAAAAGGCAACCAACAAAAGTCTATCAATAAAAAGTAAATAAATTGTAGTATATTTCAAAATGGAATATTATACAGCAATGAAAATGAACAAACTGTAGCTATAAGCATTAATATGAATGATATCCATGTAACACTAGTGAAAGAAGACTCACAGGAGAATTCCTACATTAGAATTCCATTTATTTGAAGTTCAAAAATAAAGTCAATACATTGTTTAGGGATGCACATATATATTAAAATTGTACGGAAAAACAAGGTAATGATTCAATCAAAATTCAGGCTAGTACTCCCTTTGATGGAAAGTAGGAAGATGGGATCACACAGGGACACAGAAGGTTTAAAAAGGACTAACAATATTGTATTTCTTGAGCTGAGTGGTAGGTAAATGAGTGTTCATGCTATTAGCCTCCTTCAGATTGTACATATATCTTATGCACACTCTTTTTTACTTATTACGTATTTCACAATAAAATATTTTAATTACACTATATACTACCGTAATTATAAAGGTATTATCTGGTCCGGTAGCCACACAGAAAAGACCCCAAACAGTTAAATAACAAACCCTACAGTTCTACAGTTAGAAATATACATTTGAAAGTATAGCCCAAGAGATGTACTTCAGTCAGTGACTTCACCAAAGTGGGAGAGAAATTTCCAGATGGTAGAAATTTCAGCAAAAATGTGTGTGTGTGTGTGTGTGTGTGTGTGTGTGTGTGTGTGTGTTGGAAATGTGACTGTCTTTGAAACTCCTACCCCTCCTGAGCATGTGCAGAGCACAGGAACAGAGCCTAAGGACAGTCAGGGGTCTGGGGTGGGCTGAGAGCACCACGGTGAAGGGGAAGGTCATCCCTTATATTCCAGCCCTGTCTTGTGTGAGCAAATTAGAAACAGCAGATGTAGTCATTACAGAAATACAGCTACTGATGACACTTTAAACTATGAGTTCTGAACAACTGCAACAGTGACAGTGAGAATTGCCACAATTAGGATATTCATCTCATTACAAGGATATGACTGTTCAAAGGAGATGCAGAGCATCATGGAACACTGAAGATCAGAAATGATCAGAACAAGATGATGAAAGAAGAGGGTGGTTTGAACAAAACCCAGGCACGGACCATTCCTTTAACCACACCTGGTTAAAGGTTATGCTGATGGCTTACGGATGGGAAATTGGAAACAATATTAAATATACCATTGCATATCAGTATTGGTTTGTTAAGTATATTTTCTCATGAGTGAATGTTTGTTTTATAAGCTGCAGAGCTTGCTCAGTGGTAAGGATTCAATCATTTTCAAACCCCTTTGTTACATTCATGAGTTTCCTAGTAAAAAACAAACAAACAACCCTCCAGTGATTTCTATAGATACTTATACAGGGTGGGTCCAGCTGAGGGCTGTAATTAGAATTCTGGATGACGACAAAGGATAAGCTGTAGCCTTCCTTGTAGAACAATGTCTGATCCAAACTCCTGCCTACTTAGGTGGACTTGCACATTGTTACTTTAACAACTTTTTATAAATAGTCTCTCTCCCCAGGTAACTAATTGCCTTCCTTTTGCTGTTCTTTCTACTTCTCTACTAATGACCACTAAAATCTGACAAATTCAAAATTTTGAAAGGAATCCAACTATTTAACTCAGGCCTAGAGTTGTTTTTTTTTTGAGAAACAGAAACTTCCAGATGTAGATAATTTATTTAAATTACATATCATTCATCTAAATTGACATGCGGCCAACTCACAATTATCCCCATTAACAGAGACAAGGTACAGCAGGCATAACTTAATTCCACGGACGATCAAGAAAGCTCATTTGCCTTCTCCTTTATCAAACTTTCACCAGAGTTACTAGCTAGTATCTGAAAAGAATGGTTCAAGTTTCAATTTTTATCTTACTGTTCCTCTAGTGGGACTAATGAGTCACCAGAATCAGGCAATAGGTGAAGGAGTTCTAAGGAGAAGAAAATCATATAAGCCCTTACCTGGATAATCATTCTTGAGTCAATAAAGGTGAATGTGTTCTCTCCTTGATTTTAAGGTTAATTTAAAAACTGCATGTTTTTACTTTGGCTATTATGCTTGGATAACCAGATATCCCATCATTGCCAGTCCTGTCAATAATATATCTGTCAATATGTCTTCCATTTTATTCTTTTTTTCTCTCTCTCTCTCTCCCTTCTTTTTCCTGTTTATCACCAGCTAGCCTTCTTTTACCCAGGTCCTCCTTTTCCTGAGTTCTTTCCTATACCAGAAAACATGTAAACTCCACAGCAGTAAGTATGGGTTCCAAAGATTAGTTGAGGGCCCTCAGCAGTGGGAAGCATCTCAGCCCCATCCTCTCACACCTCTTCTTTCCACTTCCCTCTGATGGCAGTGTAGACAACTAATTTCTGCTGTGCACTAGACATATGCCAGACATTGGTGGCTCCCCTACATCCATGCCCTACTCAATCTTGCCTTCAGCTAAATTCAGTATTAGTTTTCTATGTCTATTTTACGGAGGCCTCAAAAGGATTAAATGTTATTCTGCTACTAAGTCACAGAGGCAAGAGAGATTCAAGCCTTTACTCTTTCTAGCACAAAAATGCTATCAGGCACAAGATACACAGGGAATTCTGTGCTCTCACTAACTTTCAATCTATAATTTGGTCAATGTATTGTGTTTCCCACAGTAATCTGCATGTTTACAGAGGAAATTTACAAATTGTAGAACATTACATTTTTAATTATGAAATTAAATAGAAGAATCTTATAGTTTAAAATTTTTAATGAATACTGGAATCACTTTGGTTTCATTTAGAATACTTCAAGGGAATTTCAGAAATGTGACGATCAAGGATTTTGTATATTTACTTCTGATAAAGGATGGCAATTTGTTGTACTACCTTGGTTCCCTCAAAAACCTCTACTAGACTGGCAGCAAAGAGATTTTTTTAAGTCATAAACCCACAGGACCAAGGGAATAGAGGTGAACATAGAAGCAATGAAATTCTGGCTGCTAGAAAGCAAATAATTGAGTGCAACAGACTTTGCAGACCAATAAAGTGGACTACTAAATCAGCAGTAGAGAAAGACAAGAAGAAACAAGATTTATGTCATAGAACTCCCAAGAGGCTCAGGAATTAGCAGCACCCAGGACTCTGGGAAATAGGGGTGTAAGTAGAGCTAATAAAAAGAGTATTGATTGGCAGTATGCATGACATTCCCAAATACCAACTCCAGTACAAAGAGCCAGCCATGTGACTGCTGCCCCTTACCATGGGAGAAAACAAAAGTTTATCCACCAGAGAAGATAAAACACAGGGTCTCTGAGCTGAAGCACACCAAATCAGTTAACATGGGGATACACTGAAATCAGGTGGTGAAGTAAAAGTATTTATTATTAAGAGGCTCTGCTCTCCAGCTCTCTTTCCATATTTGCCTTCCAGAAACCTGGACTATTTCCCTCCATAAGATATCACAATGTCCTTCTCCAGGGAATCTAAATATTCCAAGAAAAAAGCCCCAAAGATATTGGCATTGGAGCTGCCTGAGTAGAACAACCCAAATGAATCACCCTGATCAATTGACCTCAGCAACATGCACAGAGTTTGCAGTTAGCTCTGTAGTTACTGCCCTAGCCTTAAACACGAGCAAAGACATAACTCTCCTAACTTTGAGGAATGCCTATAAAATGGAAAACAGGAAGTCCAAATAAATAAACATTTAAAAATCGCATGGAGGTAAAAGCCATGCAAGAACAGAAAATTTCATAAAAGCTATTGCTAATATTCTCAGAAAGATATCACATCCATTAAAAATGAATCATACACGGTTACAAAAAATCAGAGATTAAAAAAGCTCAAAGAAATTAAAAATAAGATAGTATATGTGAAAAACTTCAGTGAATGGGTTGGCCTCCAGGGCCTGCATCTTTAGGTGCTCCTGAAGACACTCCACTGTGGCCAAGATCTGATGGCCTTCAACTCTCACCAAGAGTCCCCTCTGATTCATTCACTCCCCATTCAGTGACGAAGGACAGGAAGCCAGAGGGCAAGTGGGAGTTCTTGCCAACTCTTCACACATGGGCAACAAGGAGTCTATGAGGGAAAGGCAGGGCAAGATACATAATTTGCAGGTCCTAGCACAAAATTAAATGTGGGGCACCTTGTTCCAAAAAACAGGGAAATGTGCTATTAACAGTACTAAAATATAAAGCATTTTCTTTCATCTGTGATCTCTCTCTTGTTATGGTTATTTTATATTTGCTAAATAATGTCACTAAGTAGAGAAAAAAATAAAATTTTAATTTATTAGCATAAATTTTACTGTTAATCTTCATATTGTGCAATGCCTGTTTTAAATGCAAATATAAGAGCATTTAACTCCTATGCAGAATTTCCAAAATTATTCAGTTTATATCTATAGCTCATGCATGAACATATATTTAATTCTTATTGGATGAGTGGAAATGCTACACAAAATTAACTCAACTATTTTTATTTCAATTTTTTTTAATACATGCACATTCTACCTAAACTCTACCTTCAACTTGCTAATGAGTACAGAAGACAGAAAAGAAAAGGATCTATGGGTTGCCCTATCTTTAATTATCCTTGTATGTCATTATTTTCAGTGTAAGTAGTTGACTAACAGGGAAGTAACAATGGTAAGAAAGAATATAATAGAGTTCTACAGTCATTTATATTTCTTAGAATGCCATTGGCTTTTTTCTGCATACAAAGCAAGTTCTGGTTTAAACGGAAAGCATGGAACTTAGGGTTATCAGTATCCTCACTTATTCATAGACATAATACACTTACTTTGTACTTGCTTTGAGCCCTGCTGAACTCACATGAATCATGGGTCCATCAGAACTCTCTGCTTATGGGGCCTACAAATGCTATATAAGAATGGGAGAAGCAAAGAATGGCATGACAGACACGCATATTGCACTTATTATCTTCTCTGTTGGCATGCTTCATTTGACTATCACACATCATTTAAGAAAACACAAGTTCAAAGACAAAATTATTGAGGATTTCAAGACCATGACAGCAGAGTATTAAATGAAGCATGGGACCTTCTGAGCATGGGCCCTTGTGTGACTGCAAAGGTCTCACAACCAAGAAGTGGCATTGGGTAGGGATTATATACCTCTAGCACTGGTAGTTAGAGAGAGGATCAGACTTGGTGTGAGAAAGTTTCAAGCTCTCTCTATACAAATAGAAATAATTCTGAGTGTGCAGCTGCCCAAGTCAGGAGGAGGATGCCAATGGTGGTATTTGTAAGAGACCTGAGTTGCCATGGACTTCAGGTACTATGATTAACTTCGTAGAAAATACATTCTGTTTGCCTTTATTCTTTGCATATTAAATTTCTTTCTGATTACATATATATATATATTTTTTTCTTTATTCAACTGGAACTGACTCCCATTTT
>NW_017731530.1:2056936-2109024 GCF_001890085.2 Hipposideros armiger
AGAGAGAGAGAGAGAGAGAGAGAGAGAGAGAGAGAGAGAGAGAGAGAGAGAGGTCTCCAAATGGGAGTCAGTTCCAGTTGAATAAAGAAATGTTTCTGAAGTTTCATCAGTGGGAGCTTAACTCAATAAAAGTATGAATTCTAATAAAATAACTTAGGCCCTCATGCTATGGACTTGTCTAAAATCAGAAGTGTTCAGGAACCAAGGAGGCCGCACTATATCCAATTCATGTGCTTTTGTAGATGTGCTCATTTCTACCTGTTTTCCAAGTCCTTACCAGTTACTCTGTGGAGAGTTCCAGCTGGCCACCACATCTCTGAATTCCACCAGTCATCCCAAACGCTCTTAAGATGAGGGCCAGCTTGGGCATGTCCTCCATTGTACCCACCTGGGGGTGCAGCCTCAAGGCCAAGCCCAGCCCAACCAGACCCATAAAGATTCTGACTCCTCCTACCACCTCTGGACCCAGACCAAGCTTTGTGCTATGGGGCAATGGGTTTGACTTCCCAGCAGATACCCAGAGGGGCTGAGAAACACAACCCAGAAGGGTGGGGGAGCTGAACCCTATGGGGCAAACTTTGACCAATGAGAGACAAAAGACAAGAAGGAGCCAGCAAATTAATTTTTTTTTTTTTGCACTTAAAAGACGGTTCCAGGGTAGCATATTTCCAAGAAGTCTATCTAGAAATGAACCCACAGTACAAAGCACCAGGGTCTATTTTCTTGTGGCCAGCTTTGCTAACATACCTTGTATTTGCTTTCCCTCCTTTCCTGTCTCATTTCCCTTTACCTTTCACCTGCTTTCCCTTGGTCTCTATTTCTAGTAAATCAGGGTCAAGGCACCAATCAACAGGAAAATCCACCTGTTAACTATCACCTGGGACAGGAGTCCTCTAGCTAAATAATCTGGCATAGAAGACAGACATTCAGGAATTCAAAATGAAACAACTAACACTGAATCCTTTAATTTTATGGAGGATCTACTAGGAGCCACGTACTAGAGACATGGAGAACAAGAGAATTTTAATTCTTGTGAAAGCTCACAGTCTAGTAGGGAAGACAGAAAAAAACTAACAAAGTTTTTGTTATAAAGGGGAAGAAACAATGGTGCTTGGATGGAAATATTGAAAGGTATGGAGGTGGAATGTCCATTAATGAAATGGTCAAAAGAGGCTTCTCTGAAGAGGTGACATTTAAGCTGAGACTGAGCAAGTAAAAGGAAACCTCTAAGCAAAGATCTGAGGATGGGGAGCTCTTTAAAAGAGAATATGCTAACTCTCAAAGGCAGAAACCAGGTTAGAAGGTCAAGAAACTAAAAGAAGACCCATTTGTGTAAAAGACAGTAAGAGGGGCAAAGACACCAGGTACCACTGGGGAGCTGGCTAAGCAGGGACTAAGTCAGGCTGGGCCTTGTCAGAGTCAAGATAAGGGGCTTGGAGTTTTATCTCATTTCCCCCATATTTGAAAATGTAGTCAAATGCCAGGCTTTAAATTATATTTTAACCCCAAACCATCTACATGAGATATTTAATCTTCAAAGTGTTAACTTTAAGGAGACATTGTTTTGCATAACATAATTGGTAAGGGTGGTGAAAAGCAGTCATAATGGGAAAAATTTTTTTTTAACAATTAGAACTTTGAATTCTGAAACAGAAGTTATGATTCTATTTATTTTATGACACTTTGAAGATGTAAGATATTCATTAACATTAAAAGTAAATGCTTCCCCTTACCACACCCAATTATCCTGTGCCCCCAGGGCCCAAACATTTTAGTCTCACAAGGGAAACCATTCATTTCCAAAATGGCCACCCATCTTCACCTCCAATGATCACCAAATTAACTGAGTGTGACTCAACCAAAGCAGGCCTTCACAATGTCTTCAAACAACAGGGCTCCAGCTCTAATCCCTTGGATTAGAGACTCTAAATCCAGCCCTTTGATTTGGACCCTGACTCCATGCTTACTTGGGAATGCAGGACGAGAGGAACAGTTTAGAGATGTAAATCCCCTGCTGAAACATAAAACTGACAGCCTCCTCATCTGTCTGCTCCTTTCAGTTACCATTCCTTCTCTAGTAACACCACTTGGAAAATTCAGGGACTATGCTTTTGTACAGTACAGCATCCCCTCCTTCAGTAAACCTACCCCAGATTAACTGGCACTAATACAGCTGTTCACAGCTGTATACAAGATGTTGGGGAGTGCAGCAGAGAGAGGGGCTATTATAGTTGCCTGCACACTGTCATTGCTTAGTAAGAACAGACTCCCCTCCTTCAGAAATGGCATGATAATGAAATGTAATAGCAGAGCCTCTTGGCAATCAATGCCATGGTGGAAATAAGTACACATCTCAGTGACAATAACAAAGATGGAATGTGAAACAACAAAGCCCTCTCTCTCTTGGCCAGAACTCTCAAGAGCAGCTCATTACTTTAACCTTTCCACCTTCACTAAATGCACAATTAGAAACATGCATTTCTATGGGCATTAAATCCACTTGCTTGCTTGCTCTGCCCTCATTAGAACACTCAATGGGGCCCAATTAGCTGAACGGCCATAAACAGATGTTTGTGACTTGAGAAAACAGAGAATATTCTTGGAACTGAAAGAGAATGGAGAAAATCCGCAAACCCCATCTTATTAATTACCTGAAATCTCGAGTTTTAGTTTTGACATGAGCCTATAGGTTTTGCTTTGATAAGAAAAACTTATGGTGAAAAACATGGAGTTCTCCAATAGCAGAAATCAGTATTTCATGTGGGTCACAGAATTTTTTTTTTAATTTAGTCAATCTTTTAAAATTGAGAGATTTTGCAGATTGTCTGCATCATCCCTTGAAAAGAAGTCAAAAGATTTGGCATAGTGAGCCAGGCCACAACAGCTGAAGGTGTCAGCTCCTGGACAGGGAATATGTGCTTTATATCCCCACCACCCCCACCACGCTGCTGGGCTCCTGGATCTGGCTTACTTGTCTTGTTCATGTTGCCTGTCTTGTGCCCATAAGGGTAGACTCACACCTCTACATCTTACCAGTTTGGGCAACTTAATGATCTTCTCTGTGCCTAAGTTTTGTTTTCTTTTTAAATTTAAACAATGGTTATAATATTCACCTACTGTGTTGCTGTGAGAATTAAATCATTAAAACATATATAGTTAAGAATTATGCCAGACCCATAATAAGTACTCAACACGTTTAGCCATTACTTGGCCTTCGTCATTGTCATCATCATCGTCACCTGTCCTAGGGAGCATACCCCCATTCTGGTTCCCGAGGGTATGTCTGGGAGCATATCCTTCCTCCAAAGGAGAAGTCAATGCAATGTATTTACCACCAAGAGCACAGTCTATAATAAAGATGGTTTGGGAACAATTTTCATCCAGAACACCATGCTGATAATTTGTCTTATAATTCTAATATCAGGTGAGCACTGGACTAGATACAGGGAAGAGAAGCAAAAGTGTCAGAAATAAATAATAGTCATTGCCCCAACCCTGATATACTCACAGTGCATAAGGGTAGACATCAGGGGTATTTGGCCATGAATGGCATACATGGAGGCAATAGTTAAAAACAACACTGAAAGAGGAACAATAGCAGACCAATGGCCCCACGAGTGCTTGGAAGATAAAGGAAATTTGTTTTTGAGGCGCTCTCAGGCCCAGACCCTAATTCATTTCTGCCCAGCATAGGAATCAGGCTTTTCTCCAGCAGAGACCAACTTCCCAGGCTTGTCTGCCTCAACACCATGCCTTCCCAGTGGTCTTCACAGCCCTGCAGGAGGAGGGGAGGTTGAAGAAGCGCCTTACTAAAATGCACCTAGCAGGAGGAGTATTTTCCTGTGCCTTCAGATGACTGGTTAATTTCACACTTTGAATACCTTCTAATTAAGGTTTTCAACCAGGTTGAGTACCACCACTCCTCTCGAGGCATTTACAAATGTGTGGGTGTTTTTTGGTTGTCACAGTGATGTCACATGCTGTTAACAGGTAGTGGGCAGGGGAAAAGGATGTTAAATGTCTTCTTATTCATGCTCAGGAAAGTCAGGCACAACTAACTAACCTCCATCCCAGCCCCAATGAAAACACCAAATGATTTATTATTATTCTTGTTCAAATAGAACATGGGCAACATCTGCACTGAAGCATAACAAGTATATTCTGATCGACTATGCTTAGTTAATATTTGATCCCAGCCCCAAACACCATTATCAGTAGGCAGTTGAGTTGAATTTTCAGCAGTGAAAAAGTATCAGTGGTGGCAACAGAAGTATCTGTTCAAGATACCCCCCTATAACTTCACTCTCGTTCTTTCTTTGACATTCCTCAAGTAAGCCCAGATGATTCCAAAGTTACTTCTGGAGACTCCAATTCCCCCTTTACATGAAAATACAACCAAAACCCTAGCACGTATTAGCTCCTATTCTGAGTATTGGGAGTATACTTCAGTGAACCAGGTAGATGAGACTGAACCAGGTAGATCAGACTCCCATTCCAGAAAGGGGAGACAAACAATAAACTAGTAAATAAATTATGAAAAATATAAATCCCAACGATGAGAAGGGCCATGAGTGTGATGAATCTTGCCATGCTATAGAAAGAGTCTGGATGATGGGGCTCCTTAGATGGAAGAGTCAGAAACAGACTCCCTGAGAAAGTGTCATTGGAGCTGATTTCTGAGTGACGAGCAGGAACAGAACCCTCGAGAGCAGCTCATAACTTTAACTTTTCCACCTTCACTGGATGCACAATCAGAACCATGCATTTCTGCAGGCATTAAATCCACTGCTCACGCTATAGTTTCACTCTTCACCGTGTGAAGATGCTCGGTGGGTAGAACGTCCAGGCAGAAAGAAGATCAAGGACACAGGCCTGTGGGTGGGATGAAGCAGGTGTGTTTTAGAAAGAAAAACAATACAATGTGGCGAGCACAGGGGGAAAGAATATAAGATAAAATTGAAGAAGTAAGATGGGATCAGTTCAGAAAGTTCATGTACACCACAGAGAGATACCTGGATTTTATTCAAGGTGCAGCTGGAAGTGAGAAATGTTTGTAATGTGACAAAACGGATTATAGGGAATCAGAATAGAAGCAGGGATACCAATTAAAAGGCTGTTGAACAAAATTTTGTATTAAATGCCTTCTAAACTCTATTTCAATTCTGAAATTCTATCTTGGCCCAAGGATATTCTAAGAGGTGATGAATATCAGACAGAACCTAGAAAACAGGTCTTGGCATAACATGACCAACTTAGGCCCATTTGTTGGCAGGATCTTTTTTCCACCAAAGACATTGATTCTCCAGAGGGACCACAAGGAGCCTGTAGTTTTCTGTCCCCATACACTGCAATCTTGTCAGAGTCCTGTGGCAAGGTACCCACAGTGGTACTAGTATACCAGTTGTAAGGGTTTAAACCAGAAGGCCTCTACATTTGATGTTTTAGCCACAAATATTTCTAATTGCTTACATTGGATGCAAATGTAAAAGATATTGATTTTTCCCATTGTGATTGTTAAGCAATTTGGTTTTTTCAAAGTTTCCTCTTAATGGTCACTTTGAACAAGAAATACATTTATGAAGTGCACTGTCTCCATCCCCCAATAGCAGATGCTCCACATTCACCAAGAAACGGCATCTGGCAACCATTATGGCACTTGGTTCGCAGCTGCTCATAGGGGAGTTAAAAGGACTATGAGGGAGGACCTGGAAATCAACTTTTTAACTCTTATTTTAATTATTGGTTGCTTTGGTTTAAAACTTGGTTACTTTTCATAAACATCTTGCATTAGGTAGGCAGCAGATCTTTCCCTGATCAAAGGGCCCTACTTTTGAATTTATGTTTCCATCCAAATGATCAGCTTCCATGCCAAACAGGACTTGGCTTCTTTGTGGTACCTACCTAAGCTTAGACCTTTCTTCCATGTGGTTATTTGGTTATCCTGAACGAAGATATTCAAACCTCTCCACCCAGCTTCCATGAGTCTCATCACCATAGCAAAGCAGACTTCCCTGGGACTAACTGCCTCCTGTAGAGGGCAAAATGATAATTGCTGTTTGCCAAATAGCTATGACATTAGTAAGAAACTCTAAAGAAATCCTTTAATGTTGACATTTGTCTAAGAAAATAAATAAGAGTAAGAATAAATTTTGACTTCTGCGCTCATTCAAAAATATAATTAGAGTTTGCATATAGCTCCATAGTGAGAGAGCTAAATCCTGGAACAGAATAAAAACAAGAGAGGAAGTATCTCTACCACTTCCAGCAGCCAATCTCTGTCCTCGTGTCCATTGTGACACTCCTGTTCTCCACTTTCCCAACTTCTCTTGTAGTTAGCGGTGACCTTGTTGACCAGGCTAGCTGTGGCCAAAGGGACATAAGGAAGAATCTGCTATGATGCTTTAACTTCCCTAATAAAAAGTAACAGGCACAGCTAACAGCATCACCTCCCCTTCCTGCCTTCCTGCTTTATGCTTTGAACTTCAAGATGAATGCAGCTACAGTGGTGACCATGAAGGAAAGAACGGCATTCCCTTGGAGGGCCACCTAGATGCCAACCTGTAACGCTGATACTGTGAAGCTGCTGAACAAGGATCAGCAATTGCTGACCTCCACACTTGTTATGTAAGAAAGTCCTATTTGATTTGAGCCACTTTAGTTAGATTTTTGTACTTGGCGTTCCTTAGTTCCATAATAGATAAAGTCCTTTCTCATTCCATGGTCCCCGGGAAGATCCAGAGCCCCTTCCTTCCCAAGCTCCAGCCTGACGTATCCATAGAATGTTCCTCCATTAAAATAATCTTATAACTTGTAAGCCAAAATTTACTGTTTCTTGGCATTAAATACCAGTAATGTCTGTGACAAACCTTGAGTAGATTTTGTATTGGTCAGAGTCCAGTCAGGAAATTAGAGTCCGTGCTAGGTAGTTTGTAGGAAGGATTTAATATCAGGACATAGTTACAAAGGTGTTGGGAGAGCTGAAAAGCCTATTAGCTTATGGTCAGTACCAAAGCAGGAAGCCACAACAGCCTGAGGGCTGGTGGGACCCGGGAAAAAGAGTGAGGGCCGCCCAGCAGAAAGCAGCACCACAGTGGAGGCTGCCCAGTGCGAGCTGACACTGAAGGAAAGGTCTGTCAGGAAGGAGCTGGAGCCATGGAGAGAACACAAGATTGCCTCAGAGGTCATCTGAAACAAAGAGAGAGGGAATAAATGCCCTGACTTACCCTTCCTCCTACCTCCCGGTCACCCTCCCATGCCTCCCATCTGCTGAACCTTCCTGATTTCAGTTGGCCAAAAAGCCAGAGAAAGGCAGTTTTCAGCCATCAGCCCATCACAGCACATACAGAGAAGAGCAGAAAGGACAGAAAATAGATTTAAAAACAAACAGCTAATAACTAGCACAAACTTTTGCTGCTATTAACAGAGAGGTATGCATAATGGTACCTCGATGACTTTTTTTTTTAAGATTTTTATTGGGGAATTGGGGGGATGGGAACAGTGCTGGGGAATTGGGGAAGGGGAACAGACAAGTTGCTGTCGTTTTGTTCTTCAGTCTAGTTGTGGAGGACGTTGCTTCACTGGCCCAAGTTGGCACCATCATTGCGCTCTTCCCGGGCGAGGCAGATCAGTCGCCGGCTTCTGGATTGCCACTCACGCTGGCTGCTGGCTACACACGGTAGCCCATGGCAACCCACTGCCACAGGGACTGCAGCCTACGCCATCGCCAGCGACTCATGGCAGCCCAGTTCCAGGTTGAACTGTTGTTCAGCATCTTAGCTGTAGAGGGCAGTGTCACTGGCCCTCATATGTGGGATCCGAACCGGGGCCCTCTGGCGTCCCAAGCCAGTTCTTAACCATCGCGCCACTCGGCCGGCCCCTCGATGACTTTTTATCCAATGACTTTTTTGGCCCCCATCCATTCTCCAGTGAACTTATAATAATCATAAAATGCTCATTACACATGATTCCAGAGGCTTTTGCTTCCCTAAGAGAAAAACATGCCTTTTTCTTATTATTTTCAGAGCAAAAGCATGAAGAAGTTCCATTATAAGCAGTTACAGGATTGAATTGGGGAACAAAGAAGAGTAAATAACCTAGAAGCATGATTGCCATCACAGTGGCCCGCTTGATTATCCTGAAATCATCAGGAAAGAATTCCCCCTCAGCCTGACTTCATGATTACTCTGTTCTCTGACCACCGTGCTTTCTACCTCAGTGTAGAAGGAAGCGGTCAAGAGGACGGGCAGGGCCTGTCAACACTGTCCTCCACAGAACACTTAGAATTAGGATTTGTAGAGTTAGAAAGACTTACATAAACTAAGATTATGTTGACAAGGGTTTTGAAGTCCATGAAGCATTACAGAAGTAATACAAATAGACGATTAGATAGATGATAGATAAAGACAGATAGATGATACATAGATAGAATCATACACACATAGATAGATTCTATCTTCCCATTTCATTCTCTGATCTTACATAGAACATAACTAACTAACTAAATACATACATACATACATACATACATACAAACATACATAATAAACAATAAATAAATAAGCGAGCATTTAACCTCAGTTGGTTGTTCCGAATGCTGAGTTTCATGTCGTGGCATGTGCGGTAGCCACATAGCTCTGTTCATTAGAAAGTCAAGAGTCTTTCTCACATTGTCTTCTACCCTGTGATGCTACTCTTACCCTCCTTTCTCCACCTTCTCTCTCATTCAGTCAGGGAAGCCATCTATGGTGCCACCTCGGCTCCAAGCTAACACAGTCCTTTGTCTTCAACCAAAACCGCTTTTCATATAACTTTCCTCAGAGTTCCTTCTTAACAATGCCCTTCTTAAAATCTGGCATTCAGAATTAGACTTGATTAAGTAGTTGGGTGGTCAGTGCAGAGTGAAGCAAGTCTCACTTCTCATCTGGACACCTGTAGCTATAGAATCTCAGAGTTTATTACTTTTTTCTCATGCATGATCTTTTCCACAGGCACCGAGGGAACACTTGCAAGCACTTAAGAGTGCTTGAAAACCAAGAGCGTTCTGCAAGCATAGGTTGTTTTTGGTGTCATTTTTGTATTAGTTTATGTGCTATCATGGCCTATTGTCATTTTTATTATTAACTGCTCTTAAGCAAAGTATCATCATTCAGGAAATATGTTATTGACTTTAGAACACAAATATATAACTGTTCATTACTAAATTTTAGCACATGGTTTTGGCCCCTTTTTCTAGCCTGGCACTTGAATATTTAGTCCCCCGTTGCATTGGTACAACCTTCCGCAGCTCTGGGCTTGCCACAGGTTAGACCAGCAGATTTCAATGGCTTCACAGCCTAGGCTGGGACAAAGCCGCTGGTGCTGCATGGGCCATTCCTCTCTTTGTTGCCACTGATCATTAATCAGCCTTCTTTGGAAGCAGAGCAAACAACTATCAATGTACCAAGATAAACAATCCTTTACCCACGTTTCTCCATATTGTACAGGAGGAAATCTCCAAGCCTTTGCTGACATCCTTGGTCTCCTAGCTTAGGGACCAAGCCAGCTTTTGACAGCTGCAAGAACACTACTAAGGATGAATTACAACCCCTGAAATGTTAGATCTTAATGATTTGAAAAATGGTTCTATCAAATGAATCTAAGAAAAATGCATTAACCACACTATACAAAGAAATTAAGTTTAGTTTTGTGAAACTTATTTTTATTAAACTCTGGCTCTTGGTTATTCATTGTTTACCATTCTGTTTATAAGTGATCTGATTAATTAGCTAATCTAGAATTATTCCAGGAGTATATAATTTTTCTCGAGTTAACCCATTTCTCTATTTTGAAAATTAGGACATTTTATTCCTATCTCAAATGCTCTGATATCTC
The DNA here is from genome assembly GCF_001890085.2 of Hipposideros armiger. Lineage (NCBI taxonomy): Eukaryota > Metazoa > Chordata > Mammalia > Chiroptera > Hipposideridae > Hipposideros > Hipposideros armiger. Next base: position 2,066,807 of record NW_017731530.1, read on the forward strand.
TTCCATTTTGTATTTGCCAAAATTTGACAAAGAGAAAACCAGAGAATTCAGTACCTATATATAATCCATATATATATGGATTTTTGTATAAGGAACACAATAATGATCTAAGGTACGAGCACTATTTAAAACAAGATTAGCAAGGTGAGGCTACTTAAGTTACCATGCATTGGAAAACAATTTTTAAAATGACCATCCATGTTGATAGAAATTTCTTGGTTTTTTTTTTTCTTTTTTCTAGCTGCTAAATTTTTTTTTTTCCTAAGCAAATGATTGGTGCCTTTGTGAAACACAGGTTTTTAGTTTGAAAGTCCAGGATGCTATTTTGGGCACACTGATAGCAAGATTTATAGGTTAAAAAAAAATGTAAGTGCAAAATACGTTTTGCGTTGGTGTTGAGCGTAGGTTTATTGTGTGCTCCTAAGTTCTTCAAGGCACAGATGTGGCAATTTGGCCTGAGAACAAAGAGGAGAAATTACAATATCCCGGTTCCCAGGCTATCTTATGACTTCAAAATGAAGCAGCAAATGGTGAGGATTCCCTTCATAATTATAGGAAGTTTCATTTCATCATACTGGGTTTGTTTTTCTTAGATAAAGGAAGAACCAAATTGCACCAATAGTAACCCTGACTTCCCATTTCTCAGAGGAAAGTACAGTCATGAGGCTCTGAGGGGTTCAGTCTGAGTTGTCACTTTTCTGTCTCTTAAACTTGAGGAGAGGAACACAATAGCAAAGGTTATTTCTACTCTCAGTCCTTCAGGTGGGTTCACATTGTACTCAGACTAGTACAAAAATAAGTTATAAAACTAATTTTTATACATAATTTTATTCTTCCATGATTCAAACTTACCGTAAGAGTAAAGTACTAACAACAGCTATCTTCCGACAAGCACTTCCTATGATATTTCACTTAATCTTCACAAAAACACAATGAGGGAGGTACTATCACTATCTTAATCACATAGGTGAAGAAGCCAAAGCTTAGGAAAGCTAAGTAACTCAACATAACCACATAGTAAGTCGTGTAACCCATGCAGCCTAATGCCAAAGCCTAATTGCTTAACCTTTGTATTATGTTGCTTCCTAAAAACCTGATCAAGTCACCAGAGCTGACCAGGAACATGATAATGCATCTAGTTAGTAGAGAGAGAGGAGATAATATGTACAAGAGGGGGTCTAAGGAGGGGCCAATATGTGTCTTTATTAAGGCAGAATGTCAGAGGTTTTCTTGATGCTTTACAAGGTCTGGTGGGACTGAAGCCCACTCTCCACATCCCAGTAGGAGATGTTGTTATTGGAAAGTCTTGCCCACCAGTGGATGCTAAGACATAGGAGGTGTCATTGACAAAATTTGCCCTAAAATTGAGTTTGATGTTGAAAGTCTGTCATTAAAGACTCGGCTAGCTGGCTATTGCCGTCATTGGGTTTAGATTTACTCCACACTCAGGAGTTAAATTTTTGTTTCAAGGAAAGTTCTGTCTGTGCTCTGAAGAGAACTCATTCTGAGTTCACAGCCCGCACCTGCAAATACAAAATCCAGTTACTACTGGTTCTAATATTTTTTATTCTATTTCCTGTAAGAATCTATCAGCAACACACCTAACATGTGCCAAATGTGTATGTACATAGCTCCTCCAGCCGCAGCTGATTCCTCCTGTACCTCAGTTTACCTCACATTTGGCTCACATCACCGACAGAAAAACCACTCCCAACTTTAATGTGGAACGCTGTCAGACACAACCTTGTGATTTGTAGATGAGCTCATGTGTTGCTCTCCAGCCCAAATCAGCACTTTCTCCATACGTCTCCTGTAAGCCAGACTTTGATTTGGCTTTGGCTGTGAAGAATAATTAAGGTTTGGAAAAGGTAAGATGGTCTTGCCAACTCAGTTACTCTTGAGAGCAAGGATTCCCCAAGCTGTTAGCACAGCCCAGAGGAGCAAGAGGTGTTGATCCAGCAACACCCGGGGGGGCAGAGGTTGCCTGGCCAGTAGCTTTCACTCTGTTTTGACTACTAGTCACAGTAAGAAATACCATGCAATACCATGGCAGTCTTGTGCATACATGGCTATACACATATGTATGTGGGTATTTGTACACACACACACACACACACACACACACACACACACACACACCCTGAAACTGCACTTGCATTTGCTATTCTATTGCATTTGTTAAAATATGTTGGACATTGTACTAGTTTCTTGTGGCCAGTATAACAAATTGCCAAAAACATAGTGGCTCAAAACGACATAATTTTATATCTTACAGATCTGAAGATCAGAATTTCAAAATTAAGTGTCACTGGGCTAAGGTCAAGGCATCAGCAAGGCTGGTTCTCTCTGGAGGTTCTCAGGGGACAATACATTTCCTTGCTTTTTCCATCTTGTAAATGTGGCCTGCGTTTCTTGGCTTAAGGCCCTTTTCTCACATAACACTAACAACTTCTTGCTTCTTCTGTCACATTTCCTATTCCTTTGATCTTCTTTCCTCCTTCTTCAAAGGACCCTTGTGAATATAATGGGCCCACCCAGATGACCCAGGATAATCACTCTATCTGAAGATCCTTAATAACATCTGCAAAGTCCCTTCTGCCATATAAGGTAACATATTCACAAGTTCAGGAAGTTGGGACATGTTTGGGGGGCGATTACTCAACCTACCATAGCCATGAACACTAAACGGATTGTCAACTCACTTATGAGTTGTGCACTGCAGTGTGAAAATCACTGGTCAAGCTTATGTCATCAGGCATCTGGGATAGAGGGAATCAGTGAGCATGCTACCTGCCTATGAGAACAAAGGGGAATGGGCATATAGCAAGCATCCCAGGCACAGTATTACATAGTCCATGCCTTCCTTCTCCAGTCATTGCTCACTTTGAGTTACGCACTATTGTTTCTATTTTAAAGATGTAAAAACAGGCTCAGAAAGGCTATATAACTTCCCCAAGACCATACAACTAGTATTCAGGTTCCACAGTCAAACCTGAATCTCTCTGCCCATGATGCCCATGTCCTTTCTGCCATGACTTGTGGTGGCATCTCTCATGTTCTCCTTACCCCATCCTATCCAAAGCCAGGCCTAAAGTCTTCATTCCATTCTAACACATTATCATGTAGAGAAGTGGGCTTCCTTACCAGGGCTGGTTTCCTGGGAATTCTTGAGGTCTGAAGCTGCTACCATCTTGTTCCAGCGACTTTTCTAGCAGAAGAATACTAATTCTTTCTCTTTTGACTCCAACAAAATCATAGTACCTGCATACTTTTCTATAAGACAGAGTCAGCTAGCTTTTAATTCAGTCTTAACAACCCCCAAAAACCTGGAAAAGCTGAGATTTAAGGAAAGAATGAGGCTAAGTTGAGTAAGAGTTTAATGCAGTAGGTTATGGAATTTTATCTCAAGGTTTACTTCTGAGTTTTCAGATGGACTTGGGAGAATAATGCTCTTACAATCCTTTTGAAAACTTTCTAAAGAATATTGACCATAGACCACACAGGAAAGATAGCACCTGTCTGTCAGCTGCATGGGAAAAGGACCCCACACAGGGAAAATGGCAACTGTCCACCAGCCCTCTTTCCAAAGCCACACACCTCAGTCTGCCCCATGTGGGCCTCTGACCACACCTCCCCCCCATCCTGAGTCACTATCCCTCCACCAGAGCCCATGGTAAAGAAACCAATGTCCACAAAAGATAAACAATCTTTTGCAAGTGTTCCCTCAGTGCCTGTGGAAAAGATCATGCATGAGAAAAAAGTAATAAACTCTGAGATTCTATAGCTACAGGTGTCCAGATGAGAAGTGAGTCTTGCTGCACTCTGTGGGCTCAGGAAACCTGTGTTCTAGCCACTAACCTGCTGTGTGACCTTGTACTTAGGGTTTTTAATTCTCTCAGAGACAAGATATAGTGCAGAAGTTAAACATGTACTTTCTGCAGCCAAACTAAATTTTGAGCTCCCAAACTTCAAATGGCCCCTTTCAAATTTATTAATTAGAAATAAAATAGATTCCCATTAAAAAGAAGTGTCTCCTGGCATTTTCATTTGGCTTCCTGACATAAGGAGAAAGTTAAAGCACAATATATGTCAAAGATAGTCATGGTTTAAACAGTCACAGAGCCCTCTCTGGAGACTACTGCCATGGCGTTGCCTCTTCCCCTGGCATCCTACCAGATCACCATTCTTCAGATTCCTTAATAAACCAGCACACTCCTAAGGAAGTCAATCTCTATCTCACTCTGGCAGTTGAAGGGTTAAAACAGAATGCTGCTTTATCACATTGAAATTGTTTTGTTTTAAAGACATTTGGATTCAAACAAAAAACTATATATATTTAACGTGTTAAAAAACAAAGATGTGTTCTAAGAGAGCATGAAAAAGCCTGAGAAGCCAGCAGCATGGAACACATCATTTATGTGAATAAGGTCGGGCACATAGTAGGTGCTCAACAAATTTTGGTTTAATTAATGAGTTAGCAATATGATAAGCCAGCCAAAAGATCAGTGGTTTTCTACTGGAAAAAGTCACTAGCATATTATAGAGGAGGAGGAGAGCTGGTTAGTGGGGGGCCTGGTATGATTTCACTGGGATAAGTGCATGGTCTTTTGGGCAGTTTTTGAAAAAAAGTTAAAAGTAATGAAGAAACTAGAAAGAGCTCTGCCAGCTTCCACCCACCCCAATCATTTTCCTTTGACAGGCAGGGAAGAGAGTGGGAAGGAGAGAAAGACAGACTATACCCATCAAAGGATCACCCTAGAGTGCTTGGCTGAAGGTTTTAGGTTCTTAAAATAAATGGAGTGGAAAAGCATTCAACCTCCTCTCCATACTGCTTCCCAGCTTCTCTTGCCTGTACCTCCAGCACAGTGCGTAAATAACCTGTGGCAGAAAAGAGAGAAACGAAGTTAAGCTAATGGAGAACCCAGAGGGGTTCGCCAATAAGAAGAAGGGGTCTTGCTTAAGCCTTGTTTAAGAATCAAAGAAAGTTGAGAGCCAAAAGGGAAAAAAAGAAAAAGAAAGAAGAGAGATGTTATTTCATCTTAGAAACAAAACTCATAGAAATGGGATAAAGAGGGGAAAACTGAGTGATAGCTTGGAAATTTACTAGTAATGAGAAGTCTATTTCCCTAGAGACAACCCATCATTGCCGAGCAGATTGGACCATGCTTGAGATGCTGTTTCTTAGAAAACTGGTTCTTCCCTCAGCTCGTTTCAGTGACAATGAGCATTTCTAGTTGAGTGCGAGAAGACATGAAGGGCATCTTTTATTTTCCTAAGAGGAAATTGAACCTATGCATTGTAAGACTTCAGCATGTGCCTGTGTATGAAAAATATGAGCCAAATGCTTTTGAAAAGAAACAGAAGTATGCTGCCCTTGTGACAGAGAAGTGTCCAAGAACAAAGACAGAGGTATTTCGGCATGCCATTCCTACTCTACGGATTTTTTGTTGTGATACATTTTATGACCAACTTTAAAGACATTGACCTGTTGATCTCGTTCTGGTTTTCATTCACTACATCCTTCTTAACATAAGAAAAAGTCCCTTAGGATAAGCAGGATTTTCATTTCTTAAAAAAAAAACAAAAAAACTACACAGAACCCCAGTATCCTAACAGTCTCTCTCCTGCTAAACAGCTTTAAATATATAAAGAAGGAAAAATGTCATCATGCAATAAAGTTTAGAATATGGCAACGGTCCCACCCATGTTTTGTCCCGTGGGCAGAATTAGAGATCTAATCCACAAAGACACCTCGAGTCGCCTTACCAGATGCCCTCCACTTGGCAGAAGGCTGAGTTATGCGAAAAAGTCACCCTCCCAGTGAACAAAATTTCTAATTAACACTGAAAATGCGTGGTAGCAAAGTTTGTGGTGAAGACAGGCCATCTCCTCATTCTTCTTAGCTGGAGCTAGATTAAACTATGAGAGGGGGGCAGGATAATTGCTCATGGTGGGGCATGGTGTTTTCTCCTGCACAAACATATAATTAGGCTGTCTTAACCTCCCGGTTCAGCAATAAACACCACTTCACAGACTAATTTACAGGCAAGAGTCACAGAGGCTGTGGAATAAACTCTCAGTGCCACAGGCCCTGGAGTTCAGTTAAAAGAGAGCAGCTTCGCTATTTCAAGTCAGCAAAAATCCTTTTGCACTTACCACAAACTAAAATGAGATTGAAATAAGGGCTATGCATTCAAAACATTGAACACACCAGCTAATAAAAAATACATTTGTGACTGGTCGTAAAAATAGAGAATGTAATTGGCCATACCCTAGAAATATCTTTTACTTACAATATTTGGGAAAGACAGAGGTCTCCATAATATTGACTTTGCTAACACGTCTACATTTTTCTGTCCACCATAATTACGCATCAGTCAGCGACACCTCACTTCTATAGCTGCCAACAGGCCTTGACTCAGGCAGTGGGAGGTGTGCTGGCTGCAGCCGGCACCAGATGATATTTGCCTGGCAAATACTGTTGGCTTTGGGCAGCCAGAGGGAGGAGCTCTTATAAAGAGACAGCTCCTTCATGGCCGCATCATTTTTCCCATTCTGACCCCCAAGACTGGGGGGATTTTCTGAATGGACGTGGGAATTTTTCTTCAGTTGCCTGCTTTGCTCAAAAGCCTTTTGAAAGCACGGAGCACAACACAGATCGAGTAGAGGAGGTTACACAAATACATATACCCCTCTGTGGGAACTGTGTTTTCTTCTGCCCAAAGCAGGCCATCTAGAGACGTTTAGGCTGTGATTTACCACTGGTTGTACACTAGGAACAATCAGAGAAGGGCTGTGGGCTGTGGATGTGAGAGATGGAAAAAAGGCTATAGACAAAGACAGAAAAGAGAGGCCTAGAGTTCCATCAATGGGATGAAAGCCAAGACAATTGGATGGTTTTATCTGAAGGTTTTATCCACAGTCAAATCTGAATTATTTGTAGATTATTTTCCTCTGTTTCCCCACTTAAAGTATGAAGACTTAAAATGGATAGTTGAGGGTGATCACTTCATAAGGAATATAAATGTCTAACCACTATGTTGTATGCCTGAAGCTAATATAATATCGTATGTCAACTAGAATTGAAAAGAAAGTTTTTTAAAATTAAAAAATAAAATGGATAGTTGGATCATGTTTTTTTCCCCAAAGTCCTCTTTTTTTTCACCCAGTCCCAATTCAGGTGAGGTTTTCAAGGACAAGGACTGTGCTTTTACTACTGTTAGTTCTTAGAAACTAAAAGTGCCCATTATAAGCACTCAATCCTTATCGAATGAGTGAATAAGTGAAAGCATGAATAAACAAAATACCCTATTGAAAGACAGAAATAAATAGGCTACTTACGTTTTCAAAATGCATGGTAACTACAAAATCCAATTTTTATCATTTTTATATTTCTACTAATAAAAGAAAAATGATTGGTAAATTAATTCCAGTGAGAATAATTCATGTAAAAGTATTTTCATTTTTCCTAAACATGTATTACATAAGGAATATCATTTAAAATAGTGCTGATTATGAGAAACAAATAAAAGCTATTTATACTTGAATAACTGATTTATCTCTGAAGTAACATTTTTATGAAATGAACAAGATAACAACCCATATTTTGAGGGTTGAGACTACTGTGCAGGGTAAGGACATTATTTTTAGTGACTATATTTAAAGTTTTTGAAATTAGCAGTAACTCAACATTTTTTTAAAAAGTCATACGATACCCAGTTTAAATTTTCTCAAATTGGCCCCTACTCATATTATTAAAAGAGAGAGAGAGAGAGAGAGAGAGAGAGAGAGAGAGAGATCCTTTTGAAATTTTTAGTACTAATTCTATAAATTCCTGATGATACACATGAGTACAAAAATTATAGCTGATCCTTGAGAGAAACATAGCTGTCGTTGATATTTTATAATTGTTAAGTCATATTCATTATGTAGGCAACTCTACGTAAGTGTGTTTAATTTCTTTAATATGCTTAAGGGGACTCTTTAAGAATTAGGCTTCCTCATCTTTTAAACCAATTTTAAATGACTGAGCAGTGTCAGGGGATGTGCCACTGAAATCAAAGATTTTAATAAAATATATGATTCAACAATAACTAGATAGTTTGCGTTTTCAAAGTTATTACAATTTCCTGCTTTCACTACTGGTAGTATTGCAGCCAATGAGGCTTATCCAAGGATTAATTATTGCTATTGAAAAACTTTCTAAACAGTTTAAATGAGTTCCATTGTCAAAAAGATGCATTTTATATAGAGTTTATAAATTTATATTTTATATAACCAAAAAAAAGACTATAATATATATGGTCTGGATTTCCAATAATTTTTCATAAAATTTTTCTTTTCACCCTAAGAAGAAAATACTGTATACATGTTCTTGAAGTTTCTAGAGAAAGCAACTGGTCAATGAAATACATCCAAATACTTGAAAACTTCAAAAACAAGAAAAAGTCATTTCAGTAGAACAATCATTTTAACATGGATATCCAAGCTCAAACCACAAATAAGAGACCCATGAGTGCCCTGGTGGTACATCACATACCCTGTTCAGTTTTACATGTGCATGTTCACATGTGGCACATGAACATTTTAGCAACAGCCTCTTCACAAGTAAGAAGTTAGTAAGGTACTTTAGGAACTTGTCAGGAGTCATTCACACACACACTGTTGGGTGAAACATGGCAATAGTTTTAAAAGTGCACATAAGCACTGCATGTAACTGCAGCTATGAGGAAATGCTTGCAACCATAACCCACTGGCTTTCACAGATACCTTTAATTTAAAGCTCTGGGTGGAGCAGAGGTGAGAGCTGAAACAAATAATGGCAAAGCAGTGAACAGCTATCTCAAAACGCAAGGATACTTTCTATTGTGCAAAAGAAAGGGAGAATTAATCAAGGTAAGGAGCAACTTAGTAGCTTAATTATGAGCCTTTTAATGTCTTTTCATAATCAGTTAATAAATACCTTAACAATAAAATTGAATTTAAGCTTTTAATAGGCCATGTTGGCTTGAACCTAAACAAAGGAATTAGCAGCTCCAGGCATTGTGCAATAACTGCTCACTGTTTGGTGCCAGGAGAAACAAAGCATTTCAAGTGCATTTTTTTTGTGCCTCACCATAATAAACGCTTGTAATATTCCCCAATTTCTGGAGTGTAAGACGCAGATCTTATTTATCACAGTATGAGACACACCTGGCACGCGGATCAGGAAACAACTGTTTTACTTCATTTCTGTCATCACCTTCCAACAGATTTCTTTCACATTCCAATTTGGATGGGAGGACTTGACTTTCTCTCCATAAGTTCTCCATTAACAGTTTCACAGCAGAAGGCGCCATTGGTCCGTTTCCTCTTGCAGCAATTAATTACACAGAGCGGCGTGTTTTGACTCCGACTGGAGCGAACGCGTAAAGTCACTGGCATTTACTCGTATCTGCGAGCAACGTCTTTATCGTCAGCACAACGTCCTCTGGCTAAGTAGTGAATTGTCAGAATTCCTCAGACAGGGAATGACGAACACAGTGTCAAGTCAGCAGCGCAAATTACCAACTTCAACTCCCTTCAGTCACTTTTATTAATATGTGTTTTATTGAGGGAGGCCTTTTTTTGAAGGTTATGTCACTTTATGCGTTCGGCAGATGAAAGGCACTTTTGCTTTCTCTATGAGCAGCGGCAGGCGTATCGGACTGGGAGGCTTGAGCTCTGTGAGCCCCGCCAACAACTATGCACTAATAAACCTTGAAAAGCTTGAATTACACTATAACCCACAAAAATTTTCAAATTAAAAAGGCATATTTAGAGGCCCCCGTGGATAGTGATTTTATTTAGTTTAATTCCCTCTTGTGGCCAATTAGATAGACACCCCTGCACACAGGCACACACTCCAGGGGGAAAACGGGGGAAAAAGTTTAACTTTGGTTTTGGAAAAAAAAGTGGCAGTATATCATTCCTCCATAGACAGAAATTATTTTCCCGGCTGTTGTTCTGTAAAGAACAGTGGAAGTGTATGTGAGATAGATTTTTATTTGGATTCGTTTTTTAAGGCTATACAGTATTCCAACATCTTCCTTATTCAGCCATAGTGAATCACCAAGTTGAAGAATAAAAGTAAAAGTTCCACCACCACAGCACAGCATATTCCTCTAGTTCTCTTCAATTATCTTGTAGTTAAAAATGACTTATTTCCCTTCTAAGAAGGGTTTGAATGTACAGCTAAGGGTAGGTTTATTTGTATTTGTTTTTCAGTTAAGTGACTTATACAACTCAAACGCATGTTTATCACCTATGCATGGAGTTCATTATCCAAATGCAACTCAGATCCACACAAGAGATACATTTGTATAAAAATTGTTCATAGTGTCTCTCATGACTCACTGCTGCTCTTTCCATCAGAACTGCAAAATGTGCCTCCTTCTCATCTGGTGGCAGGCTGCATATGTACCATATGAAAAAGGAGTTAATAAAATACACGTTGGAAATATAAAACAAGGTCAGGGGCGACAGTTTGGCTGAAGGCCTTTCTTTAAGTGTGGAAAACAAAAGAACAAGATTGTTTTAGCAGTTGCAGCTGTCGGGAGAGGCAGCTTGGAGTGGGGAGTGGCAGCTGAAGTCCTTGCTACCTGCTTCATGGGTCCCAGCAGAACCACTGTTCTCTCCATAATACAAATACTCTGCTCAGTAGGTGCCCCTAGCTTTGGAACGCCTCGGTAAGGACAAAGAAGAGCAAGATCTCCATCTTGCTTCCAAAGCGAGCTCCGGGGATTGGAGGGGTGCAGCAGGGGGAAGTGGGGTCAGGCTGAGGGTGGGAGGGCCTGCCTGAGACTGCAGGCTCTAGAACCCCCACTGCTCTGTGTCTTCCTCAGAGCCAGCAGTGATGAATGGTGTTACTGTGTGCCCCGTGAAAGCCACCCGGATTGGACACAAGTCAGCGGTAGGTTTTTAAAAATAAGTACTTAAGATTCTGTGGTTGGGACCATCCGATGCCAACCAAACCAGAGGAAAGAAAACAACATTGTCAGTCAAGCAGTTACTTGTTCCACAAGACCTCAAACACCACTTGCCAGATTTGTTTTTTTAATGAATTGACTGGTTATTTTGGCATCACTTAAGAGCCAGGAGGAAAACAGGGACACTCAATCAGAAAAACTTTATCATTTTAAAATGAAGATAAAAGAGAAAACACTTAATAATTATGTCACGGGACAATGCTATTAGCCAACAAAACCCATTAATAACTTTGTTTGTCAGAGGAGCTGTGACCCAGCAAAAAGGAAGACTTCATCGTCTTGATAAGAATGAGAGGACTAGGTTATCCAAACAGGACAAGCTGGTCTCCCAAAGAGAGATGGGTACTCTGGTGGGAACAGGGGTACAGTTGGAACCCTGAAAACATGTATGGGCAGCAAAAAGACATTCTTCTCCTCCAGACATTAATTCTATTCCTGGTCAAGTAACTTCTCCGCAATAGCCTTGGTTTCCACATTTGTGAAAAGGAAACAATAATCTAACCTTCCCAGATCCAATAATACAATGTGAGCAAAGCACGTGGCATAGTGTCTGGCACATAGTAGGTGCTCAACCAAGGCTAGGACATGTGCTTTCTCTTCCCTTTCCTGCCTTCAGCTATCCTTAGAAACACCTTAGTCTAAGTAAACCATCACTCAGCACAGTGCATTCGAGATTAGATTGTTGTGGTCTTATGAAAATCTTACCTTTTAATAGGATTTACACTAAAGGCTGTGAAAGAAACTAGGCCAGTGAGCCTAGAAAGTCCACACATGTAAGAATTATGAGAACAATGGAAAGAGCTTTCTATCCCACCTTCTAACTCCCTTCCATATTGACCTTCATAATTCAAAGATTACTTGTTTCAGCAAAAAAATCCATACCAAAAACGCTTTCTCTAGCCAGTCACTACTCAAAATGTGTGCTCAGATGGCAGCAGCAACATCACTCAGAAGCTTGTTTAAAATGCAGACACCCGCCTCTCTATACCCACCTACTGAGTCAGATCCTGCAAGGAGTCCTGGGTCATCACTATGCACATTAAAGTGGGGGGATTTGTTAAAAATACTACTACCAGGGCCAATTCCTAGGCCAATTATATCAAAATCTCTGGGGTTGAAACCCAGGCATCAGTACTTTTTAAACTTCTCCAGATGATTCTAATGTGCAGCCAAGTTTCAGAACCACTGTTCAAGTCCCATTAGCAAAAATAAACCTTAAAAAATAGGAAAATATTTAAAAAAGAAATATACGGTAGAAAGGACTTACCCTTGAAGTAGGTCCACTGAAAAAAGAAGTTTACAAATTTATGCGTAAAGACATCTACATTTCTAAAATCCTAGTGATAGAAGGAGAACCGGCAAATATCTCCATATTTAAACCTTGGCCCTTATACACCTCTTGCATAACAAGGTACCCGGGTGGGCAGAACATTTATTGACATAAGTCACCGTGTTTATTGATGCTGCCCATTTTCCACTGATTTTAGAACTCTGTAGGGGAGGTGCTGAGACTTTGAAAGGCTATTTTTTTAATAATCAAATTGTTTTACTTAAAGGTTTATGTAACATGCTATACTATTAAACAGTAAATAAAAACCACTGATAAAGCCGGGTCCCCCACAGGTAGTTTGGCACATCCTTAATTATCTGGTTTATGAGCAAATTGCCACCTCCGCTTTGGTTTTCAGCTTGTTAGATGCATGTGTGCACACACACTTCTTGGCAACCTCTCAGCAGATTCAGCCTTTAAATGATGTTGCCAAAATATGTTGTGTGGGGGGCGAGGAGAGGTGGGAGTTGTAAATGAAACGGCTGAACTTTTGGGTTGGAGTTTTGCTTTTTTGTTTTTATTTGCAGCAAAGATTTAATTTGATGATTTTTAAAAATTAGTGCATATTAGGACACACTCATAGACCCAGAGGCCTGAAAAAGATGACTGCTGACTGCATCAAAATAAACCCATTTATTATACTGAAGTTGTTTATGAAAACTGAAATGCCTCTCTCACAGCACCCCTATCTATGTTACATTCTACTTTCCCTGCTAGCAAGAATAGCTGGGAGGCTCACCACTGCCTTCGAGCATTTAAACCTTCCAAAGAGGAAAATCCTTGTCTATGTCCATGCCATTGACACTTAAGCTAAATAACATTCATCAGTGGCATTAGATGACTTTTGTTCATACTTTTATTCTTTTACAAATATCTGTACTCAATGAGTCTCCCAAGGGCTGACAATCACCTTTAACCTCAGAACTCCATGAAATCAGTGTTTTTCTTCTGGGCCTCAGAGGCTCGCATTATCTTGTGGGCTGCACCAGAGGGGCTCCCCCTCGTGGTTGCACCACGCCTCTCTGCTGGTCTCATGGGAGCCTGCCCCTTCCGTTTAACTGAAACCGTCAGCAACAAGGAGTGTGAGACAGACAAGAGGAAGAAAAACAGTGGCTGTTCAGCCTCTTTGGGAATCAGTCCTTGTTAGGAAACATCAAGAATTAACTTGTTGAGTGTGAGAAATCTAATCTTTTTTTAGTCTAGTTCCAGGTCCTAGAACCTTTTACTGCCCAGCCACCAGAGGACACACAGTATGAGCACTTATGGACACCCCCTTCCTCCCGCCATGGGTTCAAGCTGTTTCGACAAGGCACACCAAGCGTGTATTACAAACCATTGCAAAGTCCTGCATCCGGTATTGATTAGACAATGTCTGGAACTGGCAAACATTATTAATATATAGAATGCTATAGAGATTGATTGCTGTACTTTCATTTTTCTTCTTCCTGCCAGCCCCCTATAGGAGAAAGCCCTGCAGCTGTTCTGAATCCCACTGCCAGAGGCAGATTATAGCTTGTTTTGATGTTTCACCAGCAAATTCTGTGCCTCATGCAGGCACAAGCCAATAAGAACATCCCAAGTTCCAACTAGAGGCCGAGACACAATCACCCTGTCAGTATTGTTAGTAAGTCAGGATCATAAAAGATAATAAACTCTCTCCCATCTTTTATGAAGGCACACCGAGATCAAACACTTTCCATACCAGAGCACAAAGCCCCCAGGACCAGTTCTCCCTGACAGATGTTCATCTGCTATCTTGGTATTGACGTGTTACTTAATTTATTGATCCGCAGAGGAAAGGAAATACAAAGACTCTAGAAATCTGGTATTGTACAAACTGCTTTTCCAGGGCTATGAGCCCTAGAAATAAAGTAGAGACTTGATGTCATGTTTTAGGAGCTGTTTGAATGTTGCCCTTTTATTGTTTTTTTTTCAATGTTTAAACCAAAAAAAAAAAAAAAAGCTCAAAGACAAAGGAGTTATACCAAAAAACTCCTTTTATTGTTTTTATTTTTATTTTTTTATCCAAGGAACAATACACGTAATAGTAACCAAGGGTTTGTTATTCCTTATTAACATTCTGACCTCACCTGGTGCCCTCAGTCCCATGTACACAAAAGCCTGGCTCACCCTAGACTTCACAGCATGATGAGGAAGGGGAAGAAAGGGGTACAATAAAAGTTCATAGTGCAATGCTACGTAATCCAGTCCTTCTCTCTCTAATCCATTCTGCACTTGACCTCCGGAATGCTCATTTTAAAGAGGAACTCTGATTGCACGTCTCCAGGTTGACAGAGTCTTGGCAGTGGCCCTGACTGCCAAAGGGAGGACACAAGCCAAAAGGTGTTCAAGGCCCTCCTCCTTAGGGTCCCAACCAGCCTCACCACTCTTATCCTCAACCATTCTCTTTCACAAGCATATATCCTAGCCCAACCCAATTAATAATTACTTGTCCCTCTTTCCTACCTCTCATGAAGAAGTCCTTTCCCAACTGTACAATTAAAAATTCTTGAAGGATCAGGCAAAAATCAATCTCTCTCTCCTCTGATGAGTTGTAGCCTTTTATCTGTATTGCCCCAAAGGCCACTTTTGTGTATGGTTCTCTCTCTGGACTTCAAGAAATTTGTGTAAAGAACCAGATATTTTGCATCTTTTTGCTTCACTTATCCTTTCTCTTTATATAACAAGTGATTGATAACTACTGTTCAGTGAATGAATTAACTGGAATCCCTTGCTCTAAAACCTTCCATGATTTTCCATGGTCTAAGAATAAAACTCAATCCCCTAGGAATTCCCTCCAGATTGGGCCCATATACATCTTTAGATTTTATACTAAACCACCTAAATAAAAATCCCCTAAAAAAATCTAATCCATTATCTCCCACCACATTTTGCCACCAGCCTGAACTGCCCTCCCTGCTCCCTTTACCACACAAATCCACACATCTCCTTTTGGTTATGGGCTCAGGCACAGCCTACCCCTTTCTTCCCCATGCAGCTTTCACTGGCTATCCCAGCCTTCGGAGCTCTCTGAAGTTAAACAACAGGCCATATATAGCCCACACATTTGTCAACGAATCCTTGCAAAGCTTCATCGCCATCATGAGCCAATATGTGAAATTTGCATTTTTAAAATTTTGAAGGCATGAATTATATTCCCTTCATCCTTCAACTCCCTACACCCACTTACCATTATATCATTCCTCGTTCATAATCATCAAATATTTTGTCACTTTACTTTGAAATACACTAAAGCACAGTGGTTGAATTATAGATTAAATCAAGCCAAGGGTTATTCACCCAATGATTCCAAGCCAAATGATTCGCCAGTAATGAATAATCAGTACTTCTCTTTCATCATCCATATAAAGGAGTGTTTTGCAAGATTTAACCATGACTCATTGTAAGAAATCATAGCTTTTTAATCCAATATGTACCCATACTTTGTAAAATGGAATCTAATATTTTCAATTTTAGTTCATTTTTCTTTTTAAATGCTGATCATGGCCCACTAATGATTTTATGACCTACAAATGAGACACAGTCAACAAATGAACCAGTGTTGACAAACATTAATCTGCAGGTTCCTAGACATTTTTAACTACTGGAGAGTATCCAAAATCTTATAAGGATAGAGAAGTCTGTATTCTTTTTCCTGTACTAAATAAATAATCAACTACACAATAAAACAACAGCAAGGCAATTTAGTATCCTCCATGGTGATAAGGAAATCACAAGCTGAAGTGAAATAGCCATAGATGGCCCAGTTGATAATCAAATCTAAAGCTACACCACACAGTAGCTAGAAAACATATTGCTTGCCATTGCCTCTAGCTGATTGATTAGGCAGTGAAAGCATCGTGCCGGAGTGGCTGAGGTTATGGGTCAATCCATTTTCCTCTATTTTATTTGTGTCACACCAAAGCTCTTACCTCTATCTGTTACTTGCAGATGTGCAGCACTCACTGGTCACTTACAAAGAATTGTTTTAAGTTACCGAAGAGAGTAATTTTATTATTGCTTTCTCTTAGCAGTGGTTCTCAACCAGGTATGATTTTGTCCCCAGGGAATGTTTGGCAATGTCTAGAGGCACAGTTTTAGTTGTCACAACTGGGAAGGAGGAGTAAAGTACAACTGGCGTCTAATGGGTAGAGACAAAGGATGCTGGTAAACATCCTACATTGCACAGGACCTCTCTCCCCGCCCCCCGCAACACACACACACGCAACAAAGAATCATCTGGCCCAAAATGTCAATAGTAACACTATTGAGAAACCCTGCTCTTAGCATTTTTATGCATCTTGTTTCCTTATTATGTGTATACAATATTAAAGTCCAACTATGCACACAAAAAATGGAGAAGAGCTACAAGCGTTCCTCAGAGATCTTGCTCCATGTCATCTCTCTCTGTGAGACTTCGAATTAGATTCTAGCAGGAAAGGTGAGACCTGCCTCTGAAAGGTCCACATAATCTCCAACCAATATTCTTTACAGAGGGCCAACAACCTCACAGCTTCACTACTTGTATCATCTAAATTTCAGGACTCCCAGATGTCAACTTAACAGTGAGGCACAGCTGCAGACACCAGAAACCAATCAGGGAAATGCAGATGCTCCTCCAACATCTGTAAGAAATGTAATATTTGAATTCCTAATTCAAAACATATCACTAAGTTGAAAACATGTCCCCTTTAAAATATTCTTTGCTACAAAGTCCTTGGGTCATTTGTACAGTCGTTTTCACAGTGCAAAGGCATATTACCAGCTGCTAAGGTGTTCTCTAAGTCCCACAGTCACCCCAAAGAAGCCAATAATTATTTCCTGTGTGTATGTGTACTGGGTGTCAGCTGGCACCCGAGTGTGACCTTTTCAGACTCAGGGGTGTTCATAGGGTTCGAACCTTAAGTTCTCAAGGATGTTTTCTACCTGACAGATTGAGACTCTTCCTCAACAAGACTCTCAGGATTTCTATCAGAGCTTCCCAAATGATTCTCTTACCACCAGTCTCTTCCCTCTCTATTCTAATCCATATCTAACCCCCAGATTGATTTTTCTACACTAGTTTATCATATGACTTCTGTATCCAAAAACGTCCTGTGACTTCTCCTTTTAACAGGACTTCAGACACCTCGGTATTTGATTCTTTCTCTACATGGCCTCAACTATCTTCTCCAAATGTGTCTTGTGTGATACCCCGTCTCACTTAACCCTTCTCACTGGTCTGACTGGATTTGCCCATGCTTATTCTTGCTCCCAGGCCTCCAAGCATTCTGTTTTATTGCAACTCCAAAGCCTCAGGTGTTGATCAGAGTCTCAGCAGAGGGCAGGATGATGACACTCAAAGCCTTGGCAAATGAAGGGACTCTTTACAGAGGTGTGGTCAGTGTTTAGGGAATCACAACAAGGGAGATCCGTCACTCCCTCCACCTGCAAAGCAAGAGGAAAAAACAGTGTAACCTGGAAGACGGGCTGCCCAGCAAAAGCTATGGCCAAAGGTGGGGAAGACTCTGCAGCTGCTGCCAAAGCCACAGCCAAGCAGTGCGGGCTCAGAGGAAGAACTGTGCCAGCCTCTCTCCTCACCTGCTGTTGCCTATCATTGGTTGAACCAACAAGAAGCCAGAGTACAAGGGATCCACTGATGCAGTTCATGGAAGTCAACCTTCCAAGACTCAAAGCAAGACAGAAAGTGTGTGTGTGTGTGTGTGTGTGTGTGTGTGTGTGTAACCAACACATAACATTTTGTTCTCTCGAACAAATTGCCACTTCCACATATGTGTAAATATAAATAGTTATATTTACAGCTTTAATTGTGTCAAAGAAGGTGCCAAACTCTCTGAGGTACAGCACCCCCATCTCCCTTTTGCCTTCACTCCTGATCCACTTCAAAAATAAGGCTAATAATGTTCCAAAATGGAGCAGGGATGTGGTCAGAGCTGATGAAGTCCTGTGCCCCTTCTTGCCCATTTCAAGTCCTGCCCAGTGGAATATGCAATGTCTTCTAGCACAAGAAGGAAACTCAAAGAGTAATGAGTTACAATGATGCATAAAATAGAATCCAAGGAATTAAATAATGTAAATCCAGCAGCTATGAGAATAAGCAGTGAGCTATCCCAAGATTCCAGGTCATTTTGATGACTGTAGGGTCTTCAACTGTCTTCAAAGCCTGCCTAATTTTCTTTCTCATTTTGAAAAGGATTCTTTACTTTTAGCACCAACTGACTCTCTGCAATGTTTAAAAAATTCATAAATGTTTGTGCTAATAATAGTGCAGTTTGGGGAAATTTGAATAGAAATATATGTGGCATTCAATAGTAAAGTGCTTCTGGAAATATTTAGCAAATTCTATGTGATTCTGTAAGGCAAAATCTATTATTCAAGAGGTTTTAAATGGATAAGTTTCTTTAATAAGGTTTGTGTTTCGGTAGGTCAAACAGAAGAGAAAATATCACTGTGAAATGTTTCAATAGGAAAGATAAATTTTGTGTAGCCAGGGAATCAGACGATAGAACTGAGAGAAACAGATATCAATGCTATTGCTAGTTAATTTCCTGTAATAAATATATCTTGGGAACTTTGAGTGTTCAGTGAGGAAAGGCTATGCCCAGAGAACATGAAGACACAGAGTGCTTACTGGTACCTGGGTTTGGAAGATAAAAGGATTGGATGTGGGGGAACAGCTGGGAAGCCTAGAGTGTAGAATGACCATGGGTGTAAGCAAAAAAGAGGGTCCTCCAACTGGGCAACCCATGTGGTCATAAACAAGTCCTCCCAGCTCAATCCTTTGATCGCCAACAGATTGTAATTTTTCTAATCCAATGGCTTTTTAAAACTTTGCTTAAGCTTTTTATCCACACAGTCATAAGAGGCAGAAGTGTTAAGAACAATTTTTAACCTAAGATAGGTGTTTAGGTGCCACCCAGAGAGCAAAGAGCTTACCCTCTAGAACAAAACAGAGATCAGTGAAGAAAGCTGATTCATTTGTTATTTGTACAGCAATGATTCTCACCCAAGTCCAAGCCTTTGACAAATTGTGTAATAGTGGAGAAGAAAGCCCAAGATTTCCTTCCATCATCCTGATACAGCCACCATCAACTCAACTCAGTCTCATGTGGGTACAAATGCAAATAAATATTACAATGAAAAAGAAGTTTTTACTACTCTAGTCAGCTAAGATTTTACAATAGTATGATTTTCAAAGCAAATTTTTACAAAATATGTATCTTAAAATTCCCTGACCTTGGAAAAAAGTGTTTTATTCACTTATAAATTCTTCTGATGCTTTTTGGATCTCACTGAAATCTTTTAAAGCTTTATTTGTAAGGTTCCAAACTTGGAATTATATGCACTATGATCCTGAATAAGAAATACAATCTTGGGCTTATTTAAATCTATTTGTTTTGGAAATAAATGAAGCGCACATTTATAAATACAGAGTGTCTTCCAAATGTGATTCCTAGTTTCTCTAAAAAATCCTTCTTAGATCTGTAGGTTTTTCTACTGAACTGCAAGGCCATGAAAGTCACACTGTTGGGTCTGACTGCTCAGCCCGGTACTTTCGAAGTCACAGAAGACAAACGGATCTTGTTCCCTGACAACAGCCTGAATCTGCCCTCAGAACCCTGTTGAAAGTATAAATGTTTATTGAGTTTTCTGGATGTCACAGTAGAACTCACCCACGTTTTCTCACCTTTATTCCCATTTTTACAGATTAACAAAGTGAGTCTCCAAGAGATTAGGAACTGGCGCAGAGTCAGGATTTGAAAGCAGAGTTTCAACTTTAGCCCTCTCTGCACTCTCCCATAATATGTTTCATATACTCGTCCCCTGCCCCCAAAGTCTAGATGATTGGAATCCCCCATATAATTAAGAGAAAGATAAGGTTTAACCTTATTTTCTTATCTATGTGGTTTCATGCTCATCTTCCCAGAAAGCTAACCACATTTAAATGTGGGGGGTGAACCGATGGTAATCCCCCACCTCTAACATCCTCTTTCAAAACCCAACAGCCTTATAACAGAAAAATGAACTTCTAAAGGGCCTATTTCTTGGTATTCTCAGTCCCCAAAATTTCCTTCTGTGACAGAGAAGTGTACTGGAGTACAAGGAATTCTGTAACCTTTCATGGGTAACTTGAGTCCCCAAATTTCTTCCTGGAGTTTTAGAAAGCCAGCCCCAAGTTTTGAAAGCATGCAAATAGAAAAGAGAGGCTGAGTTGGGGAAGAGGAGGGAAAAGAAAAGCCAGAGCTTGTTTGTATTTACTCTTCAGCCCATTCACTACAGAAAATTGTAATTCCCTCTTCCTTCCCCGCACCCCTCACTTCTGTTCCACCACCCCATACACACACATTACAAGATATGTTCCATCATGAGTTCTCCTAGCCCAGAGCAAAGCAAATCAGGCAGAACCATATAATTTATTGCACTAAACTGAAATTACCCCCACCCACTTAAAAAATCTGGCTTCGTTTCAGAGTAACAGCAGCCCAGCTCTGGCAGGGCTCAGTCAACGTGGGTGATCTGTGACATGTGGCAGAAATATAGAACTCATCAGATTTAATAAACCAAAGATCCACACACGACTGGAAGGCCTCTCTCAACAAAGGCCCGGAGGAATACTGCAGGCAGCCCCCAAGCTTTCCGGGCGAAACCACCCCCTCCGACTCCAAAGCTCTCTCTGCACTCAGAAGATGTGAAAGACCAACGGGCTGTCCCCAGCAGACATGGGAGGTGGTGAGGTCAGGAACAAACGCTGGTGAAACAAATGCAATGTTTTAAAATAAGAAGATAAGTGGAGGGCGCGGCAGCGGGTGTGGCCACCACAGGCATGGGGCGGGGGTTGGGGGTAGTGGGTGGGGATGGATTATTTCGCATCTCTGTGCTCTCATGGGGTCTGTTTGCTTTCCCAGCACATGCGAGAGGTGCCCTCTGCTGTCTGCCAGCCACAGTACACCAGGACAAAGTCGAAGCTGGTTCCCCACGGTGAGTGAGTCGCAAGAGGTGGTGGGGTGACTGGAAGTCCTTTTTTTACTGCAGTGACACTGGTCTGTGGTGTCCATAGCCACAGCTCAAATCCTCCCAGGGTAGCCATGGGTTCCCTGAATGCCCACACAGACGAAGGGCACACTGTAGATAATACAGTTTTAGAGGCAACCACCGGGAGCTCTGCAGCAGCAGGGGAGCTCTGAAAACCTCTTTAGAGCCTCACTCACAGCTATTTTGTCTCCCCAGTAACCTGCTTAGCAAAATGGAAAGGTGGTCAGAGAGAGCCAGAGGCTTCACCAGTGAGGAGGGACAGAAGAAACACTCATATCCTTGATATTCTGGATCCCAAATAATTGGTAACTGAGACCCTTAGGCAATGGCTCTGCAGGACACCTCCCTCTACTTCTTGGACCACTTGTGCCTCTGGTAACGGTAATAATAGCATCAGTTAATCACCTGCCACTAAACCGAGCACCTTACCATAACTGAAAGGTATTGTCATCCTCACTTCATACATAGGAAATAAAGTTCACAAAGTAATTTGCGAAAGACATATAAGTGTCACATAAGTGCCAGAGCCAGGCTTCAAACCCAGGGCAGTTTTGAAGCAAACTCCCCACTCTTTCTACCATACCACACCACCTCCTATGTTGTTGAACAGTTGATTAAACTCCCTTACTGTGGAAGGTCAGCCAAAGAAAGCCTAACCCAAGTCCTATAAAAATGAAGTCATGCACAGTGAAATCAAACACCATGGCTGTGGGGTATGCTTTTTGCATGTGTTGTCGTTGCACTCTCCCTTTCTTATTTTGATGACTTGTGGCAGGTGGCTAAATATCCCAGGAAAGCCCTGACTCAAATGTGCCTGGGGAAGTCAGTGGGCTTCACATTGAGTCCAAACTATGGGGGAGTCAAAAGACCCTGGACTGTCAGTCAGAAGCCCTGTGTTCTTATCCAGACTGTGTATCTCGTTAGCTCCAACATGTTAGGCTTGCCAGTCAATTACTCTGGGTATCAGTTTCCTGTTTAATAAAATAGATGTGCTATTTTATAAAGTTAATATATTTAAATATATATTATATAGGTATATTATTATTTTATAAAGTTATGGGGATTGAATGAGATCACATTTGTATTTATATGCATCTACACACACACACACACACACACACACACACACACACACACACACACACCAGTGTGATATGTAAGAGTTAGGTATTAATATGTAACCAAAGAAAACAATGAAAAGGGTTGCTTTAAGGTTTTTTACACCTACACTACACTGATGACATGGTCTATGAATTACCATAGAGGAGGGGCAAAGGACACATAAGGTTCTTAAAGAATCCGTTATTTTTGTGGCTTACCTCTCACTTGGGGGGTTAGTTTGGGGAAAAGATGCGGTGGGAAGGCAGCTTCTGTAAGACAGCATATACAATTGCTGCTGCAGAGTCTCTGCCCCAGATCCCCAGCTGTTTCCCAGAATTCTCTGAAAATACAAGGGTGGTCCTTCTTGTAGAGTTATTTCACCTCTTCAGCCCTGGGCTCAAATCTAAGCCTGAGAACAGGCTCCTTGCTGCCATGGTTCATGGTTCTAGCTGGGTGTTCACAAAAGCCAGGTGTTGTCGAGAGGTTTAGGAGAAGCGAGGAGAGCAATAGCGCCTTTGACTCCAGCCTCACACCTCCTTGCTGCAGGTCCTGACTCCTATCTATGAGCATCCTGCATCTTCCGGGACTGTCAGAACCCAAAAGTGTTATGTGACGTCAACTGCCTACCATTCCTCACAACTGACCAATGCTTCAGAGACTTACTGAAGAGACAGACATTCTGCAAATTCAGTATATTTAAGAAGGATCTAGGACACATGTGTGTTCCTATCCTACAGCTTTGTGTGTTTTTTTTTAAAGAAAACTTTGCTCTACTAATACAGACTTTTTAAAGAGATTATTAATAGATGATACAAAGCCCTTTTTAAAGTTCTTGCTCCCCTATAACATGCACCATTTCCTTAACACTTGGTACAATGACAAACAGTCTGAGGATTGCCATATTTACCTGCTCCCAGGACATATAATCTTACACCTGGTGAGTTTGCCTGAGAATGGCATTCCCATCGATTACTAAGTCATCCAGAAGAAAGAGTTTTTACTTATATCCTGCCACATAAAGTCACTATGACCTGAGTTACTCAAATGAACTTTATAGCAACAGAGAAACACAACTAAAAACTTGTTGTTCTGACAAGAGCATATGAATGACAAAAGTTAGCCCTTCGTCCATATGCTCCAATAAAAGCATACACTTTAGAAAGTGGCATTTATTCTATACAATAGATATGATCTTTAAAAGACATGTTTTGACCTCATTTCAGCTACCAACTCCTCATTTGTTGTCTGTCTGTGTGTTTGTTTGTTTAACAACTACTATGGTGAATCATCTTTTAAGGCAGCACAGCTGAGTAGGTGAGAGTTCGTTCCATCATATCAACTCAGTTCTAATCCAAGCTTGGTCACTGACCAGATGGTGACTTTGGGCAAGTGACCCCAAACCTCCGAGCTTGTTAAATAGAGATAATAATACCAAAATTAGAGATCTATTTATTAAAAAAGGTGATGAACTATTAACTAACATTTTACATTCCCACCTAATCTACTTATTTGATAAATTGGTATTTTTATAGCTAAACTTTGTGTAAGTAAAAATATTCCTGCTTGATTCTTCTCCACATCACTTATTTGGAATTTTTGAGATTCTAGATGGCTTTTAGTGACCATTTGTCCTTATTTGCTAGAATTTTTACCCAACCTCATATTGTCACCAGATGGGAAATGGTGCCAAATTCTGAGAACATTGATTGCATTATAGCCACCTCTGCCACATTTGCTCTCCCCATCAACCAACTGTGCTGGACTCTGTCTACTGCTTGTTCATAAAACAAATATAAAACTATTGTCGTGGTTATCTGCTCCCTGCTGCATCATTTCTTATGTCCTTTCAAGAAGTACATATTATAGCGGAGCAAGAAGAGTTTAAACTGTACCCCTTCTTTAGGATACAGTTGATTTCACATAGCCAAAACCAAACAAGCACCACACACACACACACACACACACACTTTGGTTATGCAGGAAGAAGTTAAACTGAAATATTCGGCAAAAGCTCATTTTCTACACACTTGGGATTTTCAAAAGGAAATGCCACTCTAACCTTAGCTGTCAACACATCAACAAAAGTGTTCCCAAACTCTAAGATAGTTTTCTCTGGCCCTCTGGAGTGCAGTTGGGAGCCATACTTTTCTCCATGTCACCTTCCTTCATCCCCTAGCCCCATGCTCAGGTCAGTCTTCTCTGGACCCCTACTGTTCTCAGCTCTGTTCTCCTTCAATCAGAATCTTTCTCTCTCAGTGCCTATCTCCCCACCCGGAACCCAAAGTCCAGGAGCCTCCCCTACCATTACCAAAATCCTCAATCCTTGTGTTTTTGTCCCAAGTTGAGTCCAACTTTTTCTTTACAATTTGAAACAATAAATTTCTAATTGGAAGTGAACAAATAAAACACAAATGCTGAAGCAGAGTTCAACATTACTGACTGATAATAATGATAATAAAGTTAACCAATAATAACTTTTTATTTACTTATCACTTGATGTGCCCCAGCTACTTCAGAGACATTCTCTATTTTAATTGCCTCAAGAACTCACTAAATCAAAAAAATTGGAGCTCAGAATGGTCACTAACCTTCCCACGGTCACACAGCAATCAGGCAATAGGTTGGGATTCAAAGCAAGGACTGTTTGATTCCAGAGCCTGTGTTTTTTAATGTTTCATCACCACACTTGGTTCCTCAGATTTATCAGGAACACTGGGGCTTCACACAGGCCAAGAACAAGTCAAGTAACAACTCACTTAGCTGTTAATATCCAATCTTTGGCCTTTGAAACAAGGAATGCAGGGGCCCCTTGACTTCATGTCATTAGGCCAACTCAGACACTCAGCCCTACAATCTCACTCACCTCATCCACACCTTTGCCACAGTGCCTAGTAATTGTGAGCTTTGTTCTACACATCTGTCTTCCCAAACAGACGGTGAGCTCCTCAAAGGCAAGAACTATTCTTAATTATGTCTGCATCCCAGTGCTTCACTTAGCAGGTGTCTCAATATGTGTTTATTGATAAATTCAAACTGAGTCTAGGATTTGGGGTTATGACATCTCCTGTCTGCTTGCCTTTTCTCGGCGTCTTATCTGCCCCTATTGCTTTTCACATTTATATTCTTTTCCTTTTTTTTTTCTTTTTTTTTTTTTACCTATTTGGTATGGCTTGTTTCCATTGTTCTCAGATGTCAGCCTAAGTTAGAAAGCAATCCCAGAAAGGTAGTTTCTTCCCACTAAGAGGAACCTGAGTCATAGGACCAGATGCTTCCAGCTTTGTGGCTGTACAAATAATTTCTCCTCTTATTAAAATCCAAAGAACCTAGAGAACTAAAAAGAACTGTTTAAAATACCTCAAGATATATAGTCAATTTCAATAATAAAATTTCAAAATGCAGAAACCCAGGGGTGATGGGGATGGGAAATGTTTTCAATTCAGGCACTAACATCCCACCACTGGTGCCTGCTGGGGGCTTTGGGCCGAGAAGGGTTCTGAGGTCAAGGTAAGGCTCTGGGGAAACAAGGCTCAGAGTCACAGGAGATGGGGAGAGAGCCCCATTTGCCATCCTTGGGGTAATTTATATTAAAATAATATTAGTAAACCATTGCACGATTTTAGACTTTTTAGTATTGCTCAGCAGGAAATAACCTGAGGATTATGGACATAACTTGTTTGCACAGAGCAGAGTTACAATCCATCACTCTGTTGTTTCATCACTGAGTTTTGCCTTAAGTAACTATATTTTATGTTCTTCCTTATAATGAAAATCAGAAGCCCAAAGAAAACTCATGAGGATAAATGCAGAATTTCCAGGAGTGACCACTTTGTGGGTAATTACAATCAATATGAAAGGCAATGAAAATCCCACATCATCAGGAGAGACCAAGGACAGAAGAAGGAGGCTGAGGCCAGAGACGGCCCCCTGAGTAGGACGAGTGGAAGCAGGGAACGTGGAGGGACGCTCAGGTTTCTAGCAAGTGGCCAGAGGCAGAGTAGTGATAATAAGTAGCAGCTACTCTTCCTTTTGACACCTACTTTATCCCAGGCCCCAATCCATGCACTTTACATGCAGTGTCCATGACAATGTCCCTAAAATATTGAGGTGAATAAAATTGCCCAAGGTTAAAGAACTAACCACATTTTAAAACAAAGTCCACTTAATACACCAAACTGTATTTTGTACCAAATTATTTAATAGCTGACATAGGGTCAAACTGAGGAATTGATCTGGAATAGCCTGTGGGTAAGAGTAATTAAATGATACAAATATATGAAAGCTGACCTTTTGCTGTCATTTTAACTGACCTTTGTATCTAGAAGTCTTTTTTTCTTTCTGTTTTCTCACAAGGCTTTTTAAAAATTTACTAATTCTGTCATTCTAAATAAAATTTTAGTCTACTGATGAGCATTTCTGGAGTGAGTGAGTTCCTCATCTTTTGTCTATTTCTAAAATTGAAGAATAGAAACACACACACACACACACACATTATTTCTTGACTATCACACTGAATCTATCACACAAGGCTCTGGCTACAAAAGACCAAACAACCCATTCCAACTACTTTAAGAAAAGATCATTTATTTGTTGGTGTAATAGAGAAAACCAGTCTCACATATCTTGGTTCAAAGCTCAAACGATGTCATCAGGAGCCAATTCCTCACTCTTCATCCCTCAGTGCTGCTTGCTTGGCCCTGATCCAAGTTCAGCCTCCCCTGGATGCAGGGTGTTCACCGCAGTTCTGCCTCCTTTCCTTACAACTAAAGAGGACAGTGCCTGTGCGTCTACCAGGAGCCCCAAAAGCTCTCAGTGCATCTCATTGACTGTCTGCCTCACAGCTCATCCCAGAAGCAGTCCTTATTGCTTACGAGCTGTGAAGAGCTGGCTGGCTTCAGTGTAGGACCTACGCCCACTCTTAGGGTCAGCACCACTGATGTCACACAGACTAGGGGAAAGGACAGCTCCTCAGAGGGGATTTGAGGCAGTGGAAGCACCAGGAGAGTTTACAGGTAGCAGAAGTCAGTCTACACCACAATGAGCCCCATAATCTCCTCATGGTGACTCTCAGAAGCAAAGTCACAGTGAGTACCTGGGAGGATTTCCAACATCTCTCCAGGACACCCACAGAAACCTCATGGCAGGAACATCATGATTAAAATCAGCAAACTTGGACTAACAGAGATACAGTCCAGAGCCTCCCACCAGGGGAGGAGAATTTCTTCTTTAGTGAACATGAATTCCATGGCTCAGAAATGTGCCACAATCTCAGAGAGAAGCTCTAACCCCAGAATGAAAATGGATGTTGTTTTAGGCCAGTGGGAGGAAACTGGACACTGGAAGTTGTCACTGAAATATGCACTATGGCCTTCTCAGGCAAGTCACATGAACACTCAAGCTGTCCTCTCACAAAACAACAACAAATAAAAACAAAAAAACAAAACCCAGAACACTGTTAAAATATTCTCCAGGAGGAGAAAAAAAATGCATCAGGAAACTCAAGAGGCAAGGTTTAAGGAAGGGCTCATTTGTCTTAACCCTAAAAGCAGAGTCACAGTTTTCCTCAACAAGAGTCTGCTATTGTCATAAATGACAAACAGAGGTGAGTGGGAGACTTTTCTTATTAATGGGGAAACAGTCTGAGATAGCAATAATAGAGCTAGTGACCTTTATGATCACCACTGAAACCAATTTTGAAAGGTTTTCTAAAATGCCTTTCAGTCCCCTTGATATAAAAAGGAAGTTATAATTTTGAGAAACAGGCATTCCTGTGACGCCTACATGGACTGTTTGTCACTAACCAAAGAAAGCAGCAGAACAGCATATTTGGAGGCAATGACCTCTAAATGGGACAAGAGAAGTTTCTAAGGGACTCAGAGTTAAAGGTAAGGGCAGGGAAATCCCTCTGTGCATGTGGTAGGAAGGAAGGGAACCAGAAATGATTGTGAGTTATAAAAGAGGAAAATATTCATAGGTGAAAAATGAGAAGGCCTATGTGTTCTTTTCCATCTGGAGCCTTGTAGAAAAAGAAAAACACAAAAGAAAATTCAACAACTATATCTCTAGTCTCCTTAGGCAAACCAGTTGATCTCCCCAAATCTCAGTTGTCTCATCCATATAAAATTAGATTCAAAACCTTTCTCCTGGAAATGATGCACTACATTTTGTGCAGTTAAGAAATCTGAGTTAAGAATCCATTTGTCATCCACATTACTTAAATTATTTTAGTCAGATTTGGAATACATTTTTCAAGATGTTTGTTTTTCTAGTATTCCTTTTGTATTTAATAATAAATACTTGATTATGAGATTTTTAAATTCCATTTCTGAATTAAAGGGGAAATGGGGTTAGGCAAGAGAGTAGAAATAACACCAAGAAAATAAACTGATAAACATTCAGACACTTGTTTTATAACCACAGAAATGTTGGTACTTTTAAAATTATCAGATGGCTCTCAGGAGAATCCAATGAAAACATTCACAAATAACTCTGTACCCTAGAATAGCATTAACAGAAACACAAGCTCTGAAAAGTGCCATGTACCATAAAGCAAACCGTATCAGCAGATCCTCATGGGTCTCATCTTGGAGACAGAGGATTCCAGTCTGTTCACATTTCTCCTCAGGAAATGTGGGGCTTCCTCTACCTTTAGGTGGATTTCTACCTTTAATTCTAGGGTCATTTTTGGAAAGAAAAGTTCAAAGCCCTCTAGAGATAATACCAACAGAACAGAAGACTTCAAGAAAAGATGTGAATGCATCTTTTCTTTGGTAAAGGGAACACATAATTCATCTGATTTATGAAATTTTAACAAGAGCTATTATTTGCGATGGTTGGGGACGTCAACCTGACTTTAAAATCACTATAAGGTTTTAAAGAAATAAAATGTTGTTCTGCAGAATAAGGATGAAAGGAAAGCAAACTCTGTATCAGAGTAGGGATTAGCAATCTTGCTTCACTCAGGGAGCCAAATCTTCATCACCAGCTCCCTTAACAGTGGTGGAAGGGTTTCAGTGGGAGGAAGGAGACAGGCCTCAGCTTCCTTCATACTCATGAGGATTCTGCTATTTGGGCCACGTATTACTACAGCGCTGAGGTGAGAGACAGGCCCCCAAGTCTCCAGGTCCAGCATGTGCCATTATCTTTCAAGGGGCTTGAGGCGGAAGCCTGGGGGAGGCCAAGACTAAGGATCATAAAACAGGCCTTCCCAACCACTCTATCTACACCATCTGACAGCCCTGAAGGGCACATTGTGCCTAAGAGTGGAAACCCTGTAACTCAAAGGGCCTGGAAATGCTTTCACAAAAGCAAGAACTCATTTATTACTGCCTTTAGTGTTCAGAATGCCAAAGCATACCCCAAAATCAGTTGTTTTATCATCCTATTTAAGCAGAATATGCCTGGCCGTACTTAGGGTAGCAATGTGCTTAACATAAGTATTTTAAATACTCATAATTTTTTATAATTTTTATTAAACTTATTGGGATGACATTGGGTTAGTAAAATTATATAGGTTTCAAGTGTATAATTCTATAATACATCATCTATACATCACATTGTGTGTCTACCACCCAGAGTCAGTTCTCCTTGTATCACCAAATATTTGACCCCCTTTACCCTTTTATACCTCCCCTCTCCCCACTTACCCTCTGGTAACCACTGAACGGGTGTCTGTGTCTATGAGTTTTTGTTTGTTTGTCTGTTCGTTGGGTGCTTTCCATATTATATCCCACATATGAGTGAAATCATATGGTTCTCGACCTTTTCTGTCTGACTTATTTCACTTAGCATGATAATCTCAAGATCCATCCATGTTGTCACAAATGGCAGTATTTCACCTTTTCTTATGGCTGAATAATATTCCATTGTATATATGTACCACGTCTTTTTTATCCAATCATCTATCAAATGACACTTTGGTTATTTCGATGTCTTGGTCACTGTGAATAATGCTGCAATGAATATAGAGGTATATATATCTTTATGGATAAATGTTTTCAGATTTTTTGGGTAGATATCCAGAAGAGGAATTGGGTCATATTTTACCCCATCTGGCACTCTGGATGAATGAGGTTTAACATAATTAATGAAAGTTCTCACACTATCTAAATGCCTGAGTTTCAAGAAGAAGTTTAAAATAATTAAAATACTATTACTAAAAGTCATACTTAATAATGTGTAAGAGAAGTTATAACTACTCATAGATAAAACATTGAAAATTTAAGTCCTCATGTTTACTAATATAAATTTTAATTTTTAAAAAAGGTAAAATTGGCTTTGAAGAGATGTTGAGCAAATTATAACAATTTTGAAAATGTAATTAAAGCTTTTAGATGGACTATGGTAAATTCATCATCATCTGATATGACATTTAGGATGACTAAATAGAACATTGAACCCAGAATAGTGCCTGGCTCACACCCACAGACTCATACCTGGTGGTGTTTTATGCCATACAAGCATCGTCAAGCACCCTGGCCAAACTTTTCAACATCTTTACTTCTCAGAAATGAATCCTGTATCTGTCTAACAGAAGCCCTATTTAACCTCATTACATTTGAAGTGGACTCCAAAAGTAAAACATAAAAATTTATAAAACTTTATTCACATACATTCATTCAACAAATATTGGGTTGTCAGAAAAGTCATGACACATTTTTGCAACGAAAAACAGAAAAATACGTCATGACTTTTCCAACAACCCAATATTTATTGAAGCTCTTTTATATGTTAGACTCTATGGGGAGATGCAAAGCTACATGAGACAATCTCAATACTCCAGGAGCTCACAATATTAAAGGGCAGTGATATGTACATGTTAGCCCACAACCTTCACTCTTCCATCCCCATTTTTCACCCAGATCAATGCCCCACTCAGATTTCCTCAGGGCTCCATGGGGCAGGCAGGGGAGAGGGAAAGGGCACTTTGGTGAGAAGGATGAAGGGATTACTATGCAAGTTCCCTCTTTTCTTGTTCACCCCATTTGGGGTTGGGTGGCTCATCTCTGTGGGACATGCATTTACCTGCACAAGATGGAGAGGATCTCAGGGCTTTGGTCTGCTCAAGACATGAAGATCATTGTGTGTTCAGAGAAAGCAGGTAGTCTTCCATAACCCATGGCCCCTAACCTATCTCTCCAGCCTTAAGTCCCACAAAGTTTCTCATTATCTACTCTTCTCTGAATATGCTGCAATCTGCCTTTATTCAAGATATGTCCTCCCAATTTATTCCTACTTGTCTAAATCTTATTCACCTTTAAGTATCACCTTAAATGCTTACTTCCATCATGTATTTATTGATTTCCCCCCCCTAAACCCACCACTCAAATATACACTTGCCCTTCTCTGAATCCCGCTAGTGAGTTTGTATTGACCCCAAGAATTTCATTGTGCTCCAATTTGTATTATAACAATCTGAGGACTTCTTATTCCCTCATCCTCATTAGACTGTAAAATGCTTGAGAGCAAGCTCTGTGTTGGATTTGACTTTCCCATTTTGGTCAAAGTAGAGACCAGGCCAACTTGCATTGTGTTGTTATTGTTGTTCATTTATTTAACTAACACTTGTTGAGCATAAACTATGTGCTGGACACTGAACTAGGGATTCAGTAGGAACTGCTTCTTTGTCACCAAGGAATTTATACTGGTGACCAAATAGTCAACGTTTCATAAATGTATGTTAAATTAATCAAAAAGAGTACCTCCCATACTCAAAAATATCTCTCTCCTTAACTCCACTCTTTCTCCTCCTCCATTTACTCTTTCAAACTCATTTCCATAAACAGTAATTAAAGGCTTCCTGCCTATGGAAAGAAAGACTGAACATGAAGACAAAGATTTAAGGAAAGAGATACTTTACGCTTTGATGGCTTCTACTTTCTCAATTAGTGGATAAAGAGGCTGCTTATACTTATGACTTGACATTTATGAGCCCCTAAAGGCAAGGAAGGTATACACCCCCCATGTCTTGTAAAAGGGTAAAACTTTGAGCAAATGATGCTGTTTTCATAATGGAAATGATAGTAATAACAAGTGAGTGACTTTTGCTGGCAATTTCCCCATTAACAAGGATACTGAGAACTTGAAAATTATGGAACTGTTAATGTCCGACAATGACCAGACTGGAATTAATCACAGGGCAGGGAACAAGGCTGTAGAATGGAAGCCATCTTCATAGATGAAGGCACTTCCTCCCTCTTCTTCTCAGGCTGGCCCCTATCAGTGTCCAAGCTCATAAGGGCTGCATTTCCACAGTGTTCTTCAATTATCTTATACGCTCTCATGGCTTCAACTATCAACCCAAAGCTCCTAAACCTGTATCTTCAGAACTCACTTCTTCTGAACTCCAGGTTCATACTCATATATCCAACTAATGTTGACACTTTTATCTGGATGTTCCATGGGCCCATCATCCTCCAAAAGTGGAATGTATTATTTTTTTCCTCTTCCCTCACCCTTCTCTTCCTCAACTGATCTCTATATTAGTACATTCTTTTACAGGGGCTGCACCCTGGAGTAGAATGTCCACCCATCTTCAACTCCTGAAAACACCCACCCGTTCTCCCAGTCTCAGCTAAAGCAGTGCCTCCTCTAGGATGGCCACCCGGAACTGGAAAGCAGAGCTAGATGGCCCTTTTCTCTACTGCCAGGGGACCACGTCTCAATTTCTGTTAGAGCTCTTATCACAGTTTTTGCAACATTATGTTGACTAACTAGCTTGTGATTCCATGGAGCCTTGGCTACAATTTGGAATCACCTGAGGATCTTTTAAAGCCATAAATGCTGGATCCCACTCCCTGAGAATCTAACTTAATTGGCCTGAGGTGCAATCTGGGCATTGGGATTTTTAAAATCTCCCAGATGATTCTTTTGCCCAACTAAAATTAAGAACTTCTGGCCTTGAGGAAAGTAATTTCATTGGGTTTATCTTTATGTGTTACACAGGTCAGGTATTTAATAAGTATTTGTTGAATGAATCAATAAGTACAACATCTACTCAGACACATGAATTAAAAACCATGGAGTTCAAAATCCCATCCATCAATATCCATCAATTCCACCTCTGAGAAATCTCTTATCTACCCTCTCATATCCACATAGAACTATTACCCTACTTCAGGCCCTTATTTTTGCCTGCCAGACTATTACATCTTCTTTCTCATTGTCATCTTGTTTTAGAATCCCACAAGGTGCCCTCTAAACTACTGCTAAAGTTATCTTTCTAATCGTCTAATCATGTACCCTCCTGGCTAAAAATGGATTTGTGTTGCCTACCCAATAAAATCCAAACTTTGCCAAGTGAACACTTTAATTTTCCTCCCAGCAGAACTCTACTCCTCTACATGACCCATCTCAAACATCAACTCTTCTACCAATCTACCTTCTCTCAACTCTCCCAGGAAAAGTTATCATTTCCCTGCTGTGCCTCCAAGGTCCTCGGTGTATGTCTCCTTTATATTTTTTCTATTGTGTGTGGACATTATTGGATACATACCTGCGTTCCCCACAGGGACTCCTTGAGGGCAGAGGCTGTGCCATGTCATCTTTATGTCCCTACTGCCTAACACAGGCCTCGCTCACTAAATATACATTGGATGAAAGGATAGATTAATGAGAGGAAGAGGGAGAAAGGCAAAGAATGTTTATATTTAGAAGAAGGAGCAGCCTGGAAGGGTAGGATGGAGACGGGAGGCCCCTTGGGGAAACCTAGACTCCTGCTCTGTAGGAATGTGTTGCTGGAGACAAGGTGCCTTGAGCAATGGTGTCAGAAGTTGGATCGCCAGGGTCAGTCATCACTGGTCATTAGCCTTTATAGCCTTTGTTTACAGCCTCTTTGTCAGCCCAGTGCTCCCTAGGCTGATGGTCACCAAGGCAAAATGATTCCAATCTGAGTCTATCTACCATAAGAAGTGACTGAACCATGGGAGGTTCTGGGGGAAGCTTTTGGTTTCCCTTGTCCGAGATGATGTCTACACATTTATAATTAACTTGTCACTCTGAAAGAACCAAGAATTTACAACTTAAATTCTTTTATTTTCACTTCCAAGTTCGCCACGCATCCTGTGATTTGCTGCATTTACTTTGCATGGTGGGAATGGTCCCTCTCCAAAGAACAACCAGGGATGACTATTCTTTAGGCACCACAACAGTCATGATCTATCTGAACACTTGCAGATGCATGTTTTATTAGTGGGGGATGAGAGGAGTTAGAACCTCCCTCTCTGGACCAAGGAAGGGTGGGTCAACTTGCCTATAGCGTTGGCAACTGGTCTACACGACACACCCCTCTCCATTGTTATGCTTCTCACCCAGGTTAGTCAGGGGGCTAATTATGAAACCAGTGTCTGTGATGATTACATGTTAGGTGTGAACTATACAGTCAGTGATAATTACGGGTTATTCAGGTGGTTATTTAGGTTTGATTGACAGGATGCATGCACTGCGAAAAGCACAGTATTTCTTACTTTCTGGCACTAGATACTCTATATGAGAAAGAACTGTATTTCAGAGGAAACATGAAAAATTATGCATGATAAGTGTTCTACATTTCTGGGGTAGGAGGGGATCCCTTCATAAGGATCCACCTGAGGCAGTTTATTTAGAGATAGGAGTGGTGGGGAAAAGGGCAGTTTAGAAAACCGAGAGTGACCATGGGTTTAATGCCAAACAGTCCCTGAATTCACCCATGCCAGCCCTTCTCTTTTCCAGCCTTAGGAGAGGCAAATGCATGCTTTATTTATAACACCCTAATAGTGCTCTGAGAAACCAACTGTTATCCTCTGAACATGAGTAAGAAGGATTAGGAGCCAGTCTCCTTAGCATTATCTAATACACATTAATTGTGCAATACAGGAGAAGTACTACCATCTTGAAATCAAATATTTATTGGATACTGTTCAGACCCATGACTACACATGCAAAGATATACACACACAAACTGATTTGTTCTGTCTCAGAAATTGCTTCTTATTTTCCTATAACCTTCAAAGTAATAAGAAAAATTAGCATTGTCACTGACAGGCTGAATCACTGTCTATGGGGCTGGCTCCAAAATGAACGCCAAGAAGTAATGAAAAATGTCTCACTTGAATATGGAGTTCTTTGTGTGGGTATTTTCTAGTGGCACTACTTGAGGGCCCTAGGTACAAACTGTTAACTATGTGACAATTTTCAATTTCAGCCTTTTCCATCATCTTTGAAGAGCAACCTTGAATGTCACTACACAGTTCTAACATGACTTTGTGCCTTTCTAATTTTAACCTAAAACTAAACAATGAGCACTAGCACAGGTTTCACATAGATTCTGATTCTGAAATAGTTTACATAAGCCAAGATTACCCCAAAACTTCCTAGAAGTTTGCACACTGTTTTGCTCGGCAAGTCAGCCTCACTTGGCTAACTTTTCTGACATTCATATGGCAGAGAAAATTCTTGTTCGCTTGTGGTTAGTGTTCTCATTACAGTTTGCCATTGATTCATGGAGAAGGGGCTTAGTGGATCAAAAAGGCCAAAAATTTACACCTTATTCATGGATTATACCGTCACCCCCCCCCCAAAAAAAAAGAAAGCCTATAAAACTACTAAGCTTGCACTTACAAACCAGTAACTCTTAAAATAAACTATGTTCTTGCCAAGAGGTGTGTAAAAAGTAAGAAATTATACATGATAGGACATGATTTAAGCCATAAAGTCGAATACCTTGGCACAATTAAGAAAGAAGCCAAAACCCAAAGCCCATGCCTTCCCACAATCCAAGCAGGGCCCCTATCACCATAAGCAGCATTATTGACTTTACCTGTTTTTCATAAGTTTTCAAAAGTTCTCCCCCAAATGGAAACCCCTTCCTCCTGTTTCACTCTGTAGTCTACCCTGAAAATACTGAGACAAGGAATGGCAGCTCCACCGTCAGATACACGTACATTTATAGAAACTTATCCTTCGAATTGAGAATTCAAAGTTCTAGAACTTTCCAGGATTTGGGGGACCTATTTGAAGATACCCCATATATTCTCAAAAATTGCCTACACTTCACGCCTTCAATGGGTAACTTGAGAATACAAGATAGAAATCTGCCCCCTAAAACACAGGACTCTCCACTAAATATTAGAGTAAAGGGAGACGGGGGAGTCGTGTAAGAAATTAATGAGAAAAGTTCATCCAACAAAAAACAAAAAAAGAAATGCTCTCAAAATCCAGTTAATTTAACATCGAATTACATATGAAATATTATTTTTAAGAAAACATTTTGAAACCAAATGCAAATTCTCAGTTCCCTAGGATTCTGGGATTCCAAATTTATTAGCTAGAAAAGAATCTCCATATATCTTATGAAGCTTTCTAAGCCTTACTAATAGATGCAAATTCCAAATGCTGACAGCAGTAATAAGTAAGTTCTTACATTTGCTAACAGCAAAGAATTAGACTCTCTTTTTTCCATTTTGTAAATTTTAAGGACTAACACTTTTCACCAACTATTCCAGTTGTTCTGACATTGTCAATTACTTTTCAGGTTAGCATTTTCTGAAGTGGACTAAAAAAAATGGGAAACTTTTTTTTGCGAAATGCAAGTCCTCAGTCACTCCTTTGACATTCAGATCCATACCTGATTTTATTTCTGAAATGGTGCACACTTTTCAGCTCATTTTATTCCTGATAAAAATTACCACTCGCTATAAGGAAAATTAAGAGTGCAGAATTCCAGAAGGATGACTTGGGCAAGGTGGTCTTCTGAACAGAAAGCAATATGGTGAACACTGGTCCTTTCTCAATATGTCCTCTCCCCTGAAATCTATTTATTCTCTGCTGGCTGGAAACCATTCATGAGCATTGCATCTGTGACATTCTCCTACGCCTTTTCAATGTAGCAAGACATTAAAACACAAGCTGCAAATCCAGCCAGAAGAAAAACTGCCTCCCTGGGCCTGCAGCTGCTTTCATATTTGAGAACTGACTTCAAAATCAAAAAAAGCTGCCCTGAGCAAATTTTCTCTTCTGAAAAGAGTCTATGAGGTGCCAAAAGAATGACTTTAAGAAATGTTTTTGGAAGTTTCCTGACCCCAGAATGTTTTCAAGGTGTCACTTTGGGCTGATCCCCAATAATAGCAATCCATAGGTTAGTCAGATGTCAGGTTTTAAAGTGTGTGGCATTTTTAAGAGTGTTTTTGTTCCTTCTCTTCCTACAAGCATATGCCAAAAGTAAATACCAGTTCAAGTTCATTGTTATGCTTTTCAATTACCAATCTGGTATCTCTGTCTCTCTCCTGTCTCCACCACCACCTCAAAATCCAATGGGCAGAAGGCAGGAGTAAATAGGAACCATCCAGCACTATGGGACACCACTCAGGGAACATCTTGCCTCAACTTTCCAAATCTTTCAGCTCCGCTCGATTGTCCTTAAAAAACTTTTTTTGTCAATATATTATACCTGATACTGAAAAATCAAAACATAGCATTACAAGTATATGACTGAGTAACAGGAATGTAAGCACCAAAATAATCACCCAAAAGCAGTTTCCTCTGGGGAGGGTAGTAAGGAGCTGCTGTTTTTCATAACAATCCTTATAAAACTTTTTTGACTCTGATTGTCCTTAAATTTTACAATTTGACCTGGCAGTGCTCTCTGGGTAGATCCAATAGAATGTTACTCTTCTAAGATAATGAAAAACAATCCCACCAAACATAGGAAGCGCCAATCTTGAAAATCCACAGA
Organism: Hipposideros armiger; assembly: GCF_001890085.2. Classification (NCBI taxonomy): domain Eukaryota; kingdom Metazoa; phylum Chordata; class Mammalia; order Chiroptera; family Hipposideridae; genus Hipposideros; species Hipposideros armiger. The sequence goes on from NW_017731530.1 coordinate 2,104,983, forward strand.
AAGTTCTTTTATTTTCAGATGAGGACCCCCCTGGTTGGCTGAATAGAGGCAGAACTGAAAATAATGAGAATTGGAGGTTCTAATCTGTGGGATGAGACAGTTCTCACACAACAGGAGCTCCCTGAGAAAAATACAAGTGAAAGTTACACTTTGTTAGAGGTTAGGCTAACAGAGTGGAAAAAAAGGCCTAAATGACAGAAATGCAATATTCTCATCTCTGCCTGTTATACTCAGTGCCATCCTCAAATAGCTAATTTTTTTCTTACTCCTGACCAATAAATTCAATCCAAAATATTCTTGGAAATTCACAATAAAATGAGGAACAAATAATTCTCAACTATTATTTTCTTATTTTACTTGTTAAATCAACATTAAAGAATCTATTATATGGAAAACATTAAGCAAAGTTTCATGAAGGATAAAAAAATGAATAAGAGCTAATATGTTTTGAAGACCAACAGCATGACAAGGACAGCACCAAGCAATAAGCATCTCATTTAATTCTCACAATAACCCTCTGAGGTTGCCAACTGTGTTTTCAGCTCCTGCATGACTTGACTATAATTGTATGAGATTATGAAACAGGATTGGCTGTCTAAGCCCTTCCCCAATTCCTGATCTATAGAAACTGTGAGAGCTAATAGAAGGATTATTGTTCTTTTAAGTTAATAACTTTTGTAGTAATTTATTACACAGAAATATATAAATGAAACAGATATTAGTGCCTGGAGTAAGGCGCTATTGTTACAAAAAGCTAGACCATGTGGCACTGGCTTTGGGTCTGGGAAGTGGGTGAAAGGTGGGAGAGCCAGAAGGAGGCTGTGAGTGAAAGAAAGCCTTAAAGGGCCTCAAGGAGAGCATTAGCAGGAGCCTAGAGGTCCTTGAAGAGACTGTCAGTGAGAGCGTAAAGGAAAGAAAAGAAAATGTTACTGGAAGCTGGAAGGAAGGGAGCCTTGCTACACAGAGATGGAAAATTTGGTAACATTGTCACTGGATGAAACACAGAATATATATGTATACACACACACACACACACACACACATATATAATGAACCTAATAAACTGTTGGTTGTTGGAAAAGTCATGACTTATTTTTTCTGTTTTTCGTTGCAAAAATGTGTCATGACTTTTTCAACAACCCAATAGCTAAAGAGACTTCAGTGAAGAAAAATCTCTTGAGACTTCAGTATCTATGTAAGCAGTTTGATTGCCCTAAGGCCACCATTTTGACAGGAAGCCCAAACTAGACCATGCAGAGACCATATGGAGAGACACTAAGATTATATGAATAACATCTCTCCATATGGTCTTTAGAGAAAGGCTGCTTCAGCATCCTGATATTACAGATCCAGCCACCATTTGATTGCTACCATATGAGAGATAATCCAGAACCACCCAGATGAGCCACTGCCAAATTTCTAAATTGTGAGAGAATAATAAAATGATTGTCACTCTTTGAAGCCACTAAGTTTTGGGGTGATTTGTTGCAGAGCAATAGAAAATTGAAATGATGTTAATATAAAACAAATAATAAAACATTGTCTATACCTTTATTCCTTCAGGATGAAGTAAATTTTTCCCACTAGTCATCAACACTGTCAAATGGACACGATGTCACTCTTCCCATTCATTCATTCATTCATTCATTCATTCATTCATTCAGCTATAACCATTTATTCAGGGGAAGTGTTTACATTTGGGGTTTTGATTTCCAGGAAAACAAGAATAAGTTCATGAAGTCATGGGCTGGTCAAGTGGCGCATTGGTTAAGAGTTGGTTTTGGATGCCAGCTCTGAGCAGCAGGGCCGCCGGTTCGGATGCCACATGGGCCAGTGACATTGAGCCCTCTACAGCTAAGATGGTGAACAACAGGTCGACCTAGAGCTGGGCTGCCGTGAGTCGTCCACCACAGCGTAGGCTGCAGCCCCTGCCGCAGTGGGGTAGCCCCATAAGCTACCGTGAGTGGCCAGCAGCTGGTGTGAGCTGCTGTGAGCTGCCATGAGCGGCCATCCAATGCCTGGCAACAAATCTGCCTCAGCCGGGAAGAGCGCAATGATAATACCAACATGGGCCAGTGAAGCGACGTCCTCCACAACTAGACTGCAGAACAAAAGGACAGCAACTTGTCTGCTCCCCATCTCCGATTCCCCAATAAAATCTTTAAAAAAAAAGAAAAAGTTCATGAAGTCAGTTCTTCTTAAAGTATAGTAAGAGGCTAAATAATCAATGTAATTATGTGTCATTCTATTTTGAATGTTCTCATAGCTACTCATATTTTTCTTCACACAGTTTTTTGTTTTCTGTTTTGTTTTTTGATGTAGTCATAAGTGGCAGAGACTACTTGAGTCATTAAATCCTGTTTTATTTTCCTCCTGGGCATATGGCAAGACTACATTTCACAGCCTCTCTCACAGAGTAGTGGGGCTATATGACTAGCCAATGGAGCATGGGCCAGAAAGAATGTTTACCTGACCCATAAAAAAAACCTCTCACCTTCTCGTCTCTCGTTGAAAGCCAGATGCAGAGTTTCCAGAAGAGGATTCCAAAGGGCTGGGGATGGGGGACTCTTTAAATGAATAAGCCATGGCCTTAATGACTGTAGGAAGTAGATCCCACTACGCCTCCCTCCAGCCCACATTGTACCATGACATAAGCAAGAAGTAAATTTTTACTGTATTAAGCCATTAAGACTAGAATTGTTTATTATAGCAGCTAGCTTTTCCTGACTAATACTTGATGGTTCAAAAATTACTGAATTATACTTCTTCCTATAATAAAAATCACTGATAGGTAATAGGACAGGCTGCTTTGACTTCAACAGAGTATAACCTTGAGCTTTGTGATTTAAAGACTTTTATAAACATCAAGTTGTGGCCACTAAAATTTATTTCTTCATTTCATAAAGTCCCTGATTTCACTGCATATACTAAGTACCTTTTCTTACCCTTCCAGGAAAATATTTTCTTGCCTTTGTGATATTCTTTCCTTAAATTTATTTCCTCCTGAAATATGACTCACTTTTTGAAGATCATCAATGTCATAAGATGTCATTCCGCAAAGCAAACATCAAATTTTATTTGGCAACTATTAGCCAAATTTCATCAAAATTAATCATCTCCTTGATGTACTACAGAATTGTACACTTGAAACCTATATAACTTTACTAACCATTGTCACCCCAATAAATTTTAATTAAAATCATCATCATCAACATCATCTTGTTTTCCTCACTTAAAAAATACAAGCTTCTCTAAATAAAAAAAAAAAAACTCAAGTGACACTGAGCATGTGACATTCTCAGCAAGAACATTCTATATATATAAAGATTTCCTTGAGTAAGAGCAGGAGGAATCCTTACTAATACATAAGAGGTAGCAGAGCTCAGCACAGGTTTTGGAAGCTCTAAAACCTAGATGCTGTAGTATCTGATCCAACCTGAGATCTGTGCCACCATGGAGCCCTCATCTTCCTAAACAAGGTAGAGTCGTTTCCAACATGACATACCACTGGCTGTGAGGCAGGCAACAATTTAAAGTGGTAACAAGGATTTGCACCATAGAACTCTTTATTGAGAGTATCATTAAGAGAAATATGCTTTGGCCTTCAAAGAGTGAATATCAAGTTTCCCTTTGGAATTTAAATGTATAGTCAGCTTTATCCCTTTAACATTAAGTAGTTTTAAGATGTAAAATCTAACCAACTCTTTGCTGGAGCTTAAGTCAGCCTAACTATAAAAAAATGGATATTTCCAGAAGAGACTCTAAAAAATAATTGCTTTGCTACAATAAAAAGCAGTAAGGTAGGTTATGTGTTTTCAGGCATTAATGTACCCTCAGCACTTTTAAGGCCCTTACCACAAGTTGGTAGCTAATTGCATTCATTGACCTGTGTATGTGGGTAGAATAATGTCTTTTAGGGAGAAATCACTCTTTCCAGCTATTAAAAAAAAACAGTTCTGGGAAAAAATATCCGCAAAGCACATATCTGATAAAAGACTTGTACTCAAAATATGCAAAATACTCATAAAACTCAACAATAAGA
>NW_017731530.1:2111749-2113646 GCF_001890085.2 Hipposideros armiger
TGAAGAGGAATGTTTATCCTGCACAAAGCCTGGAATTGGGTGTAAAGAGAACTTCAAGCCATTCATCAACATCATGTATCGGGTTAGGTTGATAATCAGGCTTATGCCTGAGCACATAGATCAGGAACAAAAGGCAGGGGACGAGAGATGAAGACTTGGTACCTGCATTATCCAGGAACTTCAGAAATGTTTGCACAGAATGAATAGCACCAAATGTTAATGGTCACAGGTCACCTCTGCAGGACCATAGGGTTGATCTGCTTTGCAGAGGAAGGTGTCAGTAAGGGCTCCTGCAGCAGTGAATACAACAGTGAATGCTTTTGTCACCCACCATCACCTGGGCAAGGCACTACCAGCCCTGGATAGGGAGCAAAGGAATTTCCCAGAGCCTGCATGTTTTCAGGAAGACTTCCCAAAGTCTGGAGAAGACCTCTCCTCACACCAAGCAAGCTACACCTTCTGGTTTTGTCTGATATGTGTTCTAAGATGTAACTCATTTCTTAATTTTTAAGTTAATAAATGTGTTCTTTACAATTAAAAAGAAATCATATCAACTTTGCTATCAGCTATGTCAGAAAAGTCCACAAAGGCATAGCTAATGATTGCTAAAATAAAATTCATTTTGGTATACTATCAATTCTGACTTACTGAAAGTTCAGCTTTAGATATATATAAGAATATGGTGTTTTATTCATGTCCCAATTTAACAAGATTAAATTATAAAATTTCTGTTATTATGTATTCTTCTTACTTAGTGTGTTTTTATTTTACTGAGCCTGCATTGGCTGTTTTTATTAGTTAACCTTCACTGAGTATCACTTATAACCCCTGTAATCTAGGTAGCCATCAAAGGCATGAACAAGGATAAATCCAAACAATACTCCTATGTTCTAAATAATATAAGGTGTGAATTTTGGATTCAGCAAATGGTTAAACACCCTACTATTGCCCAGCTGTATGAGACCCTAGAGACAAAAATACCCTTATTACATGGTGATGGAGCTATGCCTTGGTGGCAACCTCCTGAAACAACCTGGGATTAAAAGAAACTAAGTGTAAGGGAAGTGAAGACATTCTCAAGGCAATCTCCTGCCTGCTATGAGGCATTTGCACCAGTACAAAATCGCACACAGATATGATGTCTTTCTTTCCTCCAAGGAAAGAAAAGTCACCAAAAGTCCCCATGGTCACAAAATTTTTGAAATTTCAGTCACTGACAGTGAGCCCAGCACAGGGTCCATAGCTAAGTGCAGCTAACAGGAAGATCAGCGTCTTTGAGAAGCTTGCCACTNAAAAAATGCTTAACATCATATGTCATTAAGGAACTGTAAGTTAAAGTAACAATGGGATACCACTATATACCTATTAGAATGCTTAAAATTCAAAATACTGACAATACCAAATGCTAATGAGGATGTAGAGCAACAGGAATTTTTATCCATTGCTGGTGGGAATGCAAAATGGTACAGACACTTTGGAAGACAGTTTGACAGTTTCTTACAAAGCTAAGCAGAGTCTCACCATAAGAGCCAGCATCCATGCCTAGGTATTTACCCAATTGAGCTGAAAACATAAGTCCACAAAAAAACCTGCACATGAATATTTATAGCAGCTTTTCTCATAATTGCCAAAACTTGGAAGCAACTAGAAGATGTCCTTCAGTAGGTGAATGAACAAATAAACTATGATACATCCAGACAATAGAATATCATTCCATTCTAAAATAAAATGAGCTATCACACAACACAAAGACCTGGAGGAACCTCAAATGCATACAATTAAGTAGAAAAAGTTAGCCTGAAAAACTACATACTTCATGTATCTAACTATTGGGTCTTTGGAAAAGTCATGACACGTGTTTACAACAGATGGCACTAGTTCATTTTTTAAAGTACTA
>NW_017731530.1:2117356-2119443 GCF_001890085.2 Hipposideros armiger
TTTTTAAGTGCCTTATAAAATGTCTTACGATTTGGGAAAGATCTTGTTTTCTTATTCCCAAGATCCCTAATACACTGAACTATATACACAGCTCATTCTACATCACTGTCCTCCAACTCCCCCTTTCAGTAGAATTACAGAAGCTAGAAAGGGATTTCAAGTCTTCCTATAACCTAGTGCTATAGTTTTTCATCCTGGTCATCCTGGCATTCCTATATATGTGACCCATTTCCTAGCACACAAAGCACACTGATATACAAGCTCTTTAAATGGGAGAAACTCCACTGAATGAGACTAATGGGCTTAAAATAGGAAAGATGTTGAAGATATACATCCAAACAAGCCTTAGAGGTGGAAAGGTTTCTGACAATCTCCTGCATAACTGGTTATTTTTTAAGTTAACAACTTGTTGACTTGTTGAACTACATAATGGCTGTCAAGCTTTTCATCACTCAAAACTATTTGGTTGTGTAAACACACCCATGACTAGAGGAAGCAGAAGGTTTGGTTGTTCTTCCAGCAAGGTCAGGACCTAAGAAGGCAGCAGGATCCACTGGGAATGCATCCCAAGCATTGCTCCATTGGCTGAGTTGCCATCCCCACCCCACCATCGCCTCTCCCTTAAAACACCTGCACACCAACAGAGAGGAGGAACAGCGGAGAGCAAACAGCCCTGAGAGAGTGTTTGGTAGAGGAAAGGAGACGACTATGCCTGAAAAGGTGCGCGTGTTTCTAATGATCATTTTAATTATTTGTTGTAAGCCCTGCCCTGACTTCCTCTCCCTGGTTATATTTCTGATTAAAATATACAGAGATCACCCACTACACACAATATCTTTGTATGTAGTGATGAATATACAAATCTATCAGGTTATTGAATGCCCTTGACACTGCTGTGAATCATTACTGAGGACATCTAGAGTTGGCCATGCCATCATCGATGCCTCCCAAGGGTACTGCTTATTCGGTGTCTTTCTTTGGGTCTATGCTTAGGGGACTCTGTGCTGCTATAGGAATCATACAACTGGGTGACTAAGAAAAAGAAAATAGAGAGTTTTGTTTTATTTTTTTTATTAGCTTATTCTTAAAAATACCAAAAAAAGGTGACTACCACAACATTTGATGGCTCTTCTCCTATCTTATTCCACACATACTCCCAAGGAGAGTCTTCTCAGTTATTCAGGGTGTTCATCCATGTTAGCCAAATTTCACCTGCCTAAAACATGAGGCAGAAGGAGAGTGCTTTGCTCAATTTCTCCTGAGTTCCATACTGCTAAGAGAGAACCCTGAAAACAATGCTGTATTTACACAAGATTCTGGCTGGTCAGCCAGGTGTCATTTAGTGATTTTTAACTGCACTTTTTTTTTCCAACTATAGACTGGTTATAAAAGTAGGAGCTCCATTCATCTGGTCAATTTCTTAATGATTCATATAAAGCATGCTTATCATTCATTTCTTAACAAGTCTCCATTTTAAAATGAGATGATTCCTAAATGAGCATCCTGTCAATATCAAGGGAAACCTAGGACAGAAAGCTGAACGAATACTGCTGTGATTGCTTCTGTTTTTTTCTGGGAACTCAAAGAATTCTATCCATTGTCACTTGTAAGGCTCAAGTCAATAAATAATCTTCTTTAGCATACAGCTGCAATCTTCTATTGGGTCTTCAGAAAAGTCACAACGCATGTTTGCAACAGATAGCACTAGTTCATTTTTGGAAGCACTAGAGTCATTTGCATCTATGTTATTGCTATGTCATTTGACAGCTGACAGTTATAGCTTCATTCTAAAAAAAAATTGAGCAATTTGGTTGAATTTTGGAGATTTTACAAGTTGAACATGGAAGACCAAACTGTGCATTTTTTGCCATATTTTACTGTTTTACTTCCATAAAGGGAAGAATGCACATCAAGCTTGTGAAAAGTTGCATAAAATTCATGGTGACAATGCTCTACAAGAACATCAGTGCCAACGATGGTTCACGAAATTCCATGCTGGTGATTTTTATCTCAACTATGCTCCTCAGTCAGGGAGGCCCACCGAGATTGATGAAGACAAAATAAAGGCATTGATCAAGTCAAACCCA
>NW_017731530.1:2119928-2142866 GCF_001890085.2 Hipposideros armiger
GGATGCATTGCCACACCCACCATATTCGCCTGACCTTGCACCTTCAGACTTCCACTTGTTTTGCTCTCTTCAAAACTCCTTGAGTGGTATAACATTCAATTCAGATGAGGTAGTAAATCAGCACCTTGTTCAGTTTCTCGCAAATAAAGACAGGTCCTTCTATGAATGAGGAATTATGAAGCTCACTGAAAAATGGCAAAAGGTTATTGGTTCTTTATATAAATAAATGGGCTTCGAAAAACATAGACAAAATACATTATGACTTTTCTAAAGATCCACTAAAACACAAAACACTCATATTAGTATACAATCTTTACTTTTCTTGGCCTATTTAAGGACTTGAAGATTGGGAATTTTCTTTGGGATCAATATAATGATATCAAAATTGTCGGTAAGCATAAACGTCTATGTCTATCTTGTTAATCCAGATGACTGTGACTTTAGTTTTTGAAACATTGCCCGAAGGATCTCAGGAGTCAGCAGTAGGAGCTGTGACTTTTTCTCCAAGTAGAGCGACAATTATTTCAAAATGTAGTGGAAGCTTAATTGAAGCATAGATAAAAATGTGTGAAACATACCACAGAATCTCTTATCATATTAAGCTATCATGTGGTATATTAATTTAAATGATGTCTCATTTAAAATGTTGTATAAGAGCAAGTAAAAATCAAAGTGCAGTTACATGTGACATAAATGCACACTCTATTGTTGGTGACACTATTTTGTGATTTCTCTCAAACTGTTATTTTATTCCAAATAAGGCTGACAAAATAATCTTGAGAGGGAAAATTCCTTGTGCTTAAATTTTTTGTTGCTTTTCAAGGATTGCTCACTAAATTCAGAGCGATTCTCACTGAAGTAATAAAACGCTGAAAATAACCTGCATTGCTGTAGCCTAAAGATCCCCAGTGTAGGCTCTCGGAGGAGCCTGGAAACTGGACGTCAATCCTGCTGTGTGATTCACTGATGGTTTATAGCTTTCACACGAACCCAGCCCTGAGTCCTTCCAGGCTGCTCATGCTCACAGAGGTGATTTTTCCATAAACCAAGGCCCAGATAGCAAAGCTGTCTCTTCCTAAAATGCCCTTTTCTCTAGGTGAAACGTTGTGGGTCCTGACTTGGGGACCACTGGGCCTCCATCTACGTCTGCCCTCCCTGGAGTCTTGGCTGCCCAGGTGGAGCCTGCAGACAGCTTTTTCCTGCTGAACCATAATTGCCACAAAGCAGGCACTGTCCTCCTCCCTTCTGTACAATGATCGGCAAAAGATGTTCTGCTTCCTTGCTTCATGCAAACAGACAAATTGTGCAAGAAAAAAATAACACTAATGATAATAATAACAGTAACTGACAATAACAGAGGTCTTAAGATGTGTTCTAACACCTTAACCCATATTAACATTTTTAATCCATATGAAACCCTATGAAGTAGATACTAATGTTATCCCATTTTACAGATGAAGAAATTGAGGCATAGAGAAGTGGAACTGGGATTTCAATCCTAGAAGAGTTAGGCAGAAAACACAAATGAGTAAAGTGAGCCAAGTTCCCAAGGCTATAGGGAATGGTGGGTAATTGACTGGAGGGTATTGTTTGCATTAAAAGGCCAGATATTGTTTGGCCTCCTTGTGGTCTGCTGTCAAAAAAGAAACTTTACAGTACTATAGTCATATGTAAATGACAAGCTATGAAATGGCAGACGCATGCTAAAAAAACATCCCTAGAGAGCTGGCCAAAAGAAAAACCCAAGAAGTGAAAGCAAAAATACAAGTAACTTTACATGACGACAATGCCTGTTTTTCTAAAGCATCCTTATCCCGATAAGGATTGCTGCTATAAAATATGTTTTTACTGAATATTTTATCAAGTTATTCATAGACCCTCTTTATCCAACTACTGCTAAGAAAAATTAAAGTGCTTTCAGCTAGGGGTGAACTCTTTGGTCTGTCTGTTTGTAAATCTTTCAGATTTCGGATTGAGTAATACCACAAAGTTGTAGGGTCTTTCTCAGGAGCAGCACTCAGCGTGGAGGCCCTGCCTACATGACCCCTGAATGGCTTGCTCATCAGAAATACCACCCCAAAGTGGATGTGTCTGGTCCATTTTAGTAAATCACCAAACTCCCACGTCAGGTTAAGAACCCTGAGTGATAATTCCTGCAAATTTAGAGCTACGTGAAATCTGGCCCGTTAGGAGGACAGGGTGTCACAGAAAGCATTTTTTTCCACCTAAAGTTTAAGGAATCACACATATACATCACCCACCTTTTAGCAAAGCTACTGCACAGTTGTACTGCTAAAGCTGTGGGGGAATTTGTGAAAATATAAGGATTCTGTGATCTTATGGCCAACTTTTTACTTCACTCTCAAATCCAAAGCAGCACAAGCATTTGAAAGTCACATATGCTGGAGTTCTCCTCATCAGTCCTTCAAGACCCAGTCCAATGTCTTGTCCTCCATGATGCCATCTCTGACACTCCTGATCCTCACATCAGGCTGCTGGGGAGTCCTGCTCACCAGCTCCAATCTATTTTGTTTCCCCCTGATTGGGTACTTACCACCCTGTGGAGACATTATGCTTTGGTTCTGGGCCTCCCCCATTAGACACTGTCCTGTCCTTATAACTGCACAGCCAGCACCTTCACACTGAAGGGAGCTTAACAGGGACTTCATTATTGTGCTTTGGATGGACTTTTGAATTATCTAGGAATGTTAGTGATCCATTCATCTTCCACCAGTCATTAAGAGTTTAAGCAGAACATTGTAATTGCAGAGCTCAAGTTTAAAATGTGTGAAACTTGTACTAAAATACTATACCGATGATAACAAATGGTGTCTAAGAAGTCAAATGAGATTGCATTGAGGAAGGAAACATGATTAATTAATGAGTCAAAGTTCTGCAAGCCAGTCATCATTTCATTGCCTAAGATTCAATTGTCCATAGTAGCATACAGTTAATGTAGAATTTTTTTACATTACAGTGAATGTAGAATTTTACAGTTAATGTAGAATGGTTTGCAAATGATTTCTCCTAATTAATTTTAAACTCCCTTTGGAAATCATGTTGGCACTCTATTCTTTTAACAAGATTTTTTTCTTTGCAAATACTGTAAAGAAGGTGTCAAAATCACTGTGTCCAGAATGCCACAATGCCTACTCTAGAAAAGTCTACATTAATAACATTTTATTACATGAAAAAAGACAGTGGACTGAAATATGGTTTTAACAGATAAAAAATAAATAAGAAATGGAAAAAAAAGTAACAGATGTAGCCCCAAAACTTTTCCTCCCATATCTTCTTTAGGCATTTTTGCATTCTGCTAAATTTTAGGCTAGACTTGGAGAGTTTAAAGGACAAATTTTTACCTTTAAATTCACAAATTAAAAAGAAATGCACTAAATTAACAGCCTTCCTCATTTTGTTGGTCTTTGATTAAGTACTTTTTATGCCTTACTTCTGAGGGTGAACATAATCAGAATATAGTGAGGTTTTGTTTGCTTATTCATTTGTTTGTTTTCTTTTGTTGCAAACCAAAGTGTGCATTAGTTCTGACATCCATTCAACACGTTCAACACAAAAATCCACTAAGGAAATACCAACAGTCGCCAAGCTTGTTCATTATTTTTGTGCATCTAGTTTTAAGATCCTTTGGAGGGCTGAGGGATGATTAAACCTCACGTAAGTTGACTAAATTAATAAACCAGCTGTTGTATTTAAAGCATGTCAGAGATTTCAGTAGAGTGGAAGAGTTGCTTTCTGTTACAGCTAATAAATTTTCAAGTTAACGTATCATCAAGTTTCAGTTAAAATTAAATCTCAAATTCACAATTGTAGGACTAAACGCACTGTGTGCCTCACCTTTTGAACCATCGTTGTGTAAGTCTAACCCTGCTTGTTCTTTATTTCTAGTTCTTCTTTGCAGCATCAATATTCTGGTAGGTGTGTGGGCAGCATAAGAAACCTGTGCTCCACTCACCTCAACAAGGTTTGTGCCTTCAGCAAATAATGCCAATGGCTAAATCACTGAAATGAACGCTTTGTTTTCAGAGCATAGATTTCCCAGGCATCCCCCAGTGTGTAGGATCTCCCTGCCTGATTGCTTAACTCCAAGCCCCAACTTAAAAACATGACCTCAGGTTTATGCAGGCAATCTGCTCAGAAGTGCCACTTCACTCGAATATTAACACCCACTACCTCCACCTCAAAACCACTTTTGGCACAACCTGGCTGGAAAATAGCTAAAAAATATTTAAATCCAGAGCTTAAGTGGCTTAGAGGATTACTAGTGGGATAAAGAGTTTTTTCAGCTCTAGGCGTCTTGATAGTGAGTGGAAATCCTGGTTGATGGTGAGTGTGAAAGTCATTATTACTTTCTTACACTTCTTCTCTAGCCTGATCATTCCCTGTGGTTTCTGGCTCCCTCCCTCGGTCCCTTTACAAGAAGTCTCACAACTATAAGATGATAAAAATGTCTCTGAGGAACATTTGAACGGTGGTCACAAATTCCAAATGGATTTTGTTCTACTTTCTTGTAAGTCTCTGTAGTTTTCATACATTTCTGAACTCTCTGGCTCAGCCAGATTGAAATGCTTGAAACCCCAAGATTCCTACCAAAGGAATGGTTTCTCCATTTATTCTGTGGCCTGGACACATAAAGGCCATGAAAGGCCACTCACTATTAAAGACTTACATTTAGTGGTTAAGAGCTTGGACTCTGAAGTCACACTCCTTGGGCTGAAACCCCAATTTTGCTTCTTCCTAACTGTGTGTACTTGAACAAGCTGCTTAATCTGCCTGCTGAAGGTGTATAGCATACACACACCTGACGGGATATGTCCCAGGGACAGCAATGTTGACTGAGAAAAGCTTTTATGTAGAGAAACAACAGCCACTCTCCAACCGCCTTCATTATGTCTTAGATGATGATCGGGGATGAGCAGGGGTCAAGTTTGGAGTTCACATTTTGCTTTTCTACCTTCCACCTGCCCTATTTCCCCATGCTTCAAAAATCCTCCCCTCCTTTTTCTCCCTTCAAATCTCCAAGTTAAAGTTCCCAAATTCCTTAAAACCTGATTTTCTATTTATAATCTAGTATGACTACAGGCTTAACCTTACCAGGATGTATTGTATTTGCTTTGTAAATGAAGTTTATTAACCAAAAAGTCATTTGACTGGTAAGTTCAAAGAGGGGTTGTATTAACCAGGGTTCTAACAGACCCAGATAATGTATTCAAATTAAGATAATTCAAGGAGAGATCATTTGTACAGACTGACCACAATGGCACAAGTGGATGAATGGGAACCAGGAGAGATAACGTGGGAACCTGGGGCCAACAGCGGCAGAGCTGCACCCAGCCCACAGGGACAGAGGGAGGAGGAGGGTACGAGAACCTAGAAGTAGCATCATGAGCATCGGCCTTCCTGAGAGGAGAAATTACCTTACATCAAGGGAAAAGCCATTCCAAGACAACCTAACTGAGACAGGGCCAGGGATTAACAACCATGACCCTCCCTTTCTCCCTTCCCTCCAATCCTTCACTGGGGCTCCCCATTGGCTGAGCCCAAAAGAAGCCAGAAATTTCCAGAGCCCATCAGTGCAATCCATGAGGTGGGCCTTGGGGCAGAAAGCAGACTGGAGAAGAGTGGAGAGAAGCAGAAGAGCAAATGGAATCCATCCATCTGAGGGGCTGCCAGACATTTGGGGGCAGGACTGTTCACTTCCTCCCCTCCCATTCCTCTCGTCTCTGTTCTTCTCATCTTCCCCAATAGGTTCAGGACTCAGCAACTTGGCACAGAGTTTCTGAAGTTTTTTTGTTCACAGAAGAGTAAAACTCTATATATCCTCTTTCCACCACTATATACCTTCCTCAAAGTTTAAAAAAGAATCTGTTTGTGACCATCAGGCAGGCAAAGTAAGTAGGAAAGGCAATACCCCTTTGGCACACACACAGAGCTGAAAGCCAGCATCTCTCCTGGAAAGGCATTTCTTGAACAGTCATATATCTCCAGGCTTTGAGTGGAAGCAAGGAAACAAGCAGAACATAAATTTAGCAGAGAAAATGAACCTGAGAATCAGATTCAAATCTCAGGAAAAGGGTGCTTTGTATGGAATCAGAGACCATGACTCACATTTAAGGCAGGATATGGAAGCGGAGAAAGAGACCCAACTTGAACACACACACCATGTAAATCCTTCTTTACTGTCAACTCACATAGGACGGTCAATTCTAAATGCATTTTGCAAACAGCACAGTACAAAGGAACTTGCACTGACAGCAGCAAAAAAAAAATAAAAAAAAATAGAGTTGGCGGTGTGCTCCTGGCAGTGGTCAATGCTATCTATGTGGAGATGAGTCAGCAGAACTACAAATGCACTAAGGCAGAAGGAAGCAGCCCTTCCTTGCACTGGGTGAAGGAAATCTGAGACATGGTTAATACGCATGGCCCTTAGCTGAACATCAAGAGAGGTGAGTCTGGGACCTTGGAAAATGTTCTAAATTTGTTCTATGGCTTCAAGACTGGCCATCTATAAGACACAATAAAAACTCATTTGCAACCCTGGAGAACTGTTCTTTTAGGGTGTATTTTTGGATTTCAACTTGTCTAGCCCTGAGTGGGAAATACAAAATTACATTAATATGACATAAATTTACAAGACTTTGAACCAGACCCACTAGGAATTTGTGACCAACATTCAGATTTCCCTCTGAGATATTTTCAACATTTTGTTGTTGTTGCAGACATAGAGCTTCAAAGGACATGCATAAGGAGCCAGAGGTACAAGACCCAGAGAGTCTCACACAGAACTGGCGAGAACTCAAACTCTGCCGCTCCTTTCAAGAAATAGGATCTTGGTTTAACTATTCTTTTCTCTGAGAGACAAAGTGGGACACTAAGTAGGAAGAAATCATGAAATCTATGCTATTGTTGAGAGATTACAGTATCCTCCAGGTCCCAAAGCAGGGTTTCTTTTCAGTTGGTTCCTCTCTTTTTCCTTGACAGAGAGGTGAGCATGTTTGTGATGCTGACTGGCACTTGCTGTTCACATTGGTGCTATTCACAGCATGAAGCAATTTTATTCAAAGATGGCGAATGGTGAAATCTGCAGTGTCCCACCTGGAATCTCTTCTGGTAACTTGCTGTGGTCTCTAGTTTTGGTAGTAATCCTCAGGAAAGAAAAATGGCCAGAATCGAAGGGCATGGAGTATCTTAGATTACTTTGGGGGACTCTCCATTTCATTTTTTAAGTGTTCAATATGAACCTTTTCTAGGAACATCTGCATCCCAAAATGATAACAATGGTAAATCACAATATTTATTTGAGATCTTTTGAGATGATAGCACTGAGAGTTTTATAAGGACACCACAGCTCTGAGTTAGCCAGTGGCTTCTACCACCAGTCTTGTTGGCATACACGTTGAAGGTGACTGATTTATAGTCATAAGGTATTGTTGATGTGAATATTGTTGTTTGTTAGGATTTAGACTGTGCAAACTGAGAATAAACCAACTGAGATTACAGGCATACCTTGTTTGATTGTGCTTCACTATACTGCACTTCACAGAGGTTGCATTTTTTTATAAATTGAAGGCAAGACCCTCCCCCAGCAAAAAGATTATGACCCACTTTACTGTAGTGATCTGGAACTGAATCCACAATATCTCCAAGAGGCTTGTACTACCATCCATACTATCTCTAAAAGGTTGCCATCCTTACTTAAAGCCTTGCTTGTTCAATTTTCTGGACAAACAAGGAAGTGTAAAACAAGATGGCAAAAATTACCTGGAGAACTAACCCAAGTTCCCTCTTGAAGAACATAACAAGAAAATGAAATTTGGAAAATTGAGAGGCATGTTAAACAGTGGGCAAATAAAATTTTGAGCTTTTTAATGATTGTTCTTGTACATGAGTTTTACAAAATATTAGTCAAAACTATTATCTTTCTTTCTCCCTTTTTCATTACCATCCTCTTCCCACTCATTGATATACTATCTTTCCAGAAGAGAGAAGAAGATGTTCAATATACAACTGTCTAAAATAAACACTCAAATCTTCACAAGACATGCCTAAGTTTTAGTTTGGGCATAAATGATCAACTAAGTGTTTTAGTTAGAAATTGGATAATAGACAAAGTTGTGTTTCAATAGAAAAAAAAATCTGCCCTTAGGGGACTCTAAGATCAATGGATTAATGCACAAATCCTTGGGTTTTTTTTCTTCAGTTTTTAAATCTGGGTTTTCCTGTAGGAGCTGCGGATTTCATGCATTCCTTACTTGAGCCTGACCCACCAAACAGCCCAATATAGAGAAAGAAATGAGAGACAAATGGCTGGAATAAGGAAGTAACGGGAAGCAACTGAGTTCACTAATGTGAAAAACAGGTACTTAACTCTCACCTTTCCTATCCCTTATTAACCATGACCTGTGCACTCACTTATTAGAGTTTCTCAGTACCACAGGGATAGGCTTTAGCCAAACTGGAAATATTTGCCCTAACGAAAGTCCACTATAGGCTCATGGAGCAGGTCTGTTTTTAATACTGAAAATAGAAGACCTGTAGAGGTGTCCACGGATGAATTTCCTGTTCTTGATTACATCGTGTGGTTTCGGTTCTACACTAAGCCTAGATTAAGAGATTTAATTATTTTTGTTTTTAGAAGAAGGGGAAAAAAGAACCAAATCCCACTTTTCTTTCTAACTAGATTTAAGATCATAGTGTATTTAAGGCATTTACAAACCAGCCCTGTATCCTATACTCAAATACTTTAATCTAACAACCTACTCTGTCATCCAGAAAACTTTTGTCCTTGGAATTTTCTTACATTGTAAAAACTAAGTGATTTTTATCTAATGCTTTAGATTAAAGAAATGAGAAGAAAGGTTTTTTAAAAAAGCTTTGCCTCTCTCTCTCTCTCTTTGCATTTTTAATCTACCAAAAAAAAACTTCCAATGTATTATCAATAATAACATGATATGCCTCCCCCCAATCTTTTACTTATTATAACAATATTCCCTTCTTTCATTCCCTATAAAGAAAAGCCCTGAGATGACTTGATCGGAATGGGTGAAATGCTGGAAGTTCGAGAACACCTTGTTACTTTCATTTCAGAAATTTTCAATTATAATAGGCTAGAGCTTTGACAATTTTAAAGTACAATTAGTCACCAACTTGTAAACACTAAGGGAACAGTTCTTCACTTACCGGCCTCTCCTCCATACTTGGAACCATTTGGGAAATCTTGGAACCATTAGAGAAACTTTGGAATCTTACAACAAAGAAACTGAAACACAGAAAAAGTTCTGCGTAGTGTTGCTCAAATGTTTCCTGTGAGAATCCAGGAGAGCACCGCTGGAAACTGGTCCCTGAGGAGGGTCTGCTGGCATAGCCTGCAGTGGCCCAGTGTAAGTAGGAAATGTAATTCAAGTCTAGCGTTTTATCCAAGTGAATCTGCATTCTATAACTAATATTACTGTATTTGTTTTCATATTTATATATTTTAAATTAATTATCATGAAGAAACTTGACACTCCAGGAAGACACACTACATCCCCTGATGTATGGGTTCCCAGGTGTAGAAGCAAGACTTCAATGTCTGCCCTGAAAGGCAAACTAGTATTTCTTAAAAAGTATTTCCCCTATCCAAAATATGCTTACTTCTTCCCCAGATCTGCTTAAAAATATCAGTTCACTTTCTTAAACTTTCTGGAATTCTGCTAATTAAACATTTGTTTGACCTTTCTTTAAAAATAGTATACAGCTAGAAAAATTAAGTAATTGATATGTTAATGTGAAAAAAATTCAATCAGATTGTTTTCCTGTTAGTATCTTGTGGGCATCAGCTGCCCTTAAGATAGTCAATGGTAAACTTGTGATTTCAGAGAAAAGTGTATCATTTCTGTGGTTCAAGAGAGAGACCCAAAGATAAGAGAGTTTGGGAATAAGCCAGGGTGCAAAACGGGTGATAGGAAAGTGACTCCCCAAAAGTATATCCATTTGGAAATCTTGCTGGAATCAATCTTGTACCCTGTAAAGGATAAAGAAACCTATCTCCTTGCCTTCCTCCTGTACCACATGTCCCCATTTTCCACAATCTAGAATATATAGTAGCATAATAAGCATCTTGAGTTTACTAATGAAGAGCATTAAATATATTTGATTGAGCTTGTCTAAAAACTGAAATGCCATTTATAGCATTATATGGAGAAATTAGTAAAAGTTTCAGACAACTAATTTGTATGTAAACTCTTGTAATATAATTTATTCATAAAACAGATTCTGTAATGAAAGCCTGTAAACAACTAACTGATGTCTACACTGGCTGGATTTTGGAAAAAAAAAAAAACTAAGCTGAGAGTCTAGTTATGTCCTTCAAGCTGCATCACTTTTTCTTCATGAAAAGTAACCAGGAGGGCCAGCTGAGTGGCTCAGTTGGTTAGGTGCTCACTCAAGAGTGCGAGCTCTGAGCAACAGAGTCACTGGTTCAATTCACGGCCCGAGTTGCGCTGCCGCTGAGCAGCCAACAGGTGGCAGGATGGCTCAGCTAAAAAAAAAAAAAAAAAGTAACCAGGGAATGAAGGAGTCCATAAGAGAGAAAAGTAGAAATCATCAACTTACTGAACTGAAAGGATTCATGATGCACCCTGTCCTTGGCCAACATCAGGTCCAACAGCTCCATATAACCATCCCAGAATGACAAAAGGCTACCATATTTCTAAAGCTCGTCAGTGAAGATTTCACCATCTTCTTCAACAACTTTTGCAACTACCAACTTTTGCAATATAGGCATTTTCAAGCCCATCAATTTTAGCTGGAAAGAATAATCGCTAACATCTATTGAATGCTTACCATGCTCCAGGCACTGTGCAAAGGTATTATCCATATATATAAAGTGCTATAAATATATATATATATATATATATTAATCCACTTATATTATCCCATAATCCTCTGAAATCCTGAGAGAGCAAGCAGTTAAGAGTAAGAGATTAGGTAAAATTGTCACACAATTAGTAAACTGATTTAGAATTCTAGTCTCAGACAGTCTTATTCTAGATTTTGTGTTCCTAACTACTAATCTATGCTGCCCAGAATCAGGGAGAGATTAGATTGCTGGCTCCTTGAGTGACCCCTGCTTCTCCTCATGCCCTCGTGACCATCATCCCCTTAAACGCCACAGCCAATCCCAAGTGTCTTGACTCTCTGTGAGTCATGGCTATTCCTGCTGTCTCATGCTGCTATTGAAGAGGAGCTGGGAGCTCTTCTGGGAGGGGGAGCTGACTAGATTCTGCACAGGGCAACATGTCAGGATCAAAATAGTCAGAGGAAAACTGGTTATATCCCTTCCTCTTACCTCTCCATACATACAGACACATCTCCAAAACCAAAGCTTTTGCAAATACACTTTACATTCCTAGTGAACTGAACCAAAGTCAAAAGATATTATTTGCCATAGTAGCCAGCTACAACTAATTTAAAGCATACTATACTTAACTTAAGCCCTCCTTCTTCATTATGGGTCCTAACTATTGGAAAACCCTCTCTACTTAGTGAAGATGAAGCAGTGCTGTGCACTGTTTTATTAGCTCTCAATATAGGTAGGCCCTTTACATTCAAAGATTTTTTCCAAATACATTTAAAAGTTGCAATATATAGAAAAAACTTAAAGAGCAGACCCACTGAGGGTGACTTCCACACATTAAGGGAACCTTATGGTGACTGTTCTGTATAAATGATGGACTCCTCAGTGCAAACACAGTAATCCCCATAAGAATCACCACAGAGTTTGAGGCCATCCAGACACCCCCAAGTGAGCACTGCACTTCTGGTGAAAACACATCTTAGAAGGGCCTGGTTGTCATTTCATGTCAACCTCAATAATCATTTTTCTAAAGGAAAAGTCTCTTATTCTAGAAATTCCCTTGTATCATTCTCAGTATGTAAGGAAAACCAGGAAAACTTTTTTTCTAGGATAATTTTACACCATACTAACCAACTTTGGTGCATGCTCATTTAGAAGGAAGCGTTGTGGGAACATTTCATCTGGGTTCATGAATCTACTTTGATTTGCCCAGATTAAGTTACTTTCCTTGGCATTTCAGACACCAGCCTGAGAAGCTCAATACTGCTGTTTTGAACTACATAGCAAACCATGAAATCGGGCCTTTCAGAAATCATCAGTGTTCTGGTGAAGAACAGGTCTTTTAACATGGCTTTATATAGCGTGTTATTGAAGAAATTAGTCAAGTATCAAAAGAAACACAAAAGCTTGAAGGTAAAATATCATCTTAGAATTACATGTGACCTTCACAAGCAGGGCTACCTTTCTCATAAAAAAAATCTTCAGAGATTCTTTCTTTCCTTTTTTATTTTTCATTGACTCAAATGGAAATTTATATGTATATATTTAAATGCTATTTAATTATATTTGAACTGGGTCTAGTTTCAATTAGTTTATATTCATAGCTAGTTTTATAAATGTGTAATTGAGGTCAGGCCTTTCCCAACCCAAGAGGTTTACACATGGTTTATTTTGAAAGGTTTAATATGGGCAATGCATTTTGTGAACATAAAGTCATTCAGCAACATACTATCGTGGAAATTGTGGTATTTAAAATCAGATGATATAGTTAGGGCCTCGGCGCCACTATAAAAGTGACATTTTTTTAAGTGACAATTTTTTACAAAGTTATTTCTTCTTTAGAGCCTCAGTTGGCCCCATCTGTAAAATGAGAGTAAGTGTAACATGTGTAGTCAATCTTCTTATGCATGTAATTATGTTCTATAAAATAGCTCTAAACACTGAATTTGCAAATACTAAATTATTGTTCCTAAGGGAAATATAGGGTTGGATTCCAACAAATCTCTGGTCACAATATTTTTGTCAACTCACTGGTACATTCCTTGGTTTATGTGTGTTACTGCTTAAAGAAACACCTTATTTAATATATATTGTTGATTCATGAACATTGAACTCATAGCCAGCAGTGATATAACTCATGCCTGAAATAGTTGTATCTAATATGTACTCATATGTTTCTCTGTAAGACACCACAGCCTCCTTGCATTTAGAAACATTAGACAGCACTTTATCACTATATTTGGGAGCCATTTTAAAAAGCAAAATCACCAACAAAAATGCAAAAAAACCCCATGACACTAAACAAGCCTTGAAAAGGACACCCATTGACAACATGAGAGCTAAATAGAATGCATAAGAAAGCAGAATCACCTTGTTTTGAGGCAGGATAGACAGCCTAGGGTATCAACCCCCATTCCGGGATACCAAAGGAGGCACCCCCCTTTAAGGAATTAAAACAAGGAACCGCACCCAACACCTGCAGCCAGAGATACATTAGAGCTCGTTTCACCTGGCAGGGCCATTTCCCATGACCAGAGCCTGAACTTTAGCTAATTTTAATGTCATTATAAGCTCACTTACATTGCAGTTACAGTGACTCCCATCATACATCTGATGCGATAACAGTTTCAGAAGCACCAAATAAGGACAAAAAGGAGGGAAACAGAGATCCCACTTTTAGAAAGGAGGAGACAGGGTGATGATATCCTCAAATTCTTGCCCCAAGATAGATTATTAAAAAACCTAATCAAAACCTTCTTGAGGCAACTCGATTTCTGAGTTCACCTTCATTTCCTTCTCAACTGTGTACTTTCACTTTAATAAACTCCCTTTGCTTTCCTACATTTGTCTCCCTCTTGAATTCGTTCTTCAGCAGACAAGAACCTGGTTTCCATCCCAGGTTGAGTCCACTTCGAGACATCCTTGGGAGCCTCCAGCATCAGTTTAACCTCAGCTAGAAATGAGTACAATGGGCACTCACATTTTTTACTGCTCCAAGCATGTACATGTCTATAAAAACACCATGATACTTATTTGGGATTACAAATAAAATTTAGTGAGTAGGCAAATTAGCAAATATGGAATCCACAAATAATGAGGATCAACAGTATATCATAATTGTTATTAAAGATTAAATATGTTAATAGATAATGTGTAAGAAAGTTCATTTATAAATGGTAAAACACAAAAATTATAGTCTAAGCTTCACAACTGTATTAGTCACTTTCAAATCCCCCTACACTAACAAAGTCACTATAATGTCATAGATTCTCAATAAACAATTGTTGCATGAATGAATAATAAGAGTGACTTGTGCCTCAAGCTTCTGATAGTCTTGATAAGAAAGTATGGCTAAAACCATACAAAGTTGTAGAGTTAGGTGACAGTATAAGGCACCAGTTCAAGTGATTTTGAACCCCATTTCTCATTTGAGGTACTAAATTCTGAATTGCTGGGATTTTTCCATTCTTGCATTATGTTTGGACAGCGTGGCATAGCTAAGAGGCAGTACTGTCACCTGGTTTGCCAAGGTGACACAGACACCTACCTAAGTGAACTAGAAATGAGGACCACATCTCCACCCCTGACAGGAGCCAGAGAAAAGTACATTCATGAGAAGGACCCCAAGTTCCTTGAATACCTCATTCACTTCATCCCAACACATCACCTCCCATTGTTTCAACAATATTCCAGACCCTTTCACCAGCTGTAAACTAGCCAAAATCCAAGGTATACAGTTTATTTTCTATCGACTGTTAGGTTAAAATAACTTTCCCTTCCTGATTCCCTCGTTGCTTAGCAAATCTCCTTGCTGGTTTTCCATCTTTTCTTTTAAAACCTTCATAACTGAAGCTTCTCTACAGCTTGATCATTAAAATCAGGCAGGCAGCAATTTGGCAGGCAAAGAAAGAGTTTCAATTCTAACATCTAAGGCACATGTGCAACAGGGAACTTCTCAACTTGGAAAAGAATAGAGATTAAAATTTGGCCCAGAGCTGATTTGATCCCTAGAGAATTTTCTTATTCTTTTATCCAGAACTGCTTTTCAACTACAGAGTTTACTCTCCTTCCACCCCACCTCGCTCCACAATTGAAATTCTGCAGGTTTTATTCCTTTGACTCTTGGGACACTTTCTTCCTTTAAAATTCCTTCTTTAAAACTTGAAAACTGAAAAATGGACACTGTTCTTTATGCTAAATGTCTAAGATAGAATCTTTGTTTCACTTGTTTTACTGTCCATGTTTAAAAAAATTGCTCAGAACAATAAATTTTGGTTTTTGCTAATTTATAGGATTCAAGTTAACCATAGGTTTATTTTTTTCTCCTCCCTTTTGCCTTTTCTAATCAGTGTCATCAAAAGTAAAAAAAAAAAATCACCAGCTAATATTGACTATGATCATTTGACCTTCTAAATCCAGAATGCCAAAGCAATATGAGACTGTATGTTCTTAAGTCTAGAGTAAACAAATACCTATCCCCACTCCATGAAACTTTTTTTTTTAAGCTGAGCCATCCTTCCACCTGTTGGCAGCTCCGCGGCTGCTCAGCTCGACCCAGGATCGAACTGCTGTTGCTCAGAGCTCAAACTCTTGAGCGAGCTCTTAACCAACTGATGCACTCGGCCGGCCCTGAAACCTTCTTTTTAATGATTCTTTTATCATTAAATCTAGAAAGAGAAGAAAGAGTAGAAAGAAACAAGTAGGAGGAGGAGGAGGAATAGAAAGAGGAAAAGGAATAGAAAGAAGAGGCAGAGAAGGAGGAGGAAGACTGGGGAAAGGCAAGATGACAGATAAGACCAACAAAAATCTGTAAGTTAGAAAGGAGATGCCTGATAGGTGGTTGAAGTGGGAAAGGTGTAAGCCAGAGGAGAAAGCCATGATTCAATCCAACTTACACTGTGGAACACCCAAAAAACTCAAGAACTGGGGACACTAGGTACTTCTGGAAAAACAACATGGGGGTGAAGGACAACAATTGGAGAATTGGCTGAATGTCCATTTAAAAAATGATTCACTCCTATCTTCTCCCTCATATCAATGGTAGACTTCAATTTTATTATCTGGAGAAGGTAAAACAGAAATTTCTGGGCTGAGAAACACTAGGCACAATTAAAAGCAGATAATACTGAATGAAAACAGGGAGATTAAACAAAATTTTACACACTGAATGCTGAAACTCTCCACTCTCACTATTTGCTTTCCAGGTTGCTTGCAACCAGGTATATAGGCACACTTGTGGCCAAATATGAATCTGATTGGTCTGGTGAGCTCTGCAGCTCCACCCTGCTGACTCACAGGGGCCAACCCTACCCAACTCCCCCAATGCCAGAGGCAATTTCTACAACAGCAGCCAGCTCTGGCCACATTGCACTCTTTCTTGGAAAATTACAAGAGTCCAACAAACTCTAAGTGAGCAGTGACTGGCCTCAATGTGTTCTGATGCTGAGTAGCTTCAGGCTCAGCACTGGCACCAGACCAGAACTTATACTAACTTGGTGAACATAGCTCTTCCCACTCTAGTGACTCCCTGAGGCTCTACCTCACCCAACTTGCATACCAAACAAGGCTTTAACAGTGTCTGAACCTTAAGAAAGCTGGCAGGTGAGAGCAGGCCTCAGAGTGTCCTGACATTTTGCAGAGCTGCCCCAGGCCCAGAACTAGTGGCAGATGTCCTGTATGCAGTGTGGCCTTTCCCACATGCCTCCAGGGTTAACACAGGCAGCAAAAAACTGTGGATCACATTGTAGCTCTTAGCAGTAGTCCCTAGCTGGTCACAGGCAGTGGCTGACCTGGGCCTGTACCGGAGGCCCTCCTTAGAGGCCCCAGAACCAACATACTTGGAGGTTGGCTTCAGATCACAGCAAAAGACTGCCCAATTAGCCCCAAAAGTGTCACACCTAAAGGATGGTCTCAACAGGCATTAGAGCCCACTAGTGTGAATCCCACTCAGTGGTGTAAGCCCCCCATGCAGCAGCCTATAAGCTGTGAGGTGGCCAAATCCCACAGCCAATCACCCTGAGAGTCAATCCCACTGACTGACATGCTAATAGCAAACATGTTTCAACTAAAACAGTAAGGCACACACAACCCACACAAGGGACATTCCTCAAGCACCTGATGCAGGTGACAAGGAAGACTGTGCCACTGGCCCCACAGGGCACTTACTACAAAAGGCCACCTAGCCAAGACTGAGGGATGTAGCAGATCTACATAATACATAGAAAAAAGCAGATAGGCAGCCAAAATGAGGAAAGAAAGAAATATGTCCCAAATGAAAGAACAGGAGAAAACTCCAGAAAAAGAAAAAAACAAACGGAGGCAAGCAATATACCAGAAACAGAGTTCAAAACAATGGTTATAAAGATGCTCAAGGAACTTAGTGAGAACTTCAACAAAGAAATAGCAAGCATAAAAAAAAGACATAGAAACCATTAAAAATAACCAGTCAGAAGTAAAGAATACAATAACTGAAATGAAGAGTACACTAGAAGGAGTCACCAGCAGACTAGATGAAGCAGAAGATTGAATCAGTGATTTGGAAGCCAAGGTAGCAAAAAAATAACACCCAATCTTGACAGCAAAAAGAAAAAAGAATTCCCCCCAAAAAATATGAGGAGAGTTTAAGAGACCTCTGGGACAATATCAAGCACAACAACATTCACATTATAGGGGCACCAGAAAGAGAATAGAGAAAGCAGGGGTTGAGAACCTATTTGAAGAAATAATGACTGAAAACTTTTTTAACCTGGTGAAGGAAATAGACATACAAGTCCAGGGAGTGCAGAGTCCCAAACAAGATGTACCCAAACAGGACCACACCAAGGCACATTATAATTAGAATGGCAAGGTTAAAGACAAAGAGAATCCTAAAAGAGCAAGAGAAAAGCAACTAGTAACTTATAAGGGAGCTCCTCTAAGATTGCCAGCTGATTTCTCAACAGAAGCTTTGCAGGCCAGAAGGGCCTGGCACAAAATATTCAACATGCTGAAAAGCAAGGATGTACAATCAAGATTACTCTACCCAGCAAAGCTATCATTTAGACTCAAAGGACAGATAAAAAGCTTCCCCAGACAAGGAAATGCTAAAGGAGTTCATCATCACCAAACCAGTATTACAAGGAATGTTAGAGGGACTTCTTCAAAATTATGAATAATAAAATGGTAATAACTGCATTTCCATCAACAAGTACTTTCAATGTAAATGGACTAAATGCTCCACTCAAAAGATATAGGAGGGCTGAATGGATAAGAAAACAAGGCCCTTATATATGCTGCCTACAAGAGACTCACTTCAAATTGAAAGATACACACAGACAGAAAGTAAAGGGATAGAAAAAGATATTTCATTAAAATTAAAATTAAAACAAACAAAAAAGCTGGAGTAGCAATACTTATACCAGACAAAGTAGACTTTAAAGGAAAAACTATAACAAGAGACAAAGAATGACTCAGTAATCTCACTTCAGGGTATTTATCTGAAGAAACCCAAAAGCTACTTAGAGGGGAGATGTGCATCCATACATTCATTGTAGCATTGTTTACAGTGGCCAAGATGTGGAGGCATCCTGGGTGTTCGCTGATAGAAGAATGGATAAAGAGGAGGTGGTACATACAATGGAATATTGCTCGGCTATAGAAAGGAATGGGTTCTTGCTATCTACGGTGGCATGAACAGACCTGGAGGGTATTGTGCTGAGTGGAGCGTCAGACAGAGAAAGAGAGATGCAATGACATTTCACTTATATGTGGAATTTAAACAACAAGATAAACAAACAAAGCAGAAACAAACTCATAGATACAGAAAACATATTGATTGTTGCCAGATGGGAAAGTGTTGGGGGTGAGTGAAAAAGGGGAAGGGATAAAGAAGTACAAATTGGTTGTTACACAGTAATCATGGGGATGTAAGGCATAGCATAAGGAATATAGTCAATAATATTGTAATGACTATATATGGAGTCAGATGGGTACTAGATTTGTTGGCGTGATAGATGGGAGGGAGTGGGGGCAGGATGGAAAAAATTAAAGTGATTAAGAAATACAAACTGATAGTTACAAAATAGTCATGGGAATGTAAAGTAAAGCATAGGGAATATAGTCAATAATATGGTAATAACTATGTATAGTACCAGGTAAGTACTAGTCAGTGGGATCATTTCTTAGATTACACAAATGTCTAACTATTATGCTGTACAGTGAAATTAACATGAAATCATATTGAATGTCAACTGTAATTGAAAAAATTTAAAAAGGGGAAAAAGATGAAGGGGAAAAAGAGGTTCAAATCTCCAGGTATAAAACAAATTAGTCAGGCAGCTGTAATGTACAACATAGGGAATGTAGTCAATAATATTGTAATACAATGGTACGATGTCAGGTGATTGCTAAACTTATCATGGCAATCACTTGTTTAGGTATATAAATGTTGGGCTGGCCAAGTGGCTCAGTTGGTTAAGAGCTAAGAGCTTGCTCAAGAATGCGAGCTCTGAGCAACAGGGTCGCTGGTTCGATTCCTGGCCTGAGCTGAGCTGCCGCTGAGCTGCCAACAGGTGGCAAGATGGCGCAGCTGGTAAGAGCACGTGCTCCTAACAACAAGGTTGCCTGTCTGAGATGGTGGGTTATGCCCACCCACAACTAAAGACAACTCAGCACCTTGAGCTGAGCTGCCACCCAGATGGCTCAGTGGATAGAGCATGCGTTCTTAACAACAAAGCTGCCGGTTCAACTCCCACATGGGATGGTGGCTATGCCCACCCACAAATAATTGAACACAGCACCTTGAGCTGAGCGGCATGACTGGACTTGGAGCTGAGCTTGCTGCACCCTCCACAAATAAGATTTAAGAACAACTTGGCTGTTCCCCTCCCCCAATTTCCAAATAAAATCTTAAAAAAAAAGTCAAATAATATTATGTACTTCTGAAACTAATATAATATTGTATGTTAGCTATATTTTAATAAAAATATATTTTTAAAAGACCTAGAATGCAAACATCAGAGCCCCCAAGGAAACAACGCGTCATCTTGCAGTGAAGTCTGTCAATGAGACCACTCATAAGCACGAAGTTTCCGAGTGGCCTTTCAGGGCCCTATTCTTATATATGACGAGGCAGACACAGGTCAACCAACATCTGGGGAAGACCTCTAGCTTTAAAGTAAGGAACCAAAACAAACAGAACAAAAGCAACTAGGAGGAAATCAACACTATGTAGAGAAAAGAAAATATACTATTATAATATAATTATCAAAAAGATAAAAGAAGATATTACAACTATGAAACAAGAACAGGACACTATATTTAAAAAGAAACATTTTGAGAATAAGAAAAGAATTCTTGGAAATTAACAACATTGTAGTATAAATGACAAACTCAAGGAAAGACTTGTAGGAAATTTTGAGAAAAATCTCACATAAAGTATATAGAAAATACTAAAAGATGAAAACTAGCAAAGAAAAGAGAAAACAATTTGAGGAGTATCCTAGAAAATCCTACATCCAAATAATAGGAGTGTCAGAAGGAGAAAAGAGAGGGACGGAATCAGTGAAGAAACCATTTAAGAAAGTTTCCCCAAACTGAAAGATGTGAGTTTCCAAATTCCAAGAGCCCACCAAGTGCCCATCACAATGAATATAAATAAACCCGTCCAAACACATCATCACAAAATTTCAAAACCCTATGATCAAAGGAAATATCCTAATGCTTCCCAGAAGTTAATGTAGGTTTTCTACAAAGAATGAAGAATGTTATCAGAATTCTTTGTAGCATCACTAGAAGTGGAAGAGGTTATGGCAATGCTGTCAAATTATGAAAAAAAATTATTCTCAACCTAAAATTCTATACCCAGTCAAACACCAATCAAGCATAAGAGTAAATATATTTTTAGATATGCAAAGTGTCAAAATATTCATCCCATGTGCCTTTCCACATGAAAATTCATAAAGAGTAGAGATGATAATAAATTGTGGTATATTTATAAAGAAGAATATCATATATTATTGAAGGTGAATTAATTTCAACTACAAGCAACCATGTATGTATCATATGAACATACTGTTGAGTAGAAAAAAGTCACAGAAGGACATACTCAGCATGATTTATTTATATAAGTTTCTAAAATACACAAAATTAAATATATTGTTTTTATTTACCACAAAGTGTGGTAAAACTATAAAGAAAAGGAAAGACTGGAAAACATAGTTTACGATCATGCTTATTCATGAAAGGGAAGGAAATGGGATGAGAAAGTAGCACACAGGAGACTTCAATGTGAGAGTAATATTCTTTTATATAACTGGGTAAACAAGTGTTCCTGTTGGAGCTAAGATAAACACGTAGGGCTCTGCAGAATTCTTATAGTGCAACCTGCCACCGCTCTGTTCTTCTTATAGAACAAAAGTAGAAGGGCTTGGGTGGACAAAGAATTACGGGAAAGCTAAGTACATGTAGGAAGTTGTCTTTTGTTAAAACAAACATGTAAGCCTAATGAAACCTGGCCCCACATGGTTCAGTCTTGGAGCTGTAACGCATTCAAGAAACACAGTTCAATCGCCAAAAGTAATTTAAAAAGAATTCCATTTTTCTTTTGCTGTATTTCTAGAAAACCATAATGAGGATCCCAATTCATAGTCCTCAATAACACTTACTAAATCTCCATGCCTCTCCTGCCCCCTTCCTGCGCCCCTGAAGCTCCTCCCACACCAATTACTAGGCTAACAATTAGACTTCTCTTTGCCAGATTGGGGGTAGGGAGAAATGCACTGTGAACACTATCATCTTACAATTTTTTTGCTATCATAAATTAATACAGAGATTATATTAAAAATGTGACAACAAGACTTAAGGTGCTGAAAACATAAGTATAAAACTTGTCAGGGGTGGCCTTATTTAAAATATACCAGTCAATTTTTTCACCCTCCCATTTCCAATTTAACAACTTAGGAAAACTAAAGAGAGACAAAGATTAAGGCATCAAGCTCCTCTCTTACCTAATGGTATGAAATAATATATTCAGGGAGAATTTGTGGTAAGAACAAAGTATAGAAGATTAACTGATATATTTTATGTAAGTATAAAAAATTTAGACCCAAAACACAGTCAGAAATGTATTCCTTTAATGCCGAGTTATAATCAAGAAACTATTTCCATATTCCAAAGGAGTGCTCTGCAATTCCTTCAGCTAACACATTAGTATTCTTGTGTGCTCTGTAGTAAAAAAGGAGTGCCTGATTACAATTCACTATCCAGAATTTTATGGCTAGAACTTGAAGAAAACAGAGTTTCTGCCAAAATAGCTTCCTGCCCAGGTGCTGAACCAATTAACTCTTAAGCAATCAGGCAGTAAAACCAGTAATGGTGAGTTTTCTGAAGTGCTATATGTAAGGAGACAGCTTGGAAAAATAAAGATGAAAATTTGTTTTCATAACCAGGAGTGTTTAAAATCCTGAGAGACTGTTTGCACACCTTGCTGAAATGTATGTGACATTGCAAATTCCCAAACGATCTGATGGTTAAAGATCTATGTGGTCAACACTGACATTTTTTCCCCTAAATGTAAAGAAAACTATTATACTGTGTAATTCGACTGTCTACAGAGAGCCAAGTGAATAATTTGCCTTTGAATTTAAAAAAATGCTATTTAAACCTGAAGTTGGCTATTAAAATATTTCATCCAGCTAGCAGCATCAAAATAAGAATTACAGCTAAAATTCTTTTAAGGATGAAAAAATTGGAAACTGATAGTCAACTAGTAGCATATTTTCCTAAGTCAGCTACAAAATATAGTATATAGCATTGTGCTATTTTAATAATTTAACAAGACTTAATGTTTACAGGAAAAAAATATGGCTGTGAGACATTATGGTACGAAACATATGATTCCAGAAGCAAAAGCACTAGATCTCTTGAAAAATGAAGGGTCCGATTTGTCAGTCTCAAGAAGCACCACAATAAGATTTTTCTCTCTACACAAACTTCAGGTTTGACATCTTACAAGATGATGAAATTCATATTACTTTGGAAAACCAAGGTACTGCATACAGGTCTGGCTTGGTTTCTTTTTCTTCTCTCTCCCTTTCTTTCTCTCC
>NW_017731530.1:2143071-2246129 GCF_001890085.2 Hipposideros armiger
CTCTCTCTCTCTTCCTCTCAGCTTTCTAAGGATAATTAGTGGGTATTTAGGGCCCTGGACACTAACCTGGGAACTAGAAAGTGTACTGGTTTTATGGGCTTTGCTATGAATTGGCTTTATAGCCTAGAGTAGCTACTTACTATCTGTGCACTGTGGCCTCTATAATAAGGCTTTAAAATCCACATACTCTTTCCCAGGAAATTCTGAAGATAGGGTTTAGTCATATATTATGGCTGGTTCTGATTGGACAGAAAGTACAATGGGATTATAGTTCCAATAAGCAATAAAGTGCAAAGCAGAAGATTCTAATCAGTGATTAAGCAAAAGAAGAGCTATCTAGAAACTTATAAGTCTTCTCCAACTCTAATTCTGACACTTCAGTGGGAATGAAAACAATAGGCAAAGACCAGCAAGGAAAGTGATGATTGTAAACAGTTATTTTGATGGAATAATGAAAACAACAGGCATTGTAGGGCAGGCAGGCATCAAGACAGCAGAAGGACTGAAGAATTGAAAACCAAAAGAGAAAGAAGGGAAGAGGATTTATTTATGTGTGGGCAGCAACTACTCAACTCTACTCACTAAATGTTTATCGAGCACTTCCTGAGGCCTGGCTATGTGTTAAGGGCTGGCTAAGATCCAGGCTCTGCTTTGGGGGGCTAAAAATGTAGGGGGGAGAATAGCATGCACGTGGATAAGTTGCCCTAAAATGTAGGAAGTGATGTTACAAAAAGGGCAAAAAATGCTCAGGGAGCAAAGAGAAAAGACTGATCCATCAACAAAGATTAGTAGAGGCTATTAGACTAAATTACAATTAGTCAAACCCATGATTTTCTCAGGACAGAAGATTAACAAATTTTCAGCTCATTTGCATTTTCTTATTTATCACAATTTCTACATAATACAGACAGCTCTTCTAGACCCTAAGTACAAACTTCAGCTTCCATGGGCTTCAAGGGATGCAAACAAAATCTTCCACTGTACCTGAGACCTCTTGAGTTTTCTATAAAACAAAACCTTGCCTTTTCTTCAATATAGTTTCTACGTTCTACGCTGACTAATTGAAATTCAAAAGATACTGAACTGGAAGATAGTAAACACACATAAAAGAAAAGTTTTAATATTAATGCTAGCATATTTGATACCTCAATCCAATAGACTTACAAACTTTATTCCATAAAACACTAATTCTCATGTTAAAGTGTTCCTCACAGCACAAACACAAAGTTTTATAAATAAAGAATGAACAACAATGCATATGTATTTTTTTGCTGTGCCTATGAAGATGATCTTGGAAATATAATGGGAAACAGCAGGCAATTAGTGAAAAAAACAGAGCATAGTTTGTTTATTTTTCATTTACAGTTGATATTCAATCTTATTTTACATTATTTTCAACTGTACAGCATAGTGGTTAAATATTTGTATAATTTATTCAATGATCCCCCCCCCAATTAGTCTAATACCCACCTGGCACTCACTATACATAGTTGTTGCAATATTATTGACTATATTCCCTATGCTGTACTTGACATCCCCATGACTATTTTGTAACTGCCAATTTGTATTTCTTAACCCCTTCATCTTTTTCACCCAGCCCCCCAATTCCCCTTACTTCAGGCAACCATCAGTTTGTTCTCTGTATCTATCATTCTATTTTTTGCTTTGTTTGTTCATTTATTTTGTTCTTTAGATTCCACGTATAGGTGAGATCATATGGTATTTGCCTTTCTTGGTCTGATTTATTTCACTTAGTCAAATACCCTCTAGGTCCATTCATGTTGTCGCAAATGAAAACATTTCATTCTCTTTTATGG
Source organism: Hipposideros armiger (assembly GCF_001890085.2). Lineage (NCBI taxonomy): Eukaryota > Metazoa > Chordata > Mammalia > Chiroptera > Hipposideridae > Hipposideros > Hipposideros armiger. Next base: position 2,144,889 of record NW_017731530.1, read on the forward strand.
CTGAGTAATATTCCATTGTATATATGTATCACAATTTCTTTATCCAATCATTGGTTGCTTCCATATCTTGGTTATTGTAAATAGTGCTGAGTGAACAAAGGGGGTACATAATCTTTTTCAATTATGTTTTGGATTTCTTCAGATAAGTACTGGGTCATAAGGTAGTTCTATTTTTAATTTTTTGAGGAATTTCCAAACCATTTTCCATAGTGGCTGCACCAATTTGCAATCCCACCAATAATGCACAAGGGTTCCCTTTTCTCTGCATCTTTGCCAATACTTGTTGTTTGTTAATTTATTGATGACAGCCATTTAGACAGGTGTGAGGTGATATCTCATGGTGGTTTTAATTTGCATTTCTCTGATGATTAGTGATGTTGAGCATTTTTTCATATGTCTATTGGCCATCTGTATGTCCTCTTTGGAGAAATGTCTATTCAGGTCTTCAGTCTATTTTTAATTGGATTGTTTGTTTTTTAGTGTCAAGTTGTATTAGTTCTTTATAAATTTTGGATATTAATCCTTTATCAGATGTATCATTGGCAAATGTCTTCTTCCATTCAGTTGGCTGTCTTTTCATTTTGCTGGTGTTTTCCCTTGCTGTGCAGAAACTTTTTAGTTTGACAGTCTCATTTGTTTATATTTTGTTTTATTTCCTTTGCCTGAGGAGATATATCAGAAAAAATATTACTAAGAGCAATGTCAGAGAGTTTACTGCCTATGTTTCTTCTAGGAGTTTTATATTTTTGGGTCTTACATTTAAATCTTTAATCTATTTTGAGCTTATTCTTGTATATGGCATTAGAAGGTGGTCCAGTTTCAATATTTTTTGAATGTATCTGTCCAGTTTTCCCATACCATTTATTGAATAGACTGTCTTTATCCCATTGTATATTCTTGTCTCCTTTGTCACAGATTAAATGACCATATAGGCTTGGGTTTACACCTGGACTCTCTATTCTCTTCCATTGATCTATGTATCTATTTTTTTAGCCAGTACCATGCTATTTTGGTTACTATAGCCTCATAGTATAGTTTGATATCAGTGTGATACCTCCAATTTTGTTCTTTATCAAGATTGCTGTGGCTATTTGTTGTCTTTTGTGGTTACATATAAATTTTCAGATTATTTGTTCTAGTTCTGTGAAAAAATGCCATTGGTATTTTTATAGAGATTGCATTGAATCTATAGATTGCTTTGGGTAGTATGGACATTTTAGTGATGTTGATTCTTCCTATCCATGAGTACAGTATATGCTTCCATTTATTTGTATCTTCTTCAATTTCTTGTTTCAATGTCTTACAGATTTCCAAATATAGGTCTTTTACCTCCTTGGTTAAATTTATTCCTAGGTATTTTGCATGTGGGGAGGGGGGGAAGAGGGGGAATGCAATCGTAAATGGGATTATTTTCTTAATTTCTTTTTCTGACAGTTCATTATTGTTGCATAAAAATGCACCTGACTTCTAAATATTAATTTTGTATCCTGATACTTTAATCAACTCATTTATCAGTTCTAATGTTTTTGTGTGTGTGTGTGGAATCTTTAGCATTCTATATATATATTGGATTGTCGGAAAAGTCATGACATATTTTTTCTGTTTTTCATAGCAAAAATGTGTCATGACTTTTCCAACAACCCAATAGTATCATGTTATCTGCAAATAACAACAGCTTTGTTTCTCCTTTTCCAATGTGGATGAGTTTTCTTTCTTTCTTTTTATTTGATTTTTTTTGGTCTGACTTCTGTGGCTAGGACTTTTAATACTATGTTGAATAAATGTGGTGAAAGTAGGCATCCTTGTCTTGTTCCTGATCTTAAGAAGAATGCTTTTAGCTTTTCCCTATCAAGTGTAACTTTAGCTGTGGGTTTTTCATATAATCCTGTTAAGGTATGTTCTCTCTATTCCATGTTGCTAAGAGTTTTCATTATAAATGGATGCTGCATTTTGTCAAAGGCTTTTTCTGCATCTATTGATATGAGCATATGATTTTTATCTTTCATTTCATTTACCTGATGTATCACATTAATTTATTTGTAGATATTGAACCAAACTTTCATACCAGGAATAAATTCCATTTGATTGTGGTATGTGGTCTTTTTAATGTATTGCTGAATTCAGTTTGCTAGTATTTTGTTGAGGATTTTTGCACCTATATTCATCAGAGATATTGGCCTATAATTTTCTTTTTTGTAATATCTTTGTTTGGTTTTGGAATCAGGGTAATGTTGTCCTCATAAAATGAACTTGGGAGCTTTCTCTCTTCTTGAATTTTTTGGAATAGTTTAAAGAGGATAGGTGTTAATTATTATTCTTTAAGTGTTTTGTAAATTCACCTGTGAAGCCATCTGGTCCAGGACTTTTGCTTGTTGGAAGTTTTATGATTATTGATTTGAATTTGTTAGTAGTAATTAGTCCTTTCAGGTTTTCTATTTCTTCTTCATTCAGTCTTGGAAGATTGTATGTTTCTAGGAATTTATTCATTCCTTCAGATTGTCCAATTTGTTGTCATACAATTGTTTGTAATTTTTCTCATAATCTTTTGTGTTTCTGTGGTGGCAGTTGTCACTTCCCTTTAATTTCTGATTTTATTTATTTGGGTCTTTCCTCCTTTTTTCTTGATGAGTCTCATTAAAGGTTTATCAATTCTATTTATCTTTTCAAAGAGCCAGTTCTTGGTTTATTGATCTTAGGTATTATTTTTTAATACTCTATTTCATTTATTTTCACTCTGATCTTTATTATTTCCTTCCTCCTACTCACTTTGGGCTTCATTTATGTTCTTTTACTAGTTCCTTTAAGTGTAAGGTTAGATTGTTTATTTGAGATTTTTCTTGTTTCTTGAGGTAGGCCTGTATTGCTATGAATTTCCCTCTTAGGACTGCTTTCACTGTGTCCCATAGATTTGGTGCCATTGTGCTTTTATTTTCATTTGTCTCAAGGTGTCTTCTGATTTCTTCCTTGATCTCATTGTTAACCCATTCGTTATTTATAGCATGTTATTTAGCCTTCAGTTGTACTTGTGCTTTTCAGTTTTTTTCTTGTAATTGATTTCTAGTTTCACACCATTGTGGTCAGAAAAGACACCTGCTATGATTTCAATCTTCTTAAGTTTATTGAAACTTGTTTTGTGGCCTATGTGGTCTACCTTGGAAGGTGTTCCATGTACATGAATGTATATTCTGCTGCGTTGAGTGAAATGCTCTAAAAATATAAATTAAAACATCTGGTCTGTGTCATTTAAGACCACTCTTTCCGTATTGACTTTCTGTCTGGAAGATTCGTCCATTGGTGTAAATGGGGTGTTAAAGTCCCCTACTATGATTGTATTACCATCAATCTCTCCCTTTATGTCAGTCAATATTTGTTTTGTGCATATATATTTAGGTGCTCCTATGTTGGGTACATAAATGTTTACAAGGCTTCTATCCTCTTATTGGATTGATAACTTTATCATTATGTAATATTCCTCTTTGTCTCTTATTATAGCTTTCTTTTAAAGTCTATTTTGTCATCTGATATAAGTATTGCTACTCCAGATTTTCTTACATTTCCTTTCACATGAGATAATTTTTCCATCCCTCCACTTTCAGTCTGTGTGTGTCTTTGGATCTGAAGTGAGTCTCTTGTAGGTAGTATATGTTTGGGTCTTGTTTTCTTATCCATTCAGCTACCCTATGTCTTTTGATTGGAGCATTTAATCTATTTACATTTAAACTGATTATTGATAGATACATAGTTATTATTGCCATTTAATTATTCATATTTATGTTCTTTTTCTCTCCCCTTCTTTTTCTTGAAGAAGACTCTAACATTTCTTATAATACTGGTTTGGTGATGAACTCCTTTCATTTATTTATTGTTTTTATTTTATTTACTTTTTGTCTTGGAAGCTCTTTATCTCTCCTTCAGTTTTAAATGATAACCTTGCTGGATAGAGTAGTATTGGTTGTGGTCTTTGCTTTTTATCACTTTGAATATTTCATGCCAATCTCTTTTTGCCTCAAGATTTCTATTGAAAAACCAGCTGACAGTCTTATGGGAGATCCCTTGTGAGTAACTAGTTGCCTTTCTCTTTCTGCTGTTTGGATTCTCTCTGTCTTTAATTTTTTGCCATTTTAATTATGATGTCATTATTTCTTCAAATAGGTTCTCAATACCTTGTTCTCTCTATTCTCCTTCTGGTATCCCTATGATGTAAAATGTTATTATGCTTGATGTTGTTTCAGAGATCCCTTAACCTATCCTCATTTTTTTTCTTTTTTTTTCTTTTTGCAGTTCCAATTGACTGTCTCCTGCTACCTTGTCTTCCAAATTGCTAATTCAATCCTCTGCTTAATCTAATCTGCTTGTGTTTCCTTCTAGTATAGTCTTCATTTCAGTTATTGTATTCTTCCTTTCTGACTGGTTCTTTTTTATGATTTCTATGTCTTTTTTTATGCTTTCCACCTCCTTATTGAAGTCCTCACTAAGTTCCTTGAGCATCCTTATAAGCATTGTCTGTCTCTGGTAGGTTGCTTGCCTCCATTTCATTTAGTTCTTTTTCTGGAGCTTTTTCCGGTTCTTTAATTTGAAATGCATTGCTCTGTTTTCTCATTTTTGGCTGCCTCTCTGTGTTTTTTTCTATGTATTAGGTATTAGGTTGTCAGAAAAGTCATGATGCATGTTTGTGACACATGGCACTAGTTCATTTTTGGAACTACCAGAATCAATTGCATCTATGCTATTGCTATGTCATTTGACAGCTGACAGTTCTAGCTTCATTCTATAAAAAACTGAGTGATTTGGTTGAGTTTTGGAGATTTTACAACAAGTTGAAGATAGATGACCAAATTGTGCATTTTTGCCATATTTTACTGTTTTACTTCCATATAGGGAAGGACACATGTCAAACTTGTGAAAAGTTGCATAAAGTTTATGGTGACAATGCTCTACAAGAATGTCAGTGCCAATGATGGTCATGAAATTCTGTGCTGGTGATTTTGATCTCAACAACGCTCCTCGGTCAGGGAGGCCCACCGAGATTGATGAAGACAAAATAAGGGCATTGATCAAGTCAAACCCACATTACATGACACAAGAGATTGCAGAAACATTGAACACCCATCATTCAAGTGTTCATGACCACCTGAAGAAGCTGAGATATGTAAGCAAGCTCGATATTTGGGTTTTGCACGAACTCAAAGAAGTTCATTTGACGGCACGTATAAACATCTGCAATATGCTCATTAAACGTGAGGGAAACAATCCGTTTTTGAAGCGACTGATAACTGGTGATGAGAAGTGGATTGTTTACAACAATGTGGTGTGCAAACAGTCTTGGTCTTGATGTGATGATCGCCTCAAATGACATCAAAAGCAGACATTCATCAGAAGAAGGTTATGCTTTTAGTGTGGTGGGATTTTAAAGGTGTCGTGTTTTTCAAGCTCCTACCATGAAACCAAACAATTAATTCGAGTGTGTACTGTCAGCAACTGGACAGTTTGAACGAATCCATCATCCAGAAACGTCCAAAGCTTGTTAGTCGTAAAGGAGTTGTGTTTCATCACAACAATGCAAGACCACACACAAGTTTGATCACCCGTCAAAAATTATTGGAGCTTGGATGGGATGTGTTGCCACACCCACTATACTCGCCTGACCTTGCACCTTCAGACTTCCACTTGTTTCACTCTCTTCAAAACTCCTTGTGTGGTATAACGTTCAATTCAGATGAGGCTGTAAATCAGCACCTTGTTCAGTTTTTCGCAGATAAAGACAGGCCCTTCTATGAACGAGGAATTATGAAGCTCACTGAAAGATGGCACAAGGTTATCAAACAAAACGGGCAATATATCATTGATTGATCTTTGTTCTTTATATAAATAAATGGCCTTTGAAAAACAGACAAAATACGTCATGACTTTTCTGACAACCTAATAGTTCTGCTACATCTCCCAGTTTTGGCTAGCAGGTCTTATGTAGTAGGTGCCCTGTGAGGCCCAGTGCTATAGTCTCCCTGGTCACCAGTGCCAGGTGCTCCAGGATTGTCCCTTGTGTGATTTCTGTGTGTAATAGCCTTGATTGTTGTTGGCACATCAGTGGGTTGGATTAACCCTCAGGCTGACTAGGTGTGGGGATTGGCCACACCCACAGTTTATGGGCTGCTATGGTGTAGGGGCTTACCCTATGGAGTGGGATTCACTTAAACGGGTTCTAGTGCCTACTGAGATCATCCTTTGGGTATACCTCTTGTGGGGTTAATTGGGTGGTGCTCTGTCATGGTCTCAAATCAGCCTCTGGGTATGTTGGTTTTATGGCCTTAAGGGAGGAGCTCCTGTACAGGCCATGGTCAGCCACTGCCTATGACAGGCCCAGGACTACCTGGTAGTAGCTAAATGTGATCTGCAGTGAGTTGCTGCCTGTGCTGGACCTGTAGGTGCATGGGTGTGGCCATGCTGAAAACTGAACATGGCTACGACCAGTACCAGAGATAGCTCCACAAAATGCCCAGGGCACCCTGAGGCCTGCTGCTGCCTGTCAGCTGCCCATAAGAGTAATTCACTGACAGAGTCTTGTTTGGTACACAAGTTACACAAGGTACACAAGGTGAGGTGGGGGTCTCAGGAAGTCTCCAGAGTTGGGCAAGTGGTATTCACCAGGTTAATGTAGATTCTGATTTGGCACCAGTGCTGAGCCTGGAGCTACTCAGCAAAAGGCTCAGAGCACACTGAGGCTAACCGCCATCCCCCTGGGGCCCACAGAGCACCAAGATTTGTCCAAGAAAAACTATAGCATGGGACAGGGCTGGCTACTGGTCACAAAATGCCTCCAGTGGTCCTTAGTTGAGGCCAGCTGTTTGCTGCTGAAAGAGCCCCCTGTGGTGGTTGGGGTGGAGCTGGCTGCCAGTCATGAAAACTGCCTCTGGTGATATGTGAATTGGGTGGGGTAAGGTTCCAGGGAACACCAGGGTGGAGCGAGCTGAATTCACCAGGCCAATATACTTATTTCAGATTTGGCAGTGTGGGGGGAAGGCTCAACACAGGAAAAATGGTGCCTTTCTGCATGCTGCATGGGAGGAGAGTTTTACACAGGGGAAATAAATGGCAACTGTCCCTCCAGTCCTCACCCTGAACCCATACAACTCAGTCTCTCTCTGTGTATATCTCTGGCAGCTCCCAAGTCATCATCCTTCTGCTGGAGCCCAGGTGAGTGCCTGCGACAAGTGAGTCTGTGTGCTGGCCATTTAAGAGGACACTTGGGTATTCAGATACCTCCATCTCACTTGGAATGTCAGAATCCCCACAGTTTTTTACAGCCAGATGTTGGGGGGTTCCTCTTCCCAACACTAGTACTCTGGGCTGGGGAGCCCACTGTGAGGCTGGGGTCCCCTGCTCCTCCAGGTGGCCTCCATGTCCAAGATATTCCTCCTGATTGTCAACGGCCACAGTTAGATGTGGGGCTGACCTGTTTCACATCTCCAACCCTCCTACTAGTCTCAATGTGGCTTCTTCTTTATATCCTTAAGAAGAACAGGAAGTTGTAGGACTTCTGTTCAGCTAGTATTCAGATGGTTCTCCAGGTTAATCTATAATTTAGTTGTGATTTTACTGTGGTCACAGGGGGAGGCAAGCATGTGGTTACCTATACCACCATCTGCTCCCTGTCCAATAGTGTCTAGTTCTTAACCCACTTTACTTTGTGCATGTGTGAAGTCAGGTAAACCCAATTGTATATCCCCTCTGCTAAGTAAGTCATCTTTGTTTATGTTTTTGATACTACCAGACATTACTTTATCTTGTTTGTTGAGATGGAGAACAGGTTTTCTATGACAACCTTCAAGCTGCAATTGAAAAGAGTTCATGGGATCTGATGACTTGGCCTCCTCCTCTGGATCTCCCAAAGATTCTGCACAGCACAGCAGGCTTCCCTAAGACAAGAACACCATATCTTCCTGAAGTGTCCCCTTCTGGGATGAATATTTACACAGAAGAGGTACCAATGAACTCTCAAAGGGATGGTGAAAGCAGCAGAGGATCCTTGTGCATCTCCATCACTCCAGACTAAATAGCCATAGACGACAGGATCCCAATGCCATCACAGCAGGACCAGGAGAAGAGAGGTCTTAGTGCAACAATGAATGAGTCTCCACCATTTTCCCCAGTGCCCAGATTTAGACACTCCACCTTGAGGAAATGTGTATCAAAAAAAGAAATTCTAGAACCTCATGGAAGGTGTGAAAGGAATCATCTCTATTCATGGAGCAAATCCCAATCAGCTATATTTCCACCTCACAATAGCACACCTTCATAGAGGGAAGTCAAGCCAATATAAAAAGAAAACAGAGAACTATTGTTAACTACAAGAAGACAAGGATAAACTTAGAGCAAAAACATGCTCATGAAGCAACAGGTCTTGGCTTCCCATGGTTACCTTTTCCATTCCAGACTTGGTCAGACAAGAACCCATGATCCCAAGTTAAATTATGTATGATGGGAACATGGTATTTGCAGAATTCAAAGGGCCTGGGGTGAGGGGAGGTTCAGGAGCTAAGGAGGTCAGAGCCTAAATTATAAAGTCAAATCTATGGTTTTAGTTTATCCGTAAGATTTTGCTTTATCCTTAAGTTCTTAACTTATGCCACCTATCTCACTCATTTCCCACATTTTCCTTCAGCACCAAAGACAGATGAGGTGTTACAAGTACAAATTTGAAAACAGCCTGCATTCTAAGATTTATTACTTTTATTAACAGGTTTGAAACATCAAATACAATTCTGTGCTTAACCTAATATTTATCTCTATAACCATAAGAGACAAGCTGTCACCCAAAGATTCTGAAAGACATTTTAATCCTTTGTTTCTAATTTTACCAGTTAAAATTTTAAATGAAAATGTTCACATGGGATTTTAGTTTGACTCAACAAGTTTTATACTTTCTACCACCTATGCTGACAATCCCTAAGGATGTCTAGAATTAAAGTAGATTGTACAACAGGTTCCAGCACGAATCCAGAGCAGATTTGTGTAAGTTCCGGACTAGAGTCTGCCCTTCAACCTCCAGCCCAGAGAAGGTGAAGATGACCAGGGTCATTCAAAGAAACTCCCAAACTTTCTAGAACCTACGGCTCACTTTTTAACTTGGACACAGCTCCCAGAACTTTGAATCTGATGCTCACCTTTAGTTCACTCAGCTGCAGTCTACCAATAAAATAGTCACGCTTAGAGTGGTAAATCTCACTGCCATCCCTAAAATTACCCTAAGAAATGACAGTAAGAAGGGTGACAGAGCATACCCAGGAACTTGACCTAGAAGTAACTTCTCTCTGCAGGTTCTTCAAAGGTCCCTTGCATTGCTAAGATAGATAGTAAGACTGTCACACACTTTGGGAATATTTGAGAAAGTAAATAACCCGAGAATTTTCTGCTCTTTCTGTCTTATTCAGGCACCAGTCTGCCTGAGTATTCTGTGTTCCTGACTCTCTTTGGTTTCCCAATCACCTTCTTGCCTGCATGGTGCAGTCTCAGTGTGATATATAATTTCAACATGACAGGGTGAAATGGAATGGGGGCAAAGTCAAGGGATGAGAGAGGGAAGCTGTTGTTCAATCTACGCTAAAAGTTTTCCTCCCTCTGGGTAACCATATATTCTTAAGGTTTTTGTTTGCTTTTCATTTATTTATTTATTTATTTTAAATTAGTTTCAGGTGTACAACACCATGCAATACTTAATACATTTTACCCCTCAAAGTGACAACCCTCCTCCCCCAATCAGCCACCCCACTCCCCCCACCCCACGATATCATACATATCTATTACAATTCCATTGACTCCACTCCCATATTCTTAAGCTTTTGCATACTATTTTGGATACTATGAACAGCAAAGAAGAACAAGAATATTTCCTTCATCTTTGCTTCATTTTTGACATATTTTGGGCACTGCTGCCTCAGCTTACATGCAAAGCCAATTTTTGTGGACATGAATTATAGAAAGTTCACTTTTTGTGAATTAGGATGAAATTTTTCCAAGGAAATAGCCATGGCATGCCCCAGCCTTAGTTTTGGTTTCAAAGTGGACAGTCAATTAGTAAGCAAATTTCTGAACATGTGCTGTGCAGACATGGGCCTATACTAGCAATACTTATGAAATTTTAAAAAATAGGCAAATAACTTACGATCTAATAGAGAAAGGGGGTCAAAAACAAATTTACCAGCATTTGCAAAAGCAAAAATGAGCAAAACTTTAATAAATATATATAGTTGTTAATATATTCATTCAACACTTATTACTTGCCATGTGTATACACACAACATTCTCAGTTACAGATAGAAACAAGCAAGAATTATACTGAAGGGGAGACAGTATCTTAAGGTGGCCTCTAAGCACATCCAATACTATGCATTGGATACCTAAGATAATATTTTCCTAATGAAATGGCATGTACTAAGTGCTCAATAAATGCTAGATACCCTCCCACCAGTATTTGTTTTAAATTCTTTGTATTTAACTTGATATTGCTGAATAGCATCCAGAATGTTTGGAATGTTTCTCACTCCTACATTCTTAGACACAGAAAACAAGAGACCTCTGAGCCCAAGGAGATATACTATGGACATAATTTTCTTCTTTCATGGAATTATAATCATTTTAGTGCAAACAGAGCATTTGGCCAGAGTTACATGTGAATTCTGATCAGAATTTATTGGATTCAAAAAACGTATGCTTCCTGGTTATTTTGTCCATGAAGAGTGAAACAGCCAAAATATAAAATAAAATGAAACTACTCAGGGATTGGGGGGCAGGGGAGGCAAGACTTCTAGGATAGCAGAATCTATAAATCTAATCTCTATAAATCTAATCCTCCATAAAAGCCAGGAAAATACTCGCAAAATTATAAAAATCAACAGTTTTAGAACTCTGGAAAATAACCAAAGGCTTGCAACAATCTAAAGACAGTTTATTCAAGAAAAACCACTAAACCTTAGTAGGAAGCCAAGAGACTGTGACATTTTAACTTGGGTTACTCCTATTTAACTCCCTCCCCAGCTCCATATCAGTAGCCACAAAAGCCACAAGCCTTGGAGTCACCGGAGAAGCAGACAGGCTTTGGAGCTCTTCAGAAAGTCCCAGACCATGGCCATCGTTTCACCCAACTCAGGGCTCTTGGAACAGCTCCATTCACAGGGTGCTGTGTATTTGACTGACTAAGAACTCAGCTTCACAGGAAAAACTTTGTCCCCTGGGCATTGATGAAAACAATCAGATTCAATTGTTTAAAATTCCATCTAAGACTGCAGTACCAATGGGGCACATACAAGCCTAGCAAAAAATATAAAGAGACGATCTGAAGAAGCAGTTTCTTTAGGGGACTTTGAAAAGCTGGTGTAAATTTTTCTGACCCTCAGAAAGACCCTCTGGGAACTAAGCTCTTCTCATTCTTCCAGAGCAGCAGACACAGAGCCCCTAGAATGGTACACCCAAAATGACATCTTTGTTGTCAATGTCATATTTGGAACCTAATATCTTTCAGGGAAGCCTGCCAGCCTGGTGCCTAGAGGAGGATGAGAAACTAAATGGTTCTTAACTCCTCCACCAGGGATTCCCTCCAGGTATAAGACAGGCTGCTTCTAGAAACTTTGAGAAGTTGACATGTGTCTTTGGTTCTCCTTGTGTTCTTTCCTGAGACTTTCTCAGCACCACTTCCCCTGGCCCCTATGTTCCAGCACTCAACTTGGGGTTTGACGCAGACAAATTGTAAACAGTCCTTTTCCCAGCCCCCAGCTCTTCAACTGAACCCTCATTCCCTCAGGTCTGAGGTCGAAGGTGATCACTTGCTATTCTAATCAACCCAGCAATATTAACAATCTGCCAGGAGAAAGCCACTTCCCACTCAAGCCACAGACCTCTGCTTCTGTGTAATTAGCACCTGTTCATTTTCCTGTAGTCCCTATATTGTCTCAACAAAGGGGGCACTGTTTTGAAGGGAACCCCAGTCAAAAGGCAAAAGTCTAGATCATTTCAATAAGCCCATAAAGGGCATTTAAAAAAGAATTAAGCCTGAAATCAAAACAATAAACATCATTGTCTCCTGTAGCTCATCTCTAAGCGAATTCAGTTCAATAGATTATTGCCCTGCAGCCCCCACTGTGCCTATAATTAGGGTCAGCACTGAAAGGGGCTGTCCTACTCACATTGCTCAGGTCTCTGAGGAGTAGGGTGACAGTGAGTCTGGTTTGCACAGTCCCAGGGGTGCAGTGCTAAGTATTGCTACCTTCTCCTGCTCTCATACCTTCCCAGTTCACACAATTGTCTATTTGGACACTGCTAAAAAGCCAGCAATTCTGGGAGTCCTTGGGGCTTGTCTCTTTCCCTTGCTCTTTCACTCTTACCCCAAACCATCCTGAGAGGACCTCATCCTTCACTGCCATTTATCCCCATTAATATTTCTACTGTCTCCCAGCATCTTTAAGACTGCCAGTCTTCAAGGTGCCAAGCAGTGCTGTGTCCCTAGGGCCCTCAACAAGCCAAAACTACACTGTATTCCTTGAAAAAGTGAGGAAAGTCTGTCTCCCTCTCTGCACAGTGCATCACTTGGGCCCCAGAGCAGCCCCTGTCTATGGCCTGAGCCTTCCAGAATTCCCTGAAAACAGCCTGCAGCCTTTCTCTGCAGGCCTCCAACTTGTCTCCTAGGGATTACTAGGGAGACAACAGACCTCAACCGACTCTGTCCTTCTCCCTTTTACCCTTACCCAGGCACCTACAATCCACCCCCATGCCAATCAGCTAGTATATTTAGGAACTATTGTAGCACCTGCCCTACCAGCATATCAGACATGAACACCTGCTGTTACAGGTTGAATTGTGTCACCCAAAAATATATGTTGAAGTCCTAACCTGTGTGTGTGGTACTTGTGAATGTGACCTTATTTGGAAATAAGATTTTTGCTGATGTAATCAAGATGAGGTCATTGAGTGGGCCCTAGTCCAATATGACTGACATCCTTATAAGGAGAGGAAAAAAACAAGTGAAGACAGAGACACATAGAGAACACCATGTGATGACAGAGGCAGAGACTGGAACAGTGCAGCCGTAAACCAAGAAATGCCAAGGATTAATGCCCACCACCAGTAGCTAGGAAGAACCAAGGATAGTTCTACCTAATGTCTCTAAGGGAGCGTGGCTGACACTTTGATTTGAACTTCTTGCCTCCAGAACTGTAAGACAATAACGTTTTGTTGTTTTAAGCCACCTATGATAATTTATGGTAAGTTCTTACAGCAGCTCTAGTAATCCAATACACTCACTTTGGCTGAAGCTGGGACTCTCCACCCAACCTGTTCTGAAATGGTGTAGATGCACTCCATTCTCATTATGTTTCATTTCTCTGACCTTGTATTTGCTAACCACAGAAAGTTAAGAGGCAATGCAGAAAATTGTGCTCATTCTAAGAATAGGGGGTGGGCCAGGAGACAGACTTACTTTCTGTTATTTTCTCAAATTTCTCCAACATTGATACTCAGCAGCCTCATTATTCTAGGAGATAAAAAGACTTCTATCCTTTGCTGTTGGATGAACTACAATCAGGACATTGGAGTGAGTTTGGGTGGAGGTGTGGGGCAGGACAAGACATGAAGGGGGAATTGCCTGTTCTGACACCTTTGGAGTGATGTGCTCAAATATCGTCTTGATATCAAATCCAGATCAGCTGGTAGGTCTCATCCTCCTCCCGCTGTGTGCACAGAAAAACACACATTTTCCATTAGATGCCGAGGTCGCCTGCAGGGTGATTTGGCAGAGCTGTGTGGAGAAGTTGTACAGCACCTGCCTACACGTGTTTGGCCCGGTGCCCTCTCCTTGCTTCCCCTCTGATCAGAAGCACATTTATCTGTAACTTTTTTAAAGTCAGAAAAATAAAAAATCTCTCTGAAACTGTTTTGATTTTTAAAAACCAGTTCCAGACCATGCACAATATTTTGATTGAATTTCAATTATGACATCCTATTGAACTGATTTTGTTCAGATAGAGCACAAAGGAAACTTCACCATAGATGGATACAAATATCCATGGCCACAAAGCTGAACTCTTCTCTCATTTCTCCTCATTTCACTTTCTTTGCTCCTTTTTTCTCTCTCCTCTCTCAGGTGTAGTAGCCTTCCCCCAATTCAACTGGTCTTCCCCTCTGATTCATTTAATCTTTTCCTCCTTCTTCCTCTGCCCCAAAAACCATCATAGCCAGCCCAAGGCAGGTCATGAAATTGAAAAATTTGTTCTTCAGCACATTGCTTCCCTTTTATGCACCTCTTCTCCCCTCTGCTCAGCTCCCCACTCTGGGTATGCAACAAAGTGTGGTGGGTCTGATAAATATCTGAATCCTGGATTGCCACTAGCTATGTAAACTTGAATGAGTCATTTAACCTCTCTGTGCCTTGGGTTCTCAATTTCTACAGACTTGTTCTTTCTATTTGTTAAATAAAGGAAATAATGCTATCTTCAAGGAAGTTTTTACATGGATTAAAGTGTACAAGTGTATAAAACTGTGGACACTTTATAACTGTTACCTTCCTCCTGCATTCCAGCTTTCTTCATCCTCTGCTTCCTACCTGCTCACCATCCCAGGTCCTGACACTAGCCTTGATCTATCTATAGTGCAATTTCAAATCAAGGAGGAACCCCCTTCAAAACTGTTTGTTTTAGATTTTATTTCTAATTGATTAATGGAATGCTTTAATAGTTGATAAAGGCATTTTAGCCTTGGTAAAGAATGGGAATCAGAAAAGGAGGGCACCTCCTCTGCCCAGAGAAAATGCCAGTCTAAGTAGCTTCATGACTTCACAACCCACTCTGTTTCCTCCATGTTGAATAGCCTTCTTGTGTGTAAGTGAGAGAGAGGGGGAGGGGAGAGAGAGAGAGAGAGAGAGAGAGAGAGAGAGAAAGAAAGAAAGAAAAACAGACACACAGAGAGTTACAGTTTAGTTATCCAAGTGTCCACTAGCTACTCTGGCCTTGTTCCCTGCACCCCATTTGTAGTACACAATGGTCAGATATGTCCCTCTTCTGACTTCATCATATCCTAATTTAAGCTCCAAGAAAGAAAGAGTTGAAAACTTCTAATCCCTCTTCTTGCCAAGTTCAAGTCTCCCTATTGGAGGAGTGAAGGGTTCCATATATGTATTGCTTCAATAGCTATCAAAGCTTCCCTGTTTTGGGCAAAACCCTCAAGAACCTATGTACACTTTGACCTGAGCCTCAATTTCATGAACAGTGATAGTTCCGGCCCTTCTATGGTTTCCAACAGTTTCTTAGGGCATGTTTCCATGAGGTCTCTTCTAATTCTTCCTTCAGAGTTGAGCAAACTGTCTCTGTTTCACTCCACACTAACCCAGTTACAAACTCAGCCTCTTTTTCCACTTACACAAAGAAATCTATTCTTGCAAAAGGGTATGTGAGTTTAATAACTTCACTGGTCAAGGGTCACATCATGTACTGCAGAGCATCCCACTATCCCAAGGCCTTATTCCACAACTTCTCAGCAGTCCATGAATTTCTCTTTCTGCCTTACACAGAGTAGCTTTGCTCTCTTCTCTCAAGCCTTGATACCAGTCAACACCAGGGCCCCAAATCAGTGAGCTTCTACCTAAGACAAATGACTCTGCACTCTTGAAAAATTACTACGTGTTCTCCTAATAGATAGGATAGTTCACCAAAGACTTTGTGTAAGGAAAGAGGGAAAACCAGGAGATTTGGTAGCTAGGGTTGGCGGCCATGGGTCTATCACAGACGCTGGACGAGTGTGATAAGGATTAAATGGAGAAAATGCAATCAAGGAAGGAAGAAGGAAAAGAGCAAAGAAGAGAAGGATTGAAAGGAATGCTGTGACTCACAGGTTGTTAAAGGCCTGCTCAGAGAACTCAGGCAAGACACCTCCCATCTATCTCTCTGCCTTATTTCTTTATCTGCCAAGTATTACACTCAGGACTGACCGAGTTTTCATTTCTACTTCCTTGATAGAGATACCAAGGATGAAACCAATTTCTCCAAAGCAGAAGTACTTTATATAATGTGTTCGGTATGTTGAAAGAGACATCACTTTTTTACTACACTGGGACACTAATTAGTCAATTTCAACAGACTAATGTACAAATAGCATCCCAGAGGATGAATGTCAGGGTAATTTGGATATATCATTGGTCATCCATCCCACTGGTTGTCCAAACCAATTCAGTTGATCAAGCTGGTTTCATATGGAGGAAAAGATGGAAATCACTGCAGGTAAAGGAGGGCACTTTGCTGATTGTGAACATTTGAGTAGCTATGTTTGCTTATAAAAACATTCCAGCATGCTCTCACAGTCTGATAAGGAGAGAATCTACGCATTCATCTTGTAAGAGAGAATGTGTTTTCCCAAACCATGTCCCCAAATTGTGAAGTCCTGTACTCCTCTCCCCTACTACTCCCCTTGTTCAATAAAGCCTCTCTACTGTTTCCAATACAGTTAACAGAAGTCAATGCATGTAGGGGTAACACAGTTACAGAAAACACTAGTGTTGACCTGGCTTGAACTGATGGGCTAAGGTGAGGTGAGGGGGCCTACTTAACACACATTGTCGTTTCATTATCACCTCTATAATTCTGGCTTCTGCTAAATATTTACAAAATGTTGAGGAATCAAATCAGTGAATGTTCCTGCTGTTTTAGATTAACATCCTGTTTCAAATTAACACAAGTCAAAGGAATGAAATTAAAAAAGAAAAACCCAGTTAGAATTTGCAAAATAATAATAGTTCAGAATAAAGAAGGACACACAATTTCATGATGTAGAGTCTGAAGAAGGAAGAAAGCATCTGTCCTGGATGACTTCAAGTCTCTGGCTTCCTTGGGGAGTGAAATCTTTAGGTTTCTGTTTATTTCTTGGTATTGAATGATGAGATGATAAAGCACAGGTTAAGCAAAGATCCTTCTCCACATGCCTTTAGACAAAATGTCAACCAAGGGACCCAAGATATAATGGAACACAGCACATGTAATCTAAAGCAAACTTCTGGTTTCCAAGCCAATGGTGTGATCATAAGCCCCACCTGTTGTTGCAAGAGAAAGAGGGAGGAAGAGGGAGGGGAGGAAGTTTGAAAAGTAACTCTTGGGCTTCCTAGAGTTAGACTTTTTATATGTGAATTTTCCATGTAAATTTTCTGTGAATGCTTATTTGATTAAAGTGCTGCTTCACAAAGGAAAAAAATGAGGAAGAATGTGAGAGAATTGCCAATGCCAGTTTCAAATGAGTGACTAGATTATTCTCCATTTTTAATTCATCTCTACAGCATGTACACACATATACCACTAATACAGATAATCAAGAACTAGCTTAAGAAAAGAAAAGAAAAGAAAACATAAGACCAATGCTTGGAACTTTGCTTTGAAAAGAAAGAGTGTCAAGTAAGAGAACTTTCTCCATCAACAGTAATGTAAACAATATCTGAGAAGACCCACAGGAAAGTATGGACCAGCTCAGCTCCAGATGCTTCGTAAAGCAGCCCCACACTAAGAATTTGGGCTGGAAAAAACACACTCCAGGTCCTGCCAACTGCAACCATTATCACAGCAATGGAACTGGAGGGTACAGAGGAAGAAGGGAAAAGGGAACATAGAGCTTGCTGCCAGGTTCCGGCCAGGGGTTGCCAAGAACAAACACACTCCAATTACCAGAATATTTTATCCTGCTGGAGATTTGGGTGATTTGATGGCAGAATACACAACCTGCACACTTTTCAAGGGCTCTGTTATCAAAGCCAGAGCAATTCATGACTGTGGGTAATGTGCTTGCCCTCATGTCAATCGCAAAGGCAAATCCTGTTTTTTCAAGCTGATTGCACTTATTCTTCATCATGGGGATTTACTGAGTCTCTTTAGATCAGCCATCAGCAAACTTTTTCTGTAAAGGTCAGCGAGTCAATATTTTAGGCTTTACAGGCCATACAGATTCTATCACAGTTATTTAATTCTGCTGTTATGGCCACAAACTATATGTAAATAATTGGTCGTTGGCTGTGTTTCAATAAACCTATATTTCCAGTAACAGACACTGGCCAGATACAACTCACAGGCTGTAGTTTGCCAAGCCTTGCTTTAGGCAATCAACTTGTAGCTCCCATATGCTCCAGGATGGCTGATGCATAGTCCACAATGTGTAAATAGAGATAGACTTCTGTGTTAGTGCCATGCTCATGCTCTCACTCATATTAACTCTCAACATAACACTCTGGTAGATTCAAGGTGGCTGCAAATTCCATGAAACCCTTCTAATAGAAGAGGTAAGATCTCTATCATCTCCTCTTTAATTGAGACTGTCTCTGTGACTGCTTGACTGAAAGAATATAGCAGAAGGGATGCTGTGCTGGTTTCCAGGCCTAGGACCTAAAAGGCTGGCAATCTCTCATTCCAGTTTTTTTGGTTTTTGGATTTTTTTTTTTGAGCACTTGCTTGTGGAGTCCAGCTGCCATGATGTGAGGAAGCCCAAGTAGCCCCACAGATAGGCCTTCATGGAAAGGAATCGAGGCTCCTGGCCAACACCCTCAGCTGGGCTAGGAGCATCCTTCATATGATCCTCCTCATACTCTGTAGTCTGTTGTTCAGATGCAAAGGGTCCAGTACGATTCTCCAAAGTCTTGGGAAAAAACAAAGCCACTAGATGAAGGAAGCTGGGTCCTGGAACAACTGAATAGAGCAGAGATATCTCCTCCAACTTACACCCCACCAACCCATTGCCACCAATCTGTATTGAACTGTGACAAACTACATATTAAGCTACTGGGATTTTTATGGTTGTTACAGACTCCCAAAATTGGCAGACCCTAAGAAAGAAAGAAATGCAGAAGGTGGTTTGCTCTGATGAAGTGTTAACAGCCAGATGGCACAACCAGAGGAATAGGAAGAAGCTTCCAGATTTCCAAAGACAAATCCATAGGGTTTCATGATCGACTCACTCTTTGAATCAGGGCCTTCTGTTTTTTTAAAACCTAAATGAGAAGTGTGGGGTTTTATTCAGTGAAACCTACTGAACAGTGAAGCTTATTTATATGAGGCTGACAAGATGCACTTGAATAATGGGGCTCTTTCCAGAGCGGTCTTAAGGAAGCAAGACAGGCAGGCAGGCAGGCAATCATCTCTGAGCTGTGATCGAGAGCTAATGAAAGCTTTCCCTGTGCCCCTCATGCACACAATGTCTGAAGTTGCTAATTACTTCTTTTGCCAAAGAAATGCAATGTTTCAGTATATATGGAAAAATTATCTGAAAGGACTTACTTTTTGGCCTAGGGTCAGAAAACTGTGGCCCCGAGGCCAAATCCAGCCTGATGTCTATTTTTGTGTGGTCCATGAGGTAAGAATGGTTTTCACATTTGTAAAAGGCTCAGAAATTCAAAAGGATAAAAATATTCTTTAGCAAGTGAAAATTATATGAAATCCATAGTTCATTGTGCCATAAATAATGGTTTGTGGGAACATAGCTATGCACATTTGTTTAAGTATTGTCTATGGCTACTTTCTCACAACAACGGCAGAGTCAAGCACTTGTGACAGAGACCTCATAGCCCACCAAGCCTGAAATATCCACTATCAAGCCCTTTAAAGAAAAATTTTGCAGGCCCTTGCTTTAGACCATTGTGGTCCATTAACCCTTTATGCTGAGTTAACGTAAAGGATTTGCCAGTTATCCTAACAAGCTCTGAGGAAACAGTACATTGTCCTGACATTTTGATAAGTGGGAGGTGGAATGAAGGAGAAAATCAAAGAGCTGAGGAGTGAGTGACAGTGAAAGGTCTCAGAGTATCAGAAGCCACCAGGCACCTGGAAGAAGGATGTCTGATCCAATGACATAGACAGTGAACAAAAGGGAAGGAAAAAAGTAGAACACAAAAATGAAGATGTTCCTTGAGTTAGTCACAACTCCCCCAACCTGTAAGCATATCCAGTGGTTTTAATATTTTATTACAGTAAAATAAACTGATCAAAAGAGTCATGTATAAAATAGTTGATTAAAAAGGGTTTTAAAAAAGAAACCCAGGGCAGGCCAAGTGGCTCAGTTGGTTAAGAGCTCACTCAAGAGTTTGAGCTCAGAGCAACAGTGGTTCGATACCCGGCCCGAGATGAGCTGCCACTGAGCTGCCAACAGGTGGCAGGATGGCTCAGCTAAAAAAAAAAAAAGAAAAGAAAAGAAAAAGAAACCCAAAGGACAGACTACCTCATTATAACACAGCATTTTCCAGTTTTGTGAAAATTATTACTACAACCCTAATACAACTTGTGATGATGCTGTTCCAGACCTAATCTCTGAGTGATGGTGTCACTAGTCCCATCTGTGTTTCTCACTGAGCTTTCTTACCTGCTACTTCATGAGGAGCCAAGGTCTCATCCTGGACCTCCATGGAGTAGAAACAATAGAAAAACCCCATGGAAACTTCAAAGGAGTCCTCATTCAGGCCAGCTCTGGGGCCACATCCCCAAAGACCTCCTTGAATTTGGCTTTGGTAAGGCCCAGGTGGTCCAGTACAGGATTAGAAAAAACAGAAATCTTTGTTCATGCTCTCAGCTCCAATCTGACATCACCCGAGTTACGGCCTGGACAGTTGGCACAAGTTGGCACTTGGACTCAGGTAGATTAACTTCTAGGAGATTTGTTCTCAGTAATCTTCATTTTCAAATGGTTGGGAAAAGCTTCAAAGTAACAACCACAATTCATAAACTTTTCCTTAAAAATAATAACATGGATTTGGCATCTGTGTGAATGTCAACTGCAAAATAGACAAGGAAAGAAACCGTGAAACAAAACCTCTCCCACTCCTACCTTCTTCCACATGTTTCCATGTCCTTTCATAGGCACCTCCCACCCCCCCTTCTCACTAAGTCCCTCGTCCCTTTAAAATTCCCCTGCCCCACACACTCCCTCTACATCACTCAGCCACCTGCCCTAGCCTAAGGTATCCTGAGAAGATAGCAAGAAGCATGCTTTTATTAAAAATTAAAAAATCACCAATCTTTTAAAAATCATCAGTGAGCTTAATAAGGAAAATGGGAAGTGCTGTTCTAAATGCCATCAGCACGTAATATTACATAAATGCTGGTCCTAAGCATGATGAGGCAATCACCAGATACACAAAAACTAAGATGTAAAATAGGGTAAGAACAAAAACTTGGGCTCTTAGGACTGGAAATAATCTGAAGCGTAATTTAGCTCAGCCAAGCCATTTCACAGATAGAGCAAATGGTAACACCAGCTCCGGGTTGTCTCCCCGGTCCCCAGTCTAGTGCCATCTTTGATATTTACTACGCCATCTAGGTTTTCTTTCCGCCACCCCCAGCCTTTCCAGGTGTGTTGTCTTCAGAAGTTAGAAAATAGACAAGCATTTTCCCCCTACTAATTATGATAAATATCCTTATGAACCTTTGCTGTTTTATGCAAAATTGCATTAAAGTTTTTCATGGAATGCCACAAGGTACTCTTTGTGGAATGAATCAATAAGCTATGTATTCTTCTGAGTAGGTTTGACCCACTTTAAATACCTACCTAAAATGGATCGCTAAAGAAAGCTGATGATAATCCCTTTAACAAAGCAAATAATAGGTTCCCAACCTATCCATTTACTGCTGATTGTGGATGTTTACAACTGACTTTTCTTAAGGATGTTTCCCTAACCTCAGCAAAAAAAGTGGCTCTCCATATAGCAAACCAAGACTGTAAGTTAGTCCATACAGAACTAAGACTAGAAGGCTATAAGCTAAAACTATAACCTAATACAAAAATGCAGGGTTAGATCAGTAAGCCAATTTATCACTCCACAGGAAACCATTCCAACTTCATTCACAAACTACGGTTTGCATAGACTCAATCATACATGTATAGGTGGGAATGTACAATCAGCCTAAAAGGAATGGGGGTGCAAACTGGGAAAGGGTTAAGTAGAGATGTGGTTTGGATATTTTCACTGTAGAATCACTGAAGTCTACATGTCAGATTTAACTATTATACACCAAGTATAATACACACCAAATTTTATTTCTCATATCACTGACTGACAGTAAACCAACTAAACCATAAAATAAGTCAAAGCATCAGAGAGAATTTAACCTAGTTCTATCAGTAGCCAGTGTGGTTTATTCCAGCAAATTGTAGTGGTAGAAGTGACCCTTTACAAGCAATTTATATCAACTAAAAAAATGCTAACTATCCCCAGTTAGTATCTAGTATTAAAAGAATATCTATTAGAAAGATATCTACTAGTGGGAGAGTCAGTGATAAGGGCAGAACATTTGAATTGAGTTTTGGAAAAGACAAACTGCAACTGACTATAGGAAAAAGGAACTTGTCTAGAGTGTGACTGTTTTTTGGGGCCTTGGTAATATAGAGCTGTCTCTGCCTCCATGGTTTTCAATGCTGACTGCACAACCATCACCTTAGGACCATTTTAAAATACACATGGGTCGGCCCCAACCCAAGTCAACTGAATCAAATATTGGCATATTTATTAGAACAGGCAGCCAGCATTGAGCACCACTGCATCTCCTCTAGGGACCCTCCAATGTCCAAAACCCTCAGCTGGGCTACAGGCAACACCATGATGGTTTACAGGGTAACTGGAGGCAGCAGCTCAGCAGTTACAAAAGCTGCTTCTAGATTCTTCTTTGCTTTTACAACCAGTCTTTCCAGGGAAGACATCCTGAGTCACTACCCATTCCCACTTCCAATCCATACACAAGTTTCTTCCCAGCTTTAGTTCCCTGTAAGATCTGCTAGAAAGATGATTACCCAAATTAGAAGAGGAAGGGTGTGGTACAGAATTGAGAGCCAAAGCTCAACAACTTTGCACAATTATTACAAACATACTCTTCTGCTCACATAATGCCTAGGCTGAGGGAATATTCAAAGTGTCCTTAGGTGCTTGGGTTCACTCCACATGCTATGAGGTTGATGGAATTTTTTTCTTAGACTAGTTCTAAAAGTTCTCGTAAGTAAATCTGGAAGACTCATTTCTAATAAGTTTTCATTTCTACCACTGAATTCATAAAAGAGCAGAGAATCCAAAGTTATGTTCCTTAAATACACAATATTTTCAGTCTTTTAGATATGTTGAAGATCTGTTAAGCACCAACAGATGTGTATATAATGGTTTTCTTTAGACGAAATTAAAGCTATTCATCCCCCCAAAAAAACCTCTAGCTGCTTCAAGGCATTTTGAGCCCAAAGCTTAGTTAATTCAGTGCTTGCTCCCCTGTGGCTAATTAAAATATGCTTTAGGTAGTTCAGCATATTTTCCCATGCAACTTGCCCCCCTGAGCTGGTCTAGTTCTTTTCTTCCTTCCTTTAATTTTGTGATTCACCCAAGGATTATGTTATTTGAGAAACCATAGTGCAAAGGATAATCAGTGGCCAACTCTAGTTGAAATGCAGTATTAATCCTTAATTTAGTCTTCTGAGGAAAGCCATGCTCAAGCATCCTTTCATTCATTTTCCATAGACAGCTAAGCATTTGTTCAAGTTGTGTTAATGGTAGCTTCCCAAATGGAATTCCAGCCTGCTTTCAGACTCAGGCACCAAAGGGATGAAAATGGATGAGAAGAAGCTAAATCTGAATTGAGTCAGAAGCTTCTGGACATGACTTTCACTAAATAATCTTGTAGCAAACCTATCTAATGAAAATCAGATCTCATTCAGAGTAGGGAAATTTACTTTCCTGGATAAAACATAATTGGTCCCATAAGATCTATTACCCCAAGAACTAAAGGTCCTGTCTACACAGCACTAAATGAAGTGGTCAATGAATTTAGCCAAAATCCCCAATAAAGAACAAAATATTCTCTTAGAATTCAAATCCTTTTAGGCAGCATATTGGAGAGAGTGAGTCATATTTATTAATGGGTTTCAGGCACACTTGTTCCTTGATCAAATAAATACACAGTTAATCAACAGATATACTTGAATGCTTACTATGTGCTCAGTCAGAACTCTGCCAAGTTAGAAAGGAGGTCTGGAAGATGTATAAGACTGATGCAAAGAAACCAGGGTTTTGCATGACTTCTGCTTTCAATTATAGATTATGTGCAATGTAACACATATATGTTTTGAAATTTGGGGATTTTTTTCTTTTGCTACAAAAACAATCAAAATCATCTCCATTTTAGCTATCAGAACCTAGTATAATGAATGGCACATAGTAGGTCTTAACAAATATGTGTGGCATGAATAAATGGGTAAATAAATGAATGAATCTTTTCTGAGCATACAAAGTACATTAAGTTGAGAGGTCATAGCAACAAAAACACTCTCTTAAGTGCTATTATACTTGGTATTAGAGACTGCTCAATCTTTACCAAAATCCTTGTTGCTTTATTCTTCTCCCTAAGAACACAGCTAATCCCCATTTAGCAGCCTCCATTGCAACTAGTTTACATGTGGCCCTGTGGTGAGTTCTAGCCAATGGAATATGCATGTAAATGGTATGAGCCACTTCCAAGTCTCACTCAATGAAAACTTTCATGCTCCTCACCTTCCAGCTAACTGGGATGAGACAAGCACTGCTCACTTGAAGGCCACATGTTAGTGATGGCAGAGCCTCTGTCAAGAGGTACCCCTGAATGACAGCAAAGACTTCACACCAGCCCAGACCATACTTGTATTATTATTCCATTTCTACTTATGAGAAAACTGTCACAGAGAATTAATCATAGATAATAAAAGGTAGCAAGGAATCTGAACCGGAATGCACTTCTACTTCAACCATCATATCCTTCCTCAAAAACACTCAGAATGCTTAAAGGATTTCTGAATCATGGAGGGCTAATTCAATTATTCAATAAAACTCCCCAGAACAAGGAGATCTCTGAGCTGAGGGCATGAGACTGAGCTTCAGGAGTGCCCACAAAAGTGTTCAGAACTTGAAAATGGCTTCGTACAAAGGTAATGTTACCTCTGCTGGCTTGATCACACACAATCCACCTAGAAGAGAAATAAATATCTTTCCCCTGAAACGTCTCACTTGCAGAATATAGCAATGTCACACATACAGAGCAGTCCCTGAGGAGTGCTGTGTAGTTCACAAATCAAGTGGGATTTAAAGTCTCAGAGACCACAGCTGGCTCCAGAAATTTAAGTGGGAAGACAGCGGACCACAGGTTCCAACTCCCGCTCTGTGTGCCTCGCTGACCTAAATTAACACATGAAATCTACGTGGTAACTTTGTAACCAACACCTTTCCTTTGAGGATATCAGAGCTGATGTTCCATCATTTGGGCAAGAGTTTATCCTGCCTTTGGCTTCCATGTTCTCCAGGACACCTTCTACTCTGAGGTCTCAGTACCAATGACACAGAAATGCAGACAAATAGCTGCTTCCATCTAATCTTCTGAATGAAATGGAGTATACTCAGTTTTCATCAATTAAATTTTTATACAAAATGACAACTGCTATAAATATTGACATTCATTTTATCACTGTTTAACAAAGGTCTTTAGATTAAACAAGAAAAAGCCACAATAACTTATGGCACAGGTGACCTAAAATTGAATTCAATACCAAAAGTCAATTTGATACTAGCACTAGAGTACATTCTCTACTTGACTTTCAACTATATGTAGTAATATGGACAGGGAAATGGTCAAGATACTGGATTTCCATTTTAAAATCATTTTATTTGCCATTGTAATTGATTTTCAAATATCATTTTAGGACCATTGGGCCACTTCCAGAATAAGTAAGGAAGAGATATTAGAAAAAACAGAATAAGAATGGATCTGATTAGTTTACCCTTGAAAAACTGCTAGTGCATGCCAATTTTCACTCATGGATGAAAAAAATTAGAAACAATAAGGAAACTACAGTGAGTTTTTCATAAAGTTAAATTTATTCAATTTAAAGGACTGTATAATTTAAAGTTTATGTTATTTCTATTCTGTTGGTGTGTAAATGTCCTTTCTTTAATAAAACGATATAACTATAAGAGATAGTTGCTAGTATTTTGTCCATAGTGGGCAAAATTTAAAAGTTAGCAATCCTATTCTATACCCAAAAATATGGTTTTGAGATTCTTTTTGTCAGTGGAATCCAAAGTCTAGGAGACACTAAGCTAGTCCAACCTCCCTCCTATAACTTGCAGCTTAAATACAGCAATAAAAGATGAATGTGAAGTTTCCTCGGTGATTCCCCACATTAATAATTGACTTATGGATACTGGTGTTTTGAAGAGTAGAAGTGTTTCCTGAGCATCTTCTGTGTACTCAGTACAGATCTTAGAATTTCCACTGAAAAGAAAAGAAAAAGAACTGTCCCTTCCAAAAAAGAATTTACAGTCAGTTGTAAAGCTACAAGCACCTATGTGAATTAGAAGGAAAACGCACACATGTACATACACGCACATGCGCACACACACACACACACACACACACTCACTCATATTACTCAGGGTGAAATTGTATGGCACAGACTAAGGACAGTTGACCTTTTAAAAACTAAAAGGTGAATATGGGGCTGAGTAACATAAGAAATGATTCTTGAGCTGGATACTAATGGAAGACAGGTGTTCGTGTTGGCTAAAAAGACACAAAGGGCTTTCTGAAAAGGTAGAAACGCACTAAAAAGAAACCATGGAGAGAGTGATACTACCTGTATATGGGAAGGTAAGCAAAGTGACAGACTTGGCTATTATAGAGAGGGTCCTGAGAAGCCATAGGAATTAAGCACCAAGCAGCCCCTTGACAGAAGTCTAAAATAAGATACTATGGTAGTTAAGCACCACCTCATGACAAACTAATGGCTACAATACTCAAACCAAGTATAAGGTCCAACCAGGAACAAAGTGGCAAGGAAATGTCAAGAAAGATCCCCAAATTCATCCTCTCCCACCAGTCTCAAACCAAAAGTAAAGCTCCATCAAAAGTACATTGGCCTATGGATCAATTTCAAAGTTTCAGTCATCAAGCCCAGTTATGAGTCTATCACAGCAATTCATGTGGGAAATGAGGCAAGTATAGTCCAGATTTGCCTTCTCATCATGGGGCTTTATCACCCCCAAGGGGATAATATCTGCTTCAAGGGTCGGGAAAGGGATATAAAAAAATCTTAGATATTACAATGGTTTGTAATAATATTTATAACAATAATATTTGTGATAAAATATTATTTCTTAGTATTTAATTTTTTATTTCTCTTATTAAAATTCATTTTAATTTTATTTTATTTTATTGATTAAAATTTAATTTAGTTTTTTCTTGAAAGACATGACAATGAAAAACAGGTTGAGAGACATTGGCCTAGATCTAGAAATAGCACCACATGTAGTTTTGTTAATGATGCTTGTCTTGCATATTTAGTGATGAAGATTGTCTTTAGTGTCTCTGGTTCCCAATTTTATCATTCTTTTCCTTTTCTGTTCTGCCCCAAGTCTTGGTACACAACCTTTTGTACCCAGAAAAATATTTGCCACGTAAGTCATCTATACCTTAGAGAAATTTTAAGATAAAATTTGTCTTTTGAAGATAGATCTGCATTTTAAGGCTTTCAAATGAAAGGTTTCAGAATGAAAAATATTGCTCCATCCCATTGGCTCACCTCTACCAGGTTGAGAGCTCTCTTTGTACTGATGAGTAGGCATTCTTCCAGACATGCCAGATGGCCACCATCCTTTCTACAATACTTAGACTGCACTGCCGAAATGTCAAGACCCAGGCTCCAAAGGGCATAAAAAGTGGGCATACTAGTAGTGACTAGAACTTATTAAGCTTTTACTACGTGCTGGTCTCTGTTCACATCACTGCATATGACCAACTCCAATAACTCCCCAAACAATTCTATGATCAAGGTACTATCATTATCATCCTTCTTTTATAGATGAGGAAACTGAAGCAAAAGAAGTTATACCACATGCTAGTTATTCATCCAGCAAGTGCCAAAGCCTGATAGTTTCCCACCAGAACTTGCTCCCTGAAACACTCCACATACTTCCTTGGAAACTGGCTCAGAGACTCTGGGCCTGGCAGATCTGCATTCAAATCCTGTCTCTCATTTCCCACCTGGTGACCTTGAACCAATTACACAGCTTCTCTGAGTCTGAGTTTCTGTAGTTTGCTGATCTCATAGGGTTATTATAAGGTGTAAATGAGATTGTGCCTGACTGAACAAATCTGAAATTTTAAAAAAATCAGTATTAATTTTGTCAAGATGTCAGTTCTTCCTACCTTGATCTATAGATTTAGTCAATCTGGAGTTCCAGTGGTGCAATCGGTTAGCGCACGATACTTATATTGATTTTGTAGGTCTATAGATCCAGTTAAAATCTCAGAAAGTTATTTTTTGGATATTGACAAACTGATTAAAGTTTATAAGGGTTGGCAAAAGACCCAAAATATCCAACATAATACTAAAGGAGAAGAAAGTTGGAGGACTAATACTACCCAACTTCAAGATTTACTATAACACTGTACTAATCAGGACAGTGTGGTGCTGGCAAAAGAACAGACACATAGATTCATGGAGCAGAATAGATAATCTAGAAATAGACCCACATAAATATAGTCAACTGAACCTTAACAAAGGAGCGAAGGAAGTACAATAGAGAAAAGATGTTCTTTTCAACAAATGGTGCTGGAAGAGCTGGACATTCACACGGAAGAAAGAAAAGAAAAGAAAAGAAAAGAAAGAAAGAAAGAAAGAAAGAAAGAAAGAAAGAAAGAAAGAAAGAAAGAAAAGAAAAGAAAAGAAAAGAAGAGAAAAAGAGAGAAAGAGAGAAAAAAATCTAAAGGTGAGCCTACACCTTTCACAATAATTAACTCAAAATGGATTATCACAGGTTAATGATAAAACACAAGACTATAAAGCTCCTAGAAGATAACAAAAGAAAATTTAGATGACCTTGGGTATGGTGAGGACTTTTTAGATACAACACTAAAGGCATAATCCACAAAAGAAATAGTTGATAAGCTGGACTTCATTAAAATTAAAAAATTCTGCTTTTCAAAAGACACCACCAAGAGAATGAGAAGACAAGACACAAAGTGGGAAAAAATATTTGCAAAAAAAAAGAAAAAACATATCTGATAAAAGACTGTTATCCAAAATATAAAAAGAACTCTTAAAACTCAACAATAAGAAAGTGAACAATCTGATTTTTTAAATGGGTAAAAAACCTGAACAAATACCTTGCCAAAAAAGCTATACAGATAGCAAATAACCATATGAAAAGAAGCTCCACATCAAATGTCATTAGGGAGTTGCAAATTAAAACAATAATGTGATACTACCACATACCTATTTGAATGGCCAAAATCCAGAATGCTGACATTACTGAGTGTCGATGAGGATGTGGAGTAACAGGGACTCTCATTCATCCCTGGTGGGAAGACAAAATAGTACAGCCACTTTAGAAGACAGTTTGACTAAACATACTCTTACCATACAATCCAACAAGCACACTCCTCAATATTTACCCAAAAGAGTTGAAAATTTATGTCCACTCAAAATACTGCACAAGGATATTTATAGCAGCTTTATTCATAATTGCCAAAGCTTAGAAGCAACCAAGATATCCTTGAAGAAGTGAATGGATAAACAAAATATAGTACATCCAGACAATGGAATATTATTCCATGCTAAAAAGAAATAGGCTCATAAAAAAACACAAGTAGAGAGATCCAAGATGATAGAATAAATTCTGCCTGCATCCTTCCATGAACACATTAAAATCACTACTAAATTATAGAACCATAAACCTGGAAAACCATCTGAAGTCTAGCCAAACAGAAGTCCTATAACTAAAAATCTAAAGAAGAAGCCATGTAGAGACTGGTAGGAAGGGCAGAGACATAGAACAGGCCTGAAACCTTCATGTGACGGTTGAGAATCAGGCAAGATATCTCAGCCATAGAGGTTCCCCCTGGAGGAGCGAGGAACCTCAGCCCCATGCCAGACTCCGCAGCCCGAAGTACTGGTCCTGGGAAGAGGCTGGGCATCCTCCTAAAGAGACCATGCACAGACTCATTCACTCGCAGACACTCACTCTAGGCTCAGGTGGAGGGAAAGTGACTCAGGGGGAGGCAGAGGCATACATCGTTGGAGCAGGCTGAGGTGTGTGGCTTCAGAGGGAGGGCTGGAGGACAGTTGCCATTTTCCCTGTGCGAGGTCTTCCTCCCGAGCAGCCAGCAGGTGGGTGCCATCTTTCCGGTGTTGAGTCCTCCCTCACATGGTTAAATCTGAATCTGATTGGCTGGTGAGCTTTGCTGTGACCCCATCCAACTCAACTCCCACAGTGCCGGAGCACTTTCTCCCAAGAAGTCAGCCCCCACCCCACCCGCATTGCACTCTTTTCTGGAAAACTATCAGATTCCAGCAGGACCCAGGTAGGCAGTGACCAGCTTCAGTGCGTGCTCTGAGACTTTTGCTGAGTCACTTCAGGCTGAGCACTGGTATCAAACCAGAATCTACATTAGCCTGGTGACCACAATTCTTTCCACTCTAGTGACTCTCTGAAACCCTGCCTCACCCAATTTGCATACTGCATGAGGATCTGTCAGCAGCTGAACCTAAAGGTAGCTAGCAGGTGGCAGTAGGCTTCCAGGTTTCCTGGCTTTTTGCAGAGCTACTCCAGATAAAGTACTGGTGGCAGACATCCTTGATTCCCAGCATGGTCTCTCCCACACACCTCCAGGTTTAGTATAAGCAGTGACAACTGCAGATCATTTTGTAGCTCCTACCAGGTAGTCCCCAGCCTGTCACAGTCTGTGAGTGATGTGGGCCTAAACCAGAGCCCCTCCTAAGATGCCCCAGAACCAACGTGTTTGGAAATTGGCTTCAGACCAGAGCAGAGCACTGCCCAGTTAATTTCACAGGCAGCACACACAAAGGCGGTCTCAACAGACACCAGAGTCCACTGGGGCAGATCCCACTCAGTGGGGTAAGCCCCCTACACAGCAGTCCATAATCTGTGGTGGTGGCAAAACCCCAAAGCCAATCAGCCTGAGAGTCAACCCCACTCATTGATGTGCCAATAGCAATGAAGGCTCATCTATAACAGGAGGGCACATACAACCCACACAAGGGACACCCCTGGAACACCTGAACATGTGACCAGAGAGACTGTGCCAGGGCCCCAAAGGACACCTACTACATAAGGCCAACTGACCAAGAGTAGGAGACATAGCAGATCTACCCAATACATAGAAACAAACTCAGAGAGGCAGTCAAAATAAAGAAACAAAGAAATGCATCCCAAATTAAAGAACAGATTAAACTCCAGAAAAAGAACTAAACAAAATGAAGGCAACCAACCTACCAGAGACAGAGCTCAAAATGATGCTTATAAGGATGCTCAAGAAACTTAGTGAGAACTTCAACAAACAGATAGCAAGCATTAAAAGGGACATAGAAATCATAAAAAAGAACCAGTCAAAAGTGAAGAATACAATAACTGAAATAAAGAATACACTAGAAGGAATCGCCAGCACACTAGATGAAGCAGTGAATCAAGTCAATGTTTTGGAAAACAAAGTAGCAGAAAACACCCAATCAGACAGAAAAAAAAATCCCCCCAAAATGAGTATAGTTAAAGAGACCTCTGGGACAACATCAATTGTAACAACATTCATATGATAGGAATACCAGGAGGAGACGACAGAAAGCAAGGGATTGAAAAGCAAGGAATAGAAAATCTAGTTGAAGGAATAATGACTGAAACCTTTCTTAACCTGGTGGAGGAAATGGACATACAAGTCCAGGAAGCACAGAGAGTCCCAAACGAGATGAACCCAAACAGGCCCACACCAAGACACATTATAATTAGAATGGCAAAGATTAAAGACAAAGAGAGAATCCTACAAGCAGAAAGAGAAAAGTAACTAGTAAGCTATAAGGGAGCTCCCATAAGACTGTCAGCTGATTTCTCAGCAGAAACTTTGCAGGCCAGAAGGGACTGACACAAAATATTCAACGTAATGAAAAGCAACGACCTACAACCAAGATTACTCTACCCAGCAAGGCTATCACTTAGAATCAAAGGACAGATAAAGAGCTTCCCAAACAAGAAAAAGCTGAAGGAGTTCATCATCACCAAACCAGTATTACAAGGAATCTTAGAGGAGCTTCTTTAAAACGGAAAAAAAATTAAAATTATGAATAACAAAATGGCAATAGCTACATACCTTGCAACAATCATTTTCAATGTAAATGGATTGAATGCTCCACTCAAAAGACATAGGAGGACTGAATGGATAAGAAAACAAGACCCTTCCATATACTGCCTACAAGAGACTCACTTCAGATTGAAAGACACACACAGATAGAAAGTAAAGGGGTAGAAAAAGATATTTCATTAAAATTAAAATTAAAACAAACAAACAAACAAACAAACAAACAAAAAAGCTGGAGTAGCAATACTTATACCAGACAAAGTAGACTTTAAAAGAAAGGCTATAACAAGAGACAAAGAAAGACCCAGTAATCTCACTTCAGGGTATTTATGTGAAGAAACCCAAAAGCTACTTAGAGGGGAGATGTGCATCCATACATTCATTGTAGCATTGTTTACAGTGGCCAAGATCTGGAGGCAGCCTGGGTGTTCACTGATGGAAGAATGGATAAAGAGGAGGTGGTACATGTATACAATGGAATATTGCTTGGCCATGGAAGAGAATTAGTTCTTGCCCTCTGCAGTGGCATTAAGGGACCTGGAGAGTGTTGTGTTGAGTGATTGTCAGAGAGAGAAAGACAGGCCGATTGTGATTTCACTTATATGTGTAATCTAAAGAACAAAATTAACAAACAAAACAGAAACAAACTCACAGATAGAAAATATTTTGATAGTTGCCAGATGGGTGAGGGATTGTGGGTGTGGGTGAAAAAAGGGAAAGGGATTAAAAAGTACAAATTGGTTGTTACAAAGTAGTCATGGGGATGTAGGTTATTTCATAAGAAATATAGTCAACAATATTGTAATAACTACATATGATGTCAGATGGGAATTAGATTTGTTGGTGTGATAGATAGAAGGGGGTTGGGGAGGCAGGGTGAAAAAGGTGAAAGGATTAAAAAACACAAATTGGTAGTTACAAAATAGCCATGAGAATGTAAAGTAAAGAAAGCCTAGGGAATTTAGTCAATAATATGGTAATTACTATGTATGGTTCTAGGTGTGTACTAAAATAGTCAGAGGGATCATTTCTTAAATTATATAAATGTCTAATAATGCACCTGAAATTATATAAAATAATATTGAATGTCAAATGTAATCAATAAATTTAAACAGTGGGGGAAAGGGGAAGGAGAATAAGAGGTCCAAATTTCCAGTTATAAAACAAATAAGTTATGGGGATGTGATGTACAGCATAGGGAATATAGCCAGTAATATTGTGATAGCATGGTATGGTGTCAGATGGCTGCTGGGCTTATTATGGTGACCACTTTTTTAGGTATATAAATGTTGAATGATTATGGTGTACCCTTGAAACTAATATATTGTATGT
Organism: Hipposideros armiger; assembly: GCF_001890085.2. Lineage (NCBI taxonomy): Eukaryota > Metazoa > Chordata > Mammalia > Chiroptera > Hipposideridae > Hipposideros > Hipposideros armiger. Next base: position 2,178,365 of record NW_017731530.1, read on the forward strand.
TAGCTATATTTTTAATAAAAATATTTTTAAAAAATAAGCTATCAAGCAATGAAAAGACATGGAGGAATCTTAAAAGCATATTGCTAAGTGAAAAAAGCCAGTCTGAAAAGGGAACATACTATATGATAGCAAGCAGCTATATATATAACCTGCCTTAAAAGGCAAAGCTATGGAGACAATAAAAGGACCAGTGGCTGCCAAGAGTTAAGAGGGAGGGAGGAATAAATAGGTAAAACATAGAGGATTTTTAGGGCACTGAAATTATTCAAAATAAGATGACAATGGTGGCTACATGCCATCATACATTTGTTCAAACACACAGAGTGCACAATAGCAAGAGTGAACCCCAATTTAAACTATGGGTTCTGGGTGATAATGATGTGTCAATGTTGGTTCTCAATTGTAACAAAAGTACTTCTGTGGTGCAAGATGTTGATAGTGGGGGAAGTTGCATGCAGAGGGACAGGGAGTATGTGGGAAATTGCTGTACCTTTTGCTCTATTTTGCTGTGAACCTGCTCTAAAAAATAAAGTCTTCTTAAAGGGGGAAAATCATCAGAATAGGCTTGGAAGTCAAAACTAGAAAGATAGAGGAAGAAGAGTCTTCTCTGTTTACACTCTTCTGAGCCAGAAGGAGCAGACACCCAAAAGATAGGAACTGAATCTAGGTTGCTAGAGGCCACCCAGACAAGGATAGACAAGAAAAATGACTCTGTCTGGGCTGACCAGATGTTCTGAGACCTCTCCTTCCTGGCCTGGGTCCCATCACAGAACAAGGCCTTCCCCAGAGCAAGGTCTCCACCTCTCCCCCTCATCTACAGCTTCCTGAATGTATGAGAAAAAGATGTAAGGGGTGTACTAAACTCTTATTGAATTCCTATAACAATATCAGAAACAATATGCATCACTTCAGCATAGACAAATGGCTGCAAACCACTGAGGGGGCTATGGGAATGAATGTTCTCAAAGAGCCAGGAACCAGGAAGTTCGGCTTCCTGGAATCAAGTCCAGGCCAAAAGGCATTCTCACCTGGTAGACTCAAGCATATCACATGACTTGGAGGTGCTGCCAAAAATCCAGATCAAAAAACAAAAATGAATTAAGCAAGAGGAGAGGGGGAAAGAGACCAGAATGTCTCTCCAGGACTATAGAAAAGGCATTTATTAGCAGGACTCTTAGAAATGAAAGGTTGCCATCCAAACGCAGACACACTTCTTTCCCTCCTGTGACCATTTCATAACTCTTGCACTTCCTAACGTGGAGCCGCTCCACCTATGAGGTCATTTGTTTTCCCGAGAACTATGGAGCTTGCCAATCATTCAGATCACAGGCACTGGCCAGAAAAGCTGTAAGGAAAGAAAAGCATTAAGCCCCTTACTGCTCTCTCTTAGGTCACTCAGAGAATTAGAATTCCATACAATTGTCTTCTAAAAAAAAAAAAACAACAAAAAACTATGCTTACAAAGATAACAAGTTCCAAATGTTTCCTAAAGGTATGTTTGTTTCAAATCATATGTTTTTAATCGATGACAAAACAGCCTGAGTTATAATTTATTCCAATTCCACACACGATCCAAAAGCCAAGAGATAACAGGCAGAAGTGATAACTGTGTGACAGTGGTATTGGTGATATATAGAGTCAATCTGCTGATTCAAGACATAAACAGAGTTGCACAGAAAGAGAAGACATGGAGAACAACAGACCCAGTTTGCATTATGCCTGCTTCTAGAACTGACCAGTTTCAGGCCCTCCAGTTGAGGAGCAAAAAACCCCTGCTTTGTGGAAAGACTCTGGTGTTAGTCATTTATAGTTTAGTGTGAATTTGAATTACTCAATCCCCACACTCTACTTGCATTTGAAATCTTACCTATAATTGGGAAACAAAGGCTTCATGTGGTTATAAAGGGAATTTGAAACCTTAATGAGCAGATGAAGTATATGTGGAAGAAAGAGCAACTGAGAAATTCATAATATGTTTAAGAAAAAAAGGATTTACCAACAGTATTTTTAATTGCATATTGTTTATAATGCTAATTTTAGTGGCTCCTTAGCTTTATAACCGGAGAACCTATTGCAGAATTTCTTTCTTTTGTCAAGTCTCAGTAAGCATCAGCTCCAAAAAAGGTTTTGTTGTTTTGCTCTTGGTAAGCACTGCCTATTTTTCAATGCAGATTTTTAAATGGAGAAATTAAAACAGTGACTGGGAAGACTTGGACTTATCTGATTTCACCACTGCGTTTATGTCATTTCACTAATTGCTAGATGTAAAGACATAGATACACATGAGATATTGGATTTAGTGAAGTGCTATAAGCAATATAGACTATCTAATAAATGCAGTACAACCTAATGAAATTCATATTTTAGAGAAGATCTGAGGAAAAAATACCCAAAACTGACTAGATGGGACTTTGGAATCTTAGAGATGTCCTACCCTAGTCCTGTTCCTGCCCTAAAACATGACCCAGCCTCCAACCAAATTAGACCCCACTGATTGTGCTGGAATCATTTCAGATTTGCTTATGAAAAGGCATTCCTTTTCTCCAAAGAAAGGAAACAGAAATAGTCAAGGGGGAAAAAATAACCTTGTTCCAAATCAATGAGCAATATCACCAAGAATGGAAGTGAAAGATTATATGATAATTTTTTCCTTTGATTTAACTCAAGTAGGCCTGAAATTTGCTCTGGACAATGAAGGGTCTGCTATTTTCTTATTTACAAGTGAGCTTCTGACAGGCACCCTGGCACAGAAAGCCCAAACTTGTATCTTTTTCATTCTATAATGAAAGCCAATGTTATAGTTGTGAAAAAAGAAATCAGTAAGTAACAGAAAAACCTTTTTAAAAATCTGTTTTACTTCAAGTTTGCTACAAATCTCAGGATATTTCAGAATGACCTTAAAACATCATATTTCACAGAGTTTTGTGTAGGAAATGAGATTGGTAAATGAATACTTCTTGGTATCAAACCCCAATCCTCCATGTGAAGACAAACTTGACTCATGTTGCTCATAGATATAATAACCACAGCTAAGCATCAACTTTCCAGGAACTCTATCCATAATGAAAGTCTGTTCTCTGAGAAAGAAAGGCAAAGCATCTGTAGGTGCAGGTTCCAGAAGAAAATCAAACCACTAATTGAATGAGATATCGTCCCATCCTGGCAATGGATGACTGAAATAAATACTAAAACGTTCCAATGAACATTGCATGAAATAATAAACCGATTTCAGAAATTATTACAAAAACTTAATTCTATTCCTGCACACATACTAGTAATATTTATTGAATAACACAGTCCCAAAGAATGCCATATTTCTAAAGGAACATAAAATAAAGCCCTTCTTAATCTCAGCAATATAATCACAAATGCAAAATAAATTAAAAATTATCAAAACCCCTCAGTAATTCAGAGCTATTGGAGAGAAGTATTTTCTGAATTCAGTACAATTTTTCTACTGTAGAATATACAAAATCAGACAATTAAGTTCACGAACTCATCCTAGAAAAAGTGCTAAGTACCTCATTGCTGAATATCACTATGGTCACCTTTGAAGTACGCCCCTTGGGAAGCTAGGCACTGATGCCAGTGTCTAGTCCACCCTTCAAAGCAATTTTGGAACTCTTTTTCTGGAATGGCCATCCAAGTTGTCATCTTATTACCCTTGATGTCCTGTCATCAAAATGCCTTTCTTTCAATATTTCCTTTATCTTCGGATAAAGAAAGAAGTCACTGAGGGACAAATCAGGTGAGTAGGGAGGGTGTTCCAATACAGTTATTTGTTTACTGTCTAAAAACTCCCTCACAGACAGTGCCTTGTGAGTTGGTGCATTGTCGTGATGCAAGAGCCATGAATTGTTGGCAAAAAGTTCAGGTCGTTTTCATCTAACTTTTTCACACAGCCTTTTCAGCACTTGCAAATAATAAACTTGGTTAACTGTCCAGTTGGTACAAATTCATAATAATCACTCTGATATCAAAACAAGGTTAGCAACATCGTGCAACAAGTTTGTGAACTTAATTGTCAGGCCTCATACATGAACAAATATAATTTTAAGGCTAAGTCCCCTGTGGCTTCATTGGGTTAAATGTTATTTAATAGACATTCTGCACTCAACAACAGATTTAAATAATTTGTAATGTGCCCAAACTGTCTGCCTATTAGTTTTAGTTTACACAAAATTGAATCATATGTGTTTGAAGACTTCCTAAAACAATGAAAAAGCAGATTTCTTAAGTAGGTAAATATTTCCTCTTAATGATGTCTTCAAATTTTCTTTTACTAACAATAGCTCCTTCCTACTAATAGCACAGAAGTAAATATAAGCATATTTATAATTATCATTGAAGTTTAAATTACTGAAACCCTTTTCAATAAATTTCAATTTGCATAAAAATCACATGTAAGAGCAACTGTCAAAAAAGGAATGAAAATAACAGCTAGCCTTTTCTTCTGTTCTTATTATATGCCAGCCACAATGCTTATGTGTGCACTGATCTCACTTAAATCATCAAAACAGCATCTTCAAGAAGGTATTCTGTTTGCCCCCATTTTTTTAAACAAGTGGGAACTAATAGAGCCTAGGAGCTTAAACATTTTACTGCTTGCCCTCCAATCAAGAGATGCAAACAGGTATTAAATTGATTTGTCACTTTAAGACTCAACCTCAGCATATTTAAATAAAAAGTGAATGCCCATGAAAAATGTCATTCTAACATTTTTTGTTAGTACATGCAAATAGAATCTCATTTTAAATAACACTATCACCACATCCTGTTCTATAATTTCCATACCATAGTCAACCTAGAAACACATGTTCCTGGAAACAGTCCGACTGAAGACAACCTTCTGCCTGACAACAGCAGCAGCATCTGCCCACTCTCCCAGCCTTGGAGAGCCCTCCTTCCTAATTTCCCTGTTGTCTTTTTCTGCCCTCCTGTTTTCTGTCATCACTCAGGTTCAGGCAGTCACAGCCCCATGCCTGGAATATCCAAGCAGGATTCTCGTGGCTTCCCTGTTCAAACCTCCCTTTGCTCACCCACCTTTCTGCCTATTCCTTTCTAATTATTATTTCTTTCCCCAAACCTTACTAGCCAGGCTATTTAAAGGTGATCCATGCTGGTTTTCTCCCATTTACTTTCCATCTTCTGCACTCTGGTTCCTGCCCCCATCTTTTTCTTTCCTCAGGCTCCTTTGTGTCCTCTTCTCCTCCCACCTTTAAATATGAGTATTTCCCAACATCCATCTGGCCCCCCACTATTCCTACTCCACTTGCTCCCTGACCTACTTCATCCACATATGCCAGTAACTTCAAAATCTCTATTACAATCACAACCTCTCCGTTGAGTTCCCAACTCACACCCAACCTCTCTCTCTGTGAGATGTCTCACAGGCCTCTCACACTCATGATTCCCACTCAGTTTAATCCTCCTCCAACTCTTATGTTCTGCACTTCAGGTAATGACACCTTCTAATGAGTCTCAATCACTCATATCACCCCTGCCGCCAAGTCACTAATTTCAGCTGATTTTTCCTCCTGAAATAATAGCTCGTGAATCTATCTACTCATCTCTAAACCTATGACTATTAAGCTAGTGATTGGTGCCAGCAACAACCCTCACCTTGTCTATTACAAGAGCCCCCTAATAGTTTCCCTGCCTCCAGTCCTGCCCCTGGGAACTCCATCCTCCTCATTGCCATTGGATTATTTCCCAACATGTAAAGCCTGATCATGTCAACCTCTTGCCTAAAAGCTTCTGATGGCTCTCCACCACCTGTCCTATCTCAGCAACATCCCCATCATTTCCCATGCTACACATTACATTTTCACAGACCCAAATCCGTGTAGGCTCTCCTTGCTCTCAGTGTTTTGAGTGCTTTGTTTGTGTTCTTTCTCCTATACAGAACATCGTCCCCATTCTTCACCCAGTGCACCCAGAGGATACTGGAAAGTGGGTGAAGGAAATCTTCCTGAAGGGGAGAATGACATCTTTCTAACAACAGGAGCATGGAATGGAGTACTACACACGAAGTCCTAGACACCCAGTTCAGCACAAGCTAAACTCCCCCTGAACAAGTACAGCTTCAACTGACCCTTTGCATCAACTACCTTGCTCTAAAATCTATCTTTTATGTGCCCATTTTATTGCCATGTTTCTAAATTCCTTGGAGGCAAACCATGTTTTAGGCCATTTCATATTTCTGGTGTCCAGCCCAGCACAGCATTTTACACACAGTAAATATCCAGCAATTGCCCAATGATGTAACTTGACAGCATCTATTGACAAAAGTATTCTGAAACAAGCCCTTTCACCTGTCCTCTGTTTGTGAGAAGTCAGTTGATCCAATAACTATGATGTCACTTGGACATCATCTTTATGAGAAAAAAGAAAATGTATATTTGGATTTACATAGAAGGTAACATTTAATAGTTAAGATTTCACTCCCTGGGGCCAGCCGAGTGGCTCATTGGTTAAGAGTTGACTTGGGACACCAGCTCTGAGCAGCAGGGCCCCGGATCGAATCCCACATGAGGGCCAATGACACTGTGCCCTCTACAGCTAAGATGGTGAACAAACAGCTCGACCTGGAGCTGGGCTGCTGTGAGTCACCAGTGACAGCATAGGCTGCAGTGGGGCTGCCCAGCAGCTGCCCTGCACTTTCATGAGCTGCCATGTGCCGCCGTGAGCAGCTGTCCAATGGCCGGCGAGCGACTGCCTCACCCAGGAAGAGTGAAATGATAATACCAACAACTAGACTGAAGAACAAAAGTACAGCAACTTGTCTGTTCCCCTTCCCTGATTCCCCAACGTTGTTCCCCTCCCCCAATTCCCCAATAAAATCTTAAAAAAAAAAAGATTTAACTCTCCAGCATGACTCTAAACACATTAACTCATTTTATCCCTATAACATTCCCCTGAGGTCGGATTACTGTTGCCATCTCACAGATGAGGAGGTTGGGTCACAGAGGGGTCCTATAGCAGCTGATTAAGAGAATAGCCAGGATATGGAATCCGGCAGCCTGGCTCCAGAGCCTCAGCACTCCCCAGCGTTCAGCGGGTCTGCCAGGCAGGGCCCAGGGCAACTGCTAAACACTCAACAATATTACTGACCCTTTTGATCCTAAATTCCACCAGCTATAAAGCACTATAACTCTACTCCCCCAAAATACACCCTCATCTGAAAAGACCAATATGAAAAATATGTAAAATTAAAATTATATTTAAATACAATTTCTGCTAAAGAACTTAAATCAAGAATTAATCCTTTTTCATATCTGATTGATCATAGTTAATGATAACATTAAGAAGAAAAAAATTAATTGAACCCTTCAGTAGACTGTAGGAATAAAGCTTCCATTATAGTGAGATTAGAAGCAACATGAGAGTTAATGTCCCATCAGACTTAAAAATGAATGTTTTCACATATGTAGAAGGATAATGATTTGAAGAATTTGCAATGCATGGCTTCCATCTTCTGTGCTTCCTCGTTCCCCAGAGCCCTTGCCATCACTCCAGGCAGCTGGGGTGCTCCAGCCTCATGCTCTCAGAGTTGAATTGTTACAGCAGAGATGCAGAAAGTTAATGCACAGGTTGGGTTGTTAAAATATTTCACTTATGCAAAAATTATCCATATATAACATATTATGTAATATAGTATATGTTATATGTTATATAATATATATGTAAGCCATAAATGTTTATAGTAAACTCCAATGTGCCCAACATCCAGTGATCCGGGCTCAGTTTTTGAGGTTAAAAATATAATTTTGAATCTTTGGAAGAAAAAAATGACTTTACGAGGAAGGCTTTTGAGCTGCAAAACCCTGAATCTTGCATTGTTTGAGTCCTGGTTTAAACAACAAGCACAGGAGTAAAATTGGTTATAATGAGTTTGTCAGTTCAGATTCAATAAAGATCCATGAGACAAGGAGACCAAATTAAAATTAGAGGGGCAGCCAGAGTCAGATGCTGATGACAACTTCTTAGAATCCCTGGGCCTATGACCCCATCCCCTTAACTCCAATGGGTAGAATTACAGAACATCCCATTAAGTATGGGAGTCCCAGGGTTCCAGCATAGAATCCTGGAAATGACGCCATGGCCTGGGGAATTGGGGCATAGGAAAATCTTGAGTGGACTGAGTTTTAACCTAAATTGACTATATTTTCCTGGCATTTTCTAAGATTTCATCTTCTGCACTGACATGGATAGAGAGATAGAGATAAATTCAAGCTGTAAAAAACTAAAGACAGTTACTTGTTTCCTACACCTGTGAATGTAACTAAGACATTTACCCCTATAACATACATTGGTAAAATGCTGGTAAATATTGGTAAAACATTTTTTGAATTTTACTCTAGAGACATACAAACCACTTGAGACTATTGTATCATGTGATAATGGACCAGGCTAATGGAGCACAACAATCTAAGTATCTCTACCTTTAGTTAATGTGAAGCATTTGCCTAGAAGGAGGAGCTAATGGTTGGTTTGTTAACCAACTCTTGAGAACTATACATATGGAAAGTTAAAATTATCTACTCAATCCATATTTCCCAATGTATTAAGATAATCTTTGAAGTGCTTTCCAACCCTAGGGTTTCATAACTCTGCTTTCCTTTGCTCAGAAGAGGTTTTAAGCATTTGGGGTAAACTGAGACCACTCAGTGGCATTTACTCCTCACAGGTAATGCAAGAAAGGTGAAGACTTCCTGCATTCTGAATATCATAAACTCAGAGCCATCCCTTCTGAGCCAACATCATTCTTTCTACCTTTAAAACCACTTAAGAGTCCATCTTTTAACAAAACCATGGAAAACAAAGGGAAGTAAAGCACAGACTCTAAATATTTCCAGCCAATCCACCTCTTCATGAACATCATGCTCACAATGTAAAACTTCAGTCAGTGATTAACTGAAATGACTTTGACCTCTAATGTATGGTTTGCTAGAGCTCTCAGACTCTGGCCTGTCTCTTTAAAAGAAGGATCTGATTGTGTGCAATCATGAACACACTATGTGCATGTTTAAATGCTTTGTTCTTACAGATTTCTAGAGCTCAGGCATCAATAGCTTCACTTTGTAACCCATAAGTGACAACGTGTGAAGTGTTTGTGTGTGGGGGAGGATTAAAATCAGAAAAATTGGAGTTGAAATCCCAGGGAGCCACTGATCTAGAAAAGCTTACATTCTAGAGAGGATGACAGATACATGACACAAAATTCCAATACATTGTTGTATTGAGTGTTTTGACAGACATAAACACATGATGTTATGAGAGCAAAAGCAGAGGTGTTGGGGGCAAAGGATGTCAAGAAATGACCCTTACAGACAGGATGCCTGAGCCAAATCTTAAAAGAGAACTAGGAGCCTGCCAGGAAAAGAAAAGTGCTTATTAACTGCTGAACAAGGAAGATCAGTTACACCATCCACATGGCTACACAAGGAAAGCACACATCATCAATCGCTGTGAAACGGGCATGAGAATCAATCCTGAAGAAGCGTGTCTCTGGTGCTTTTGATGAAAAGTGTAGTAGAGATCTCAGGGGAAAAGATAAAAGATCAGAGAGACCTACAGGTATAAGAACCTTGTCTCTCCACCATCCATCCACTCAAACTATTTTTATTGGACAAAACTGAAAGAAACATTGTTGGCAAATAAAATACCTACCAGAACATTCTGGACTGCTTCATGCTACATACATGCTTAAACTTTGACCCGTACAGCACAAATCCATATTCAAGTGGTTAAGGGGCCATATAAGATGAGCTCTTGTTATGAATGAAACTTCAGTGATTACATCAGCTACACTAACCCAGAACAGCTGACGACCATTGCCAATATCATGCTTTCAGCAATCAGCAACATCTTTGGTACAGATGTCAGGGAAACCATTGTGCCAATTATGCCGTAATGATGAGAGTAGAGAGCCTGGCTAGGGAATTCTCATTTCATGTCTTCTTTGAAAAAGCATCTCTTAAAAGAGGACAATATATAATACATGCTGTGTATCCTGTCACTCTTTTTGGTTTGAGCTGTGCTCCTTTTGACTCTGTGGATCATTGAAGTTTCTGATCTTAGAGTGGGGATGGTATAAGCTAAAGGGTTTTGGCACACACAAAACCCACTACATTCTTGAATGCTTGAGACAGCTTTACAATGTCTTAAGCTACATCTGAGCAAACCTGTTTCTTACTAATACTGTCAGTCTTTTTGAATGTTTTCTCTACAAAGACAAAACAAGAAAAATCATTGTTAATCAGAACATTTAAACTTGTACAGTTAATTGGATGGTCCTTTCTACATTCCACTTTTAGAAAAAATAAGAGTAGAAGACAATCTTTTACAGGAAAATAAACAATGCATGCCCTGGTGTCACAAGGACTTAAGTCTTCCTCTCACATCTTCTGTAATGGCAATACTGTGCAATCAATTCACTTTTTTTCAGCAAATATTCACCAAGTACCTACTCCATGCTAAAAACGGTTCCCAAAGAGAGTCATTGTTCAGAAATGTGAACCTTGGGCAAAACATATTCAATCATTAGAGAAAAGTTATCTTAGGCTTATTATATTGAACTTACTAAATTTAGGAAAATATTTAAATAAGATTTCATCAATAAGGAAGGAAACACACCTGGATTTATTGTCAAGCCTTAGTTAATCAGATAATTTCATAACAAACACAGCTTTTCTCCCTCACAATGCTACTATTCGCTATCCCTTTTGGTAATTTCAGGGCTTATTTGAATAACTATATGGATCAAGGGGCATTAGATTAAGCAAAGAGTTTTACTTTCTGGCCAAAATAAATGACTGCAATACTATAGAAGAATGGGAAAGAAGGAAATGCTACAAGATAGATCTTCAGATCATGTAGGTGATGCACCTTCAAGGGGCTTTGTCAGGTTAGACTCCAAGCACACTATTGCTTCCAGAAACTGCTTTCAGTAGAAAATTTTACAGGCATTTTAAACTCTCATGGGTGACTCCCTAAAAATATCACAGTTGGTCAAAAAACATATGTGTTTCAACTCTTTCTAACTTGCTCTGCTGTTAGCTTATAAAAACTCATAGGTGTATATTGGACTCATTAAACTGAGGGACTCATAAGCATGAGCTCGATCAGGGCAGGGTGCTGACAGGCATTATACATTATGCAAGCTTCCCCACATCATTCTGCCAACGTGCTTCCATTTTAATCCAAAACATTCCCAGCTTGTCAAGCACTAGGCCTCCCTGGAACACATAAAACCAATCATGCCACCTCGTGCGGAGGTTCTCCGATGAGAACAGATTTCTACTGGACACTGTAAAGAACCCACAACCCCATTTTCACATGTTATTTCAAATCAATCCAAAATCCTGTCTCCACAGCCAATATAACAGTAACACAGTAACCCTGGGAAAGTAGATAGAAGAAAATGGAGCCCAAAGCTTGCTGGCTTGACAGCTGTCAAGCACCAGATTTATTCATCACTGAATAAAGCCAGTGAATATTCATGACTCAGCTACAGAGATTTCATTTAAGAACCCTCTGAGGGTGGAGAGGTTTGTTTGTTTGTTTGTTTGTTTGTTTGTTTGTTTTAGAATCTCCTGTGATAGCCGAGATCATATTGAAGTTGAAAGCAAAAAGATACTTTTAAATCTCCAAATTTTCTGAAGTGGCCACAGAGAGAACTCACATAAAATACTTAACAATTTCATGTTGACAAATTGGCATGTCAAGACAATTAGCCTCTTTTTAGCAAGGTGGTGGACAGATGTATAGAAGAATCATGAGTCTGATTGTTCTACAAAAGCCAATAAGCTGAGCCTCCAACAGGGTTAATATGTCAAAGAAGGGAGAGATAAGAATTGGAAATCTGATGGAAAACAGCCAGGTAGGAAACACAAAGGGAAGCATGTTGAATTGTGTTTGGAAATAGTATGGGTAAACTTTGCTCTAAGACATGTGTGGAGCTGGAAGCAAGACACCCAGGAAGAGTGATTATGAGCCATAAATAAAAGGTTTATGACAACCTGAACAATAAAAGACTAGTGGGAAGGCGAATTCCTCATGTTGGAATGTGAGCTCTCTGTAAACCTCATGAGAAGAAGTCAAGAGAAGAGGCAAAAAAGCTCTGAATTCAACAGAGGACTCTGAAGAGTGGTAAAATGAAAAAAATATATAGTGATGTGCTTCCCTCAATTAAAATAAAAGATAGAAATACTACCAGAAACTGAAATCAATTTGACTAATATCTAGAGGAGGTTCAAGGAATATTTACTAGTCATCGTATATCTGAAAATATGCTCATCAATGCCACTAGTTATTTGTGTTTAGTGTAGATCAGTCTCTAGGTTAGGTGAACCTAGAGATGGGTGTGCTAATAGAAGTGTGTGTGAAATGTTTGGGAGCTCAGAGGTAGGATTATACTATGCCTCATCAATTTAGTTTTTTCTTTAATTGATAGATCATGTTGAAAGGGAAACAATATGAGTAGTTCCAGAGAATTTGATTTCTCCTAATCTGACATTCTTATCAATAAATGAAGAATAGATGGTCTAGACTGTATTCTCATGTGTGAGTATGCAATCAACTATATGGCTAAACCCAAACTTTGGTTACACTCATCATCAACCTAAGAGAACTCATTGAGTGAGATATTTGGCATTCATTAATGCTTTGCCAACAACTTAGCTGACAGTATGCAACACAATGTCACTAGAATGTTCAGCAACAAATTGGGCATAAAGGGAACATTATAAAAAATGAGAACAGAATTAATCTGAATATATCAGGCCAAAACCAAAATGATATTCTTTAGGAATGCTTACAGGTTAAACACAGACACACAATTCAGTCAGACAAAGATTTCTTAGACATAATACCAAAGGCACAATTTGTAAAAATAATTAAAATTAAATAGACTACATTAAAATTTTTAAATTTTCTGCTCTTCAAAATACAGTGCTAAGATAATGAAAAAACAAATGACATATTAGAATAAAACATTTGAAAATTATATACCTTCTAGCAAACTTGTGTTTAGAATATATAAAGAACTCAATAATAAGAAAAGAAATAAGACAATTTTTGTTAAATGGGCAAAATTATGAACAGAGACTTTATGAAAGAAGACAAACAAATGGCAAATAAGAACATGAAAGGATTTTCATCATTAGTCATTAAGGAAATTCATATTAAAACCACAATGAGATGCCACTGTACATCTAGTAGAAGAACGTCTAAACTTTAAAAGATTGAACATACCAGGTGATGGAGAAGATGTGGAATAAAATAAAATTCTTACACTGCCAATGGGAACATAAAATGCTCTATCCATTTTGGAACACAGTTTGGCAACTTCTTAAAAAGTTAAACATACATTTACCTTGTGATTCATCCATTCCAACCCCTAAGTATTTACCCAGGAAAAATAAAAGCATATGTTCACATAAATATTTGTACACTAATGTTTATTGCAGCATTATTGGCAATAGCCAAAACCTGGAAACAACCCAACTGCCCATTACCAGGGGGAATGAATAAAGAAATTGTGGCATATCCATACAATGAAATACTACTCAAAAATAAAAAGAAATGAACTGTTAATACACATTACAGCATGGATAAATTGCAAAATAATTGTGCTAAGTGAAAGGAAAAAAAGAAAAAAGAAAATAAATATGTATTGAATTATTCCTTTTATGCAAAATTCTAGAAAATGCAAACTAATCTAAAAATGACATAGAGCAGTTCAGTGTTTGCCTGGGTGGAAGCCATGGGGCTGAGGAAAGTAAGAATGGGAAGCAGGAGAGAGGGATAATAAAAGGCACAAGGAAACTCTTGGGAGTAGCAGATATGTTCATTATCTTCATTGTGTTGATGGTTTCACTATAGCATACATAGTCTGAAACTTATAAAATTATACATATTCAATATATGTAATTTATTGTATGTTGATTAGACTGCAATAAAACTGTACACACACACACACACACACACACACACACACACACACACACTAAAAAGAGAAGACTCCAAATGAAGATAGAAAAAAACAGGCATGATAATGGATAACTCAATGTATCTATACATAATCTTCATAATATTATTGTCAGAAAAGCAACATGGTATTATTGTTCAAGAGCTGACAAATAATATTTCATTATAACAGTACTGGTCATAGCCTTATTCAAGTACAGAGGTTGGTCTGAAGTCCATATTTGAAAAATTAGAGAATGAGATTTAATAGAAAACCTATTCATTTCATATGTAATTGGCTAGACTAAAAAGTATAAGCATTGAATAATTTAAGCTTTCTAAATAACGGCTACAAGTTTCCCCTTTCAAAATCTCTTTTCTGCTGAGTAGCCACCTCCCTTAATAAAATCTCAATTCTGGTTCCATTCTTTTTCCATCATGTTTGGCAATTAAAACCATTTCATATCCTGTGTAAAGCTTTCTCTTCTCTCCAGTTCTAGCTGAATTATTGGTTCAAGCTTCTCAGGTTGGGGAGCTGGGAGGTTGTCTGCTCCCCTACTCTTCTCTCTCACGCCTCTCATTTCTTCCTCCTCTTTCACCACAGCATGTGCTCACTACAAAAGCTTCAGTAGTGGTCACTGGGAGAGATTTGCATCCTCTTGCTTCAGCCGTAAGTCATAGGTGGCAAGTCCACTGTCCGTTTTCCTGTTCTTTGTCACTGCTTCCTTCCCTATAGTAGGCACCCAAATGCTGATTGTCTCGTGGGGGTGCATGTGTTGTTCTTCAGAGGGCACTAATTGACCTCTCCCTGAATAGCGCCTCCACAGGTGAGAAATCTGCTGAGGCTCTGAGCATCTGCTCTTTGCTCCCTACCCTCATCCACCAAAATGGGTGATCCAACTCATAACCTTTTGTGCCTTAGGTCCCCTCACCCAAACTGACATCACTCCTCAAGTCTCCTACCAAAATTAAGCCTACTTAAACCCAATCCCCATCTGAGGTCTCCATTTGACCACAGGAAACTCCCACGTTTCCTTGTCAAGTCAAACAGACTGCCCCCTATCCCATCCCAGGGCTCCCTCTCATTTCCACCATCTCTCTCCTGCTCCTTTTCCTCACAAGCAGTGTTACACATTCTGATGGATTTGGGTTTAGGGGCACAGCAACTTTCAGAGAAGAGGCTATTATCTATTCCTAACTATGGAGAAAAGAATAGTCTGAGCACCCAAATCTTGTAGATGGCGGAAGGAAAAACTCAAATGCTCCCTCTTACACAAGGCAAAGAGAGGAGGAAGATATCATTGCCACTCAAGAAATTCTGCATTTCTCCCCAAATCAGCTCCTTCCCCCATGTCTTATAACTTTTCTTGATCAATGCCTGAAAATTGTTGAGCCTCTTTCAATGAGGTAGAGTGGCAGAGACTCACACTAAGAAGTGAGCCTTCTTTGGGCTTGGCCTTAAAGAATTCGGTAAATGTTCCCAACAAGGGGGCTCCACTGTAACCCCTGGATGACTTCCAGGGAAGAAGGTCTTCATCAGTCCCTACACTCTGACATGAGTCTACTTTCTGCAGAGCCCTCTGCTGGGTGCTCCAAAGAACTCCAGAGTGAATGAATGTACAGTCTGACAGGGGATAGTCAACAGGGGGCTGAATATCCATCGTGGTATAGTAGAACAAATTCCATAAAAGCACCACAGATAAAGGTCAAGGATAGATTATACTGCATCGAACACAGCTCAGGAATTGCCTTCCTATGCTGAAAATGGAGGAAGAGATTTTCCGCTGCTGTGGGATCATGAAGACATTGGCATTTGTTCTGAGCCTTGAAGAGAATGAAGAGTTTAAACTTGTAGACATAGGTTGGGAGGCAATTAGAGGTGAGGAAATTTTGGGGAGACTGTAAATCACAAGGGGTAACTTATTAACTATCTTTAAATACAATGTTTCTCAACTTCCCTGATTATAGGAATCACTAGAGATGCTTGTTAAAAATACAGATTCCTAGCTCCACCCTAGACCTCCTGGATCAGACCCAGGGAGAGAGACAGGGAATCTGAATTTTTAACACATACCTCCTGGGGGATTCTTAGGAAGAAGCAAGTTTGGAAAATACTAATAAAGATCTAAAGTCTGCTTTAAGTAAAAAATGAAACTGTTACCCACCTCACTGGATAAAAAGGAACAAAACAAAATGGGCTCTCCTTTCTGTAAAAGTTTGGTGTGGAATAAGAAAGGCTCTAATTAAAGGTTTCTAAATACTGCAATAGGCTTTTATGAGAGTTGGAATCCCCATCCCTGGAAAGCTTTTAATATGGAGGAAATCACTCTTTGCCCTAGAGGGGCTGGCTCTGGGGAACAGGCAGAGGACTGAATTATTTGGGGATTGTTTAGGGGTTGTGAGAAACTGAAACCCTCTCAAACTAGCATGAATGAAAAGAGTTTATTGTGAGAACACAAGGGAATCTCGAGGGAGCCAAAGAGAGGAAACCAGAGCCAGGCCTTAGGGAAACTGGAAAGTCACCAGGCACCTTTGCCCTCCCTCTCTTTTAACCAAGTACTCTCTTAGTGCTGTTTCTCTGCACCTATATTTAATTCCCTCCTCTCTTCAAGCCAGCTTCTCAAGTTAATCATCCACTTACCAATGGCAACTACATCCTCCAATTCAACATGACTCACCAGATACTTGGAGTGAACCAATACAGTTTCCATGTCCCAGTTCCGTATTCCTCCAGGTGATAAAACCTGATTGGTCTATCTTGAGTCACATGCCCACACCTGATCCAATCAGCTGTAACTAAGGGCATTCCTTTTGAAACTCAGAATGTAGTTGGGAGAAATGATGAAGCTCTCATACAAGAATCGGTCAAATGAAACTTCTGTTGTCTTAATTCAATATTTTACTCTATAAACAATAATGTTCTTACTTGAAACCCTAATTCTTTTCTTTAAAGATTTTATTGGGGATTTGGGGAGGGAAACAGTGCTGGGGAATCAGGGAAAGGGGAACAGAGAAGTTGCTGTTCTTTTGTTCTTCAGTCCAGTTGTGGAGGATGTTGCTTCACTGGCCCACGCAGGCACCATCATTGCGCTCTTCCTGGGCAAGGCAGATCAGTCACCAGCTTGATGGCCGCTCACAGTGGCTGCTGGCCACTCATGCTGGCTGCCGGCTACACACGGTAGCTTAAGGCAGCCCACTGCAGCAGGGGACTGCAGCCTATGCTGTCGCCGGCGACCCACGGCAGCCCAGCTCCAGGTTGAGCTGTTGTTCAGCATCTTAGCTGTAGAGGGCAGCATCACTGGCCCTCATATGTGGGATCCGAACCGGGGCCCTCTGGCATCCCAAGCCAGTTCTTAACCAATGTGCCGCTCGGCTGGCCCGAAACCCTAATTCTTTTAAGAATTGTCCCTCTTGGCTTCATTTTGAAATGCTTATAAAAAGGACCACCTCTTGGAATACTGAAAATAAGTAGTACTTGTAAACAATGAGTGATCTTATCTGGTTTCAGAATCTTCTCAATAATCTGAATTCTTATCTAAGAATTTCTATGTCTACAAACTCAACCCAAGAAGCATTTTGCTGAAATTCCTCAAACCTTTTTGCTAATCAATCTAGTCATTTTAAAACCCATGTGCCTCAAGATAAACTTCTATGTGTTTTTCTAATTAATTTTCACTTAGCTCATCTGAATATTGACTTAAGTTATCTGAAGTGCAGAGTGCTTTTAAAAAGCTGCCACAAAAGCAGTTTTTGGAGGTGTTAACCCGCTGCCTTCTCAGGCCACTGGCGCTCTGATAATAAACACTTATCCTTATAACGCCCTCCCCAAAAAGCTGACACAGTCCTTTCTTTGTGAACAAGAAGACTGGCTTTCATCTTCAGTATATGAACTTTGAACCCCATAGTGCGTCAGCTTGAGCTTGGTTGGTCATCCTGGCCCCCAAGTGATTCAATACTAAGCTTATTCAACATTTAAGTTGTCTTTGGTTTTAGGAAGAAATGACTCTTTATCTCCTGTGACTAAGAAATCTGAAAGAAGAACAAGACCACCAAACCATTCTATCCAGAAGTTCTTGTTGCGCCATAAACGGAAGGGGGTGGGGACAGCGATCCTATTATGTCTTGCCTCACAAAATAAAAGCCCACTCTCATTCCTTTTCCTCTGATTCTAATGGGCTCTAGTTTACTCCTCTACCTGCCTTCTGTTCATTCCCTCCATCCTCCTCTGCAGCCTCCTCCCAGTCATATTCTCCTCTGAGTGAGGCACTCTTATCCCAGAATCTGAATTACCATTGTCCAGTGACAGTGTGATTTACAGGGTTTTACTTTTCCAAAGAGGCTTCCTTTAGCATCTCCCATTACTCTGAGACTCCAACAGAGAACTAGGCAGGAGGAAAACTCTTTATTTAACCATTCCACCAAGGAAACCAGCCAAGGAAATTGAATAAAAGAACAGAAGCAAAAGAGGTGTTCAGTTAAAACAAAAAAACTACACTTTGAAAAGCTAACAGATTATTCATCTCAAGTTGCCAATTCCAGAGAGTTCACCAATTTTCCAGAGTTCCTCTCTCTTGCAGTCAGCACTAGCCAAACACAGATGTATGAACTCTTAAAAAGAATACATTTGCCATTTTAAAAATGAGGCAAATTGGGAGATACTATGAATGTATAAAATTCTGGGGGGAGATAAGGAAATGGGTTAAAAAGCAACTGTGCCTAGCCCAAGGGCCTGAAATGGATCATTTAGACAGAATGTTGAAGAATGAGCCTTTCTGGGATGGCACAGAAGTAGAAGCAAACATCCCAACAAAAATATGAAAATGAAACAAATGGTACTTTTCTTTTTTAAAAAATTTTGTTGAGATGAAATTCATATAACATACTATCAGCCACTTTAAAGTATACAATTCAGTGGCATTTAGTGTATTTACAATGGTACACAACCACCACCTCTTTCTAGTTTTAAATTTTTTTATCACCCCAGAACACCTATACCATTCTCTCTTCCCCCATCTGCTTTCTGACTATAGATTTGCCTTTTCTGAATTTAACACATAAAAAGAATCATACAATATGTATCTCTTCATGTCTTGTTTCTTTCACTTAGCATAATGTTTTTGAGGTTCATCTGACTTGTACTGTCTCAGTACTGCATTCCTTTTTATGCCTGAATAACATTTCCTCTTATGTATATATTGCATTTTGTTTATCCATCCATCCATTGATGGATATGTGGGCTGTTTCTGCCGTTTGCCTAGTATGAACAATGCTGCTATACATATTCATTTACAGGATTCTGAGACGTGAGAACACCATTTATTGTGACATTCAAAAGAAGGGGGAAAACATTTTTAAGGTAGCAACTCAGCATCCATACTTCTACAAGTTACAAGGTGTACAGTAGTACTAACTTGAAAGATGATCCAGACCAAGTAAAGCAGAAAAACCTGGATGTTTTCTTAGCCACCTATCAAATTTGAAAACTTCAGGGGCTGATAAGAGCACCTGAACACATTTACCGGGGAGCCTATTCTTCACCCAGATAAAATCAATGGGGGTGAAACTGAACACAGTTCTACCAAAAATAAAGAAAGTGTGTGGCCAACTTCTGAGACATGTGAACAGGGGTATTTGCAATGATTAATGAATTAACATCACTGAGAAGTGAGCTCTTGTGATCATGTGCCTAAAGGCAGACATGGGGTGGGGGTGGGAAGAGAAATTTAGAACCATTGTCTATTTTTTTTTCCTCCATGAAACTTGTTTTAAAGGACTGCACAGCTGCAGGAATTGTGTGAGCATTTTGGGACTGTCAAACCATCATCTGACTTTGTGAAGAATTTTTCCAAGGTGGATTTTATTGGTTTCAGCTGGAAAATCCATCCTACCACACCCTCATCTACCCCCATCCACCCCCACCAACAGCACAAAGCCACATGCCCACCAAGGGCTGCCTCTCTTCTGCCCTGAAGTGATCAGAAAGCAAGAGTTCACCATGAGGGAAACACGTGGAGTCAATTTGTGCCTCGAGCTAGTCCACAGCTTTCCACAGTCTACAGGAAATAAAGCAGGGACAGCAACACCCCAACAAACAGGGCAGCCCAACGAAGGTCACCTTTGCTAAGGGCATTTGTCCTTTGGCGAAATCTCCATTTTCTTTTTGGCAGTCATTGGTTTTGATTTTCTAAATGTTCAGTAGAAAGATGTTCATACTTTCCTTCTAAATCTTTCTGGAGCTTCAGCAGCATTAATGCATTCTATATCAACATGCACAATGGAGAAACATTGCTGGCACCAAACAAATAAATAAAGACAGTTTAGGGAGAGGGGAGGGGTGGGGTGGAAATTGCTGGGAAGGAAGCAACATCTGCCCTGGTTCACAGCATTTAATTCAGGCCACCTCGAAGTCCCCCACTAGATTTTAATGCTCTGATGTTCACCAAGCAGCTCAGCTCTCCTCCAAGTAACCATGTCGACACAGAGGATCCGACAAAGTGTTGAAAAAGCAACGTGGAGGACCTCCTTCAGGCACACACTGTGAACAGAAGCAGCAATCACTTTAGTTCTCTTTGTTCAGAAACCAAATGTAAGCCTTTGCCAACTCTGGCTTTGAGGACAAGCTTTGAGGAAGACTTTTGCAGGATAATATTTTCCATGTTGGAGATAGATTCTAAAATTTTCCAGGCCCATTGTGAAGGAAAAGTTCTTGAAGATAAATGAATCCAGCCAACCAATCTTCACTTTAGGAACACTGTGACAACTTCCTCGCCATTGAAGTACACCCGAAAGGGGTTATTCTACAGAGATGAGAGAGAAAGAGAGAGAGAGGGTGGGGGGTGGGGGGAGAGAGAGAGAGTGTGTTCTGGAGTAGGAAATCAGTCAGATGTGTCTGCAAGTTCAAGTTCAAGTAGACTTCAAGATAAATATGACTTACAATTTTAGTGTACTTATTTTTTAAAGAAGATTCTTACTGAAATACAAAACACGAAAGTCCACTAGAGTCCCTGACTTTTAACCATGGTAAAAAAAAAATACCTTAATTTAACCATTTTAACAATTTTTAAGTCTATAATACAATAGCATTAACTATATTCACATTGTTGTGCAAGAGATCTCTAATACATTTTTATCATGCAAAATTGAAACTCTATACACTGACAACTTCCTTCCCCCCCACTCTGCCCCCCACTCCCTGGGAACCAACATCCTACATTTTGTTTCTAAAATTTTAGAGTCCCTGACTTTTAAAACTGTAAATAACTTAAAAGCCATTTATTTGTTTCAAACCTCTCATTTTCAGCTGAGTAAACTGAGGGGTGGAATATTTAAGATATTGATCAAACAGTGGTCAGTGAGCAATGGAGTCAGGACTTGGTCCTCTGCTACCTAAACCCACCCTGTCCCCAGTGTAGTATCATAATAATAATGTATTTATGGTTTTTGTTGTCTCCCATCATTCAAATCAACATTCATTTTCATACAAAAAAGCAATTTTGCAATAATTAATATACAAATATAAGATTATAATTCCAGAAATATTTTGTAAATTGGGCAAGACAGTCAAAGAAAATTTATGCTCATCACATAATTCTCCCCCAAACATTCTGCTCAGGCTTAAAGGAACAGTGTAAAATTCCTATAGAGAGGCTGGGAAAAAGCTCTGTGTTAGAAAGAAGGTGAGTATTTAGCCTAAATAATTGAAAATTCTGGAGAGCATTCAAATACATCAAGGATGGGAACAGGTAATTTTTTATGTACAATGAAGTATAAGACTTGGAGAGGAAAAGAATATGCTGATCATGGAGTGAGACATGGGAATGAATGACCCAAGAAGGCTGTGAAATCACCTTTCCTGAAGGTCATTAGAATTTGTCTCCAGATTCTCATCATCATGACATCACTGAGTAAACTCCTCGAGTTTCTTTTGCAAGCTTCAATTCCATGACTAAGCACCAGGGTTTTCACAGGCCATCCCAGTGGTCTAGGTATCGGTGGAGAAATAAATTAGAGACCATGTGCATCCCAGTGAGAGCTTTTTCTCTGGGGCAGCAAAAGAGATTCTGATAACAGCGTGTAGAAGACTTTACCTTTCTCCCTTGCTCATCAGTCTACCTGGATAACATCGCTAGCAGGCAAAAGAGAGTTGAGCCCAATGCTATGACATTAAAAAGGCTAAATTTGTTTTTGTGAAATCACAAGTTTGAGCTGGCTCCAGAGCTCCAAAGATGAGTCTCCCAGTCCTGTGTACAGTAAATTAATGAAGGGCAAGGAAGCAACTGTGCCATCCAAGGCCATTGGCAGCAGCAAAACTCATGGTTAGGAGTTTGGACTGTGGAGACAACATGTCTGGATTTGAATCTCACCTCTGGCTACAAGCCCCTGGACAAGTCATTAAACCTTTCTCTGCCTCAGTTTTCTTATGTATAAAATGAGAGTGACACTGGTAACTAGCTCAAAGGATTGTGAGAAAGATAAAATGAGTTAATGTGTCTAAATTACTTAGCACAATGTCTGACCCATGATAAGCACTCAAAAAAATGTCGGCAACTATTAATAATCCACTCCACAATGTGCACCTTGGTCTTTTTACTCACTGTCTCTCTCTCTCCCACCTCTTTCCTAATATCTTTATTTTCTCCTTTCATTTTCCTTATCACTCGCCTATCCCCCACTCATTCCCATGGGCAAGACCAATCTCATCTTTCATTATTTAAAAGATAGTCTGACATAATATAAAACTTCCTCTAAAATATTATAATTACACATTCAATCCTATGGATAAATAATCATGTTTTTCAATGTAAAAGTCCTAGGAGAAGTAAATTTATTAGCCTGACTCCTCATTACTCTGGTACAGCCTCTGGTACAGTTATGTATGCAATTATCTTATTAACTATTTATTGATTGTTTATTATCCTCTCCAAGTTCTGTAAAAAACAGGGGCTTATCACTTTTGTTCACCACCATATTGCCAAGCCCTACAACAGAACCTTGCATGTAGTAGATGCTCAATAAATAAGCATTTGTCAAATGTTGTAGGGCTAAACTAATTAATTTCCCCAAAAAATATGCCATGCTGTCTACCCTCCTGCTCTCTGAATGTGCTTTCCTCTGCACAGAATGTAAGATTCATTCCAGATGTTTAATGACTGCCTACTATGTGTTTCCCTGGCCCATTCCTACCAGTTTTCCAGGGCTCAGCTCAGGCATTTTAATTTCCATGGAGCCTTCTCTGACCTGTCTGGGTGGAGTCAGTGCTCTCTGCCAGCTCCCACGGTGCCCTTGCCTCGTGGCTTAGAATTCCTAAAATCTTCATAAATCAGTACATCCCTCAATATCAAAAAGCCTCTACTTTCCACTATAAAATCACTACTGGAGTAGATAACAACAAAAACTGGGTCTGAAAGGACTGTTGTGGAGGGAGGGGAAAGATGGAGGGAGCCTGCTGAACACAATTACTGGTTCAATAACCTCCTCCCCTGACCAAAATTCTAAATGCTCTATGTTAGATCTTGAGGATAATTTGATAAGACTGAAAATCTCTAATATCAAATCCATGAACATCAAAGTTCCAGTTTTATAACTAAGCACTCTTTGAAGAGAGGAACCATGTCTTCCTCATTTCCCCCACACTTGGCCCAGTGTTAGAAAATGTTAAAACCTCCACAATATTTGTTAACTAAGTGAATGTTTTTGAACTTCCATCAGTTTAATAACTTTTGGCCTTTAAACTTTGCTTTTAAAAAAATCAAATATTAAGCATTTCCATGATATGGTTTCCCCGTCATAAGAACACAATGTTTAAAAATAAATGAAGATTTCTTTTTACTTATTCCTTCCCCAAGTTGAAATGATGCATCCAAGGAAGAAAATCCAGAAATAATATGGGCTCAGGATGGCATTCCAGACACTTCAGTGGACTCAGCTCTGACCTCAAATGAAGACACAGGTCTTGACAAGTGACCACCCACACACTTGGGTTAGGCCATTTTCCTCCATTCTACATTGATAATTTCTGGACACACTTTCTGGGGTGGGGGGTGGGGAACCTTGAAATGTGTGAGAGAGCAAGTGATAGGCACAGGCCAACATCAACAAATTCAACCAGGGAGAGTGTAGAAAGGGACTGGATTCTGCTCCTGAACTAGTCCCCCTACTCCCTAACCCAAAGATAATCCAGTAGCTTTAAGCCTTATTTCTCAAGTCAAGTCAGGCCCGGAAGACATTTTGAGAACCTCCATCTGTGGGAATATACCCTCATCTACCCATGGGAACAGGTAATAAAATAAAACGGGGTGAGATCAACATACCCAGTTTTATTTCTAGACCATCTAGTCAAAACACAAATAGTCTAAAGTTGACAAATTTTCTTAACTGTACCATAGCAATGATTTATACTCTTGTAATCTTAATATTGACTCCAAATGTGTCAAAGAAGGGACGGTACCATTTCAAGAAATTTAATTTTTGAAGTCAAAATAAATTAGAGTTGTTATATCAGTTCCAGACAGTTAGGAACCTCACCCTGATATATGTCTGTGCAACACATCCTCCATTAAAATGCCCCATTCCATTGCTGAAAAGGAAAATGCACTGGAATCACTTTGAGACAAATTTAGACATGTTGGGCAACAAAATATGCAGACAGCTGCTTGGTATGCAATTAAAATACCACTGGTGGGAACGACTGGCTCTGGCAATGGTAACGGGAAATATACTTTTCCCTTCAGGAAACCAATTCCAGTTGACAGCCTCACTCAGCAAAACGAGATGGAGTTCTTAGCATAGCTCCTGGTAAGGGGTCCACCTGACCCCCATTCAGCACCTGATCCGCCACTGACAGACTACACAGAGGGGAGTAAGAAATACTTCTGGAACGGAAGCAAAGAGAGCTACACACACTTCACACGCTGCGTTCAGACAAGGCACAGCTGAGTTACTCAAAGCATTCTGTTGGTGCGGTCTTCTGAGAGCAAGTTGCAAGAGCTAACCTTGGATCTGAAATCATGAGGGCCTCTCTCAGTGTTCTAGGGGGGACACTTTTAAGCTAGAAGTCACCAAGTGCACATAACACCTCCAGGAAGGCCCAAGACAGTTTCTAGGGGCTACAACTACCCTCTGCATGGTACTCTGAAAAGTCCAAAATGGCAGTTAAGCTCCCCCTTTCCCCCTTCTCCTCTGGTAACCACCAATCTGTTGTCTGTATCTATAAGTTTGGTTTTGTTTTGTTTCGTTTGCCTATTTTTTTGGTTTTATATTCCACATGAGTGAAATCATACAGTTTTTGTTCTTTTCCATCTGACTTATTTCACTTAGCATGATACCTCAAGATCCATCTATGTTGTCACAAATGGCACTATTTTATCTTTTTTTATGGCTAAAGAGTATATAACTTCTTTATCCATTCAACCATTGATGGACACTTGGGTTGTTTCTATATCTTGGCTATTGTAAACAATGCTGCAGTGAACATTGAGGAACACATATCTTTTCGAATTTGTGTTTTCATATTTTCAGATAAATATCCAGAAGTGGAATTGCTGGATCATATGGTAGTTCTATTAATTTTTTGAAGAACAACCATATTCTTTCCCACAGTGGCTGCACCAATTTACAATCCCACCAACAGTGTATGGGGATTCCCTAAAAAAGGCTAGCTTAATCCATGGTTTCACCATCCCTGTGAGTGACAGGAAGTCCTGTCTATAAGTCTCCTTCTCTCTCTCCTTCTCCCTCCCCCTCTTCCTCTCCCTCTCCCTCAGCTTCCCTTTCTCCTTTGGAAAATGTCAAACGTATATGAAAATAGAGAGACTAATATAATGAACTTTTCACCCATCACCTTGTCTAAACAATTATCAACTTATGGCCAGTCATGTTTCATCTCTAACTCATGCACTCCACTCCACCAACACTGGTTTCCTTAAGGTAAATCCCAGACATCATATAATCTCATCTGTAAATATTTCAGTCTATCTTTAAAACGTAAGAGCTCTTTTTTCAACACAGCCATTAACATATATAAAAACTTTTAAATAGGGCCGGCCAAGTGGCGCGGTGGTTAAGAGCTGGCTTGGGACGCCAGAGGGTCCCGGTTCGGATCCCACATATGAGGGCCAGTGACACTGCCCTCCACAGCTAAGATGCTGAACAACAGCTCAACCTGGAGCTGGGCTGCTGTGAGTAGCCAGGGATGGCGTAGGCTGCAGCCCCTGCTGTAGTGGGTTGCCATGGGCTACCGTGTGTAGCCAGCAGCCAGAGTGAGTGGCCAGCAGCCGCAGTGAGTGGCCGTCCAGAAGCTGGGGACTGATCTGCCTCCCCCAGGAAGAGCGCAATGATGGTGCCAACTTGGGCCAGTGAAGCCACGTCCTCCACAACTAGACTGAAGAACAAAAGGACAGCAACTTGTCTGTTCCCCTTCCCCCAATTCCCCAGCGCTGTTCCCATCCCCTAATTCTCCAATAAAAATCTTTAAAAAAAACTTTTAAATAATTCCTTAATATCATCAAATATCCAGTCAGTAACCAAACTTCCCTGATTGTCTCATAATATTATTTTTATTACTTGTTCAAATTTAGGTCCATTTATTGCCATTGATACGCCTCATATCTCAATCTATAGCTGTCAGTCTCTCACTCCCTCTCTCTCATTCTTTCCCTCTCTTGTAATTTGTTGTTGAAGAAACCAGGATGGTTTTTTTTTCTCTGAATCATTTCTCACATTCAGAATTTTGCTGGTTGTTTCCCCATGAGTATCATTTAACATATCCCTCTTGCCCTATTTCTTCCTGTAAACTATTAGTTAGGTTTAGAGGCTTGATTACATTCAGGTTTAATTTTTTTTTGACAAAAGTACTTAATGAGTGGTTAAATACAGGCATCAGGAAGCATGTTATATCTGGTTGTCTCCTTTTTTGTGTGATGTTAACAGCCATTGCAGAACATTGCCTGAATTATTTCATTGGTGGTTGGAAAATGGAGATATTCTCATTCTTCCTTCATTTAGCTTGACTACTTCTTTAAAGAAAATGATTCTTCATTAATTATTTGATTGGCCTAAAGTACACATTGCACAAAACAAGTCAAATACTTGATTCTTTCCCTTTATCAACTTTCAAAGAGATGAGTTAGTTCCCTAGCATCCTCAAAAGCATTTTTCTGTTTTTAATTTTATGTACCATTATGCACTCATGAATTTAGAAGTATTTTATATATTTCAATCTATTGCAGACATTACTCCATTGCTTACTGATGCTCAAATTTTCTCATTTTTAACTAATAAGAATTCCTTCAAGCTGGCTCCTGAGTTCTACTGTCATGATCCTATAGTCTCTAATAAAATTATTGCTTTATGTAATAATAAGATATTCAGGGCTTATCTTGGATATTTTTTATTGCAGAGCTAAAGTCAGACAATTTTCTAAGGAACCCTGGTTCCTTTAGTTAGGAAATGGTTTTTAGAACCCTCTATGGATGTTAGCGGTGCTCAGTGCTACTGGATTGGTCACTTTTGTCTAGGAACTCTCAACAGACAAAGTTAGAAAATATTCTTAAAAGAAAATACAATGAATTTATACTGATATTTTAAATTCAAATTTAGGATAATAAATTTTGACCTAACTTCTTTGATTTTATATTTGTGATTTTTTTTATTTGTATCTCTTTTTTTCTAAAGCTAAAAAGTCTGGTTAACTGTAAACATTTACATAATTATTAATTCTCTTTGTCTTATAATATACATACAAAATGGTTTCAGAATAACAACAATACCACTATTGTTATCAATAATATAGTGACTATCAACAGCTTAAATTGTGTACAGATCTTTTTGTTCTTAGGGCATGTACCACTAGGAATGCGTTTTAAAGACTCTTAGAAGAAACTGAGAGATACAAGATGGCAGAATAGGTAAACACTGTGCCTGCATCTTTCCATGAACACATTAAAATAACAACTTAATTATAGAACAATCAGCCTGGAGAACCATCTGGAGTCTAGTCAAACAGAAGTCCTATAACTAAAAATATAAAGAAGCCACCACTTCGAGACTGGTAGGAGGAGCAGAAACACGGAACAGGCCCCAAACCTCTCATGGCAGTTGAGAATCAGGAGGGATATCTTGGCAATGGAAGTTCCTCCTGAAGAAGCAAGGTGCACCAACCCCCCAGACCAGGCTCCCCACCCTGCAGTACAGGTGCCAGAAAGAGGAGCCCCCACATCATCTGGCTGTGAAAAAAACAGTGGGGATTCTGACCATCCGGGTGGGACAGAAGGCTGTGGGGAAACCCAGACATCTTCTTAAATGACTCATGCACAGACTCATTTGCCTGCAGGCACTCACCTTGGGCTCCAACAGAGAGATGATGACTCGGGAGGCTTCAGAGACATACAAAGGAGCAGACTGAGGTATGTGGCATTAGGGTAGAGAACTGGAGAACAGTTGGCATTTTCCCCTTGTGAGGTCCTTCTCATATGAAGCCGGCAGGCAGGCTCCATCTTTCCTGTGTTGAGCCTGCCCCCTTGAAAGCCAAATCTGAATCTGATTGGCCTGGTGAGCTCTACTGCTCCATCCTGCTGACTCACTGGGATCATGCACCACCCAACTCCCCCAACACCTGAGGCACTTTATCCACAAACTACCACCCACATTGCATTCTTTCTTAGAAAACTATCAGAGTCCATGGGCCCCAGGTGGGTGGTGACTGGCCTCGGTGTGCTCTGAGATTTCTTCTGAGTAGCTTCAAGCTCAGCACTGGCACAAAACCAGAGTCTACTTTAAAATGGTGACAACAACTCTTCCCACTCTAGTGACCCCCTGAGACCCTCCCTCATCCAACTTGCATACTGTACAAGGCTTTATCAGTGGCTGAACATTAAGAGAGCTAGCAGGTAGCAGCAGGCTGATGGGTGTCTTGGCTTTTTGCAGAGTTACTCCAGGCCTGGTACTGGTGGCAGGCATCCTCGGTTTGCAGCATGGCCTCTCCCACATGCCTCCAGGTTTAGCACGGGCAGCAAACAACTGCAGATCACTTTGTAGCTCCTAACAGGTAGGCCCTAGCCAGTCGCAGGCAGCGGCTGCACCAGAGCCCCTCCGAAAAAGGCCCAGAACCAATATACTTGAAGGTTGGCTTCAGACCACAGCATAGTACCACCCAATTAGCCCCACAAGTGGCACAAACAAGGGTGATCTCAACAGGCACTAGAGCCCACTGGGGGAATCCCACTCAGTGGGATAAGCCTCCCCCACAGCAGCCCATAAGCTGTGAATGTGGCCGAACCCCATAGCCAAGGTAGTGCCCATAAGACTGTCAGCTAATTTCTCAACAGAAACTTTGCAGGTCATAAGGGACTGGCACAAAATATTCAATGTGATGAAAAGCAAAGACTTACAACCAAGATTACTCTACCCAGCAAGGCTATCATTTAACATTGAAGGACAGATAAAGAGAATCCCAGACAAGAAAAAGCTAAAAGAGTTCATCACCACCAAACCAGTATTACAAGGAATCTCAGAGGGACTTCTTGAAATGGAAAAAAAGTCAAAATTATGAATCATAAAATGGCAATAGCTACATATCTATTAACAATTACTTTCAATGTAAATAGATTAAATGCTCAAATCAAAAGACATAGGAGGACTGAATGGATAAGAAAATAGGACCCTTACATATGCTGCCTACAAGAGACTCACTTCAGATTGAAATACACACATGGATAGAAAGTAATGGATGGAAAAAGAAATTTCATGAAAATGTAAATGAAAAAAAATTTTTTTAAAGTTCGGTAGCAATGCTTATACCAGACAAAATAGACTTTAAAACAAAGGCTATATGAAGAGACAATGAATGACCCAGTAATCCTACTCCTAGGTATTTATCCAAAGAAACCCAAAAATATTACTTTGAAGGATACGTGTGCATTCTTACGTTCATTGCAGCATTGTTCACAACGGCCAAGATGTGGAAGCAGCCTGGGTGTTTATTGATGGAAGAATGGATAAAGAGGAGATGGTATGTATGTACAATGAAATAGTCCATGGCTGTGGAAGAGAATGTGCTTTTTCCATCTGTGGTGGCATAGATAGACCTGGAGAGTATTGTGCTGAGTATATTGCTTTTATGTGGAATCTAAGAAGAAAATTAACAAACAAAACAGAAACAAACTCATAGATACAGAAAACATTTTGTTGGTTGCCAGGTGGGAAGGGTGTGGGGGTGTGGGTGAAAAAGGGGAAGGGATTAAAATATATAATGTACAATATAGTCAATAATATTGTGATAGTATAGTATGATGTCAGATGGTTGTTGGACTTAACATGATGATCACTTCTTTAGATATATAAATGTTGAATAACTATGGTGTACCCCTGAAACTAATGTAATGTTGTATGTTAGCTACATTTTTAATAAAAATTTTTAAAAATAAGAAAAGAAAAAAAGAACAAAACAAAAAGTCTCCCAGAATAGACCCAGAGAGTTATGGTGACATAACTCCCAGAAGTTCTCAGTTGGATTCTCAGTTGGATTCATTTGTTTCATTTTTTATTTGATATTTTAGCAATTTCTTTTTAATTTTAATTTTATTTTATAACTATATAAAATATGTACATAGTTCCAAAGTTAAATCTACAAATCAAGACGTGTTTTACATGTCATTTTTAAAAAAGTTTTGGGGTATTATACTATTACTCAATATTAGAATATATATGTATGTGTTATATATAAGATAGATTTTTAAACAAGTGGTGTTAAGATAAGAGGATATATGGGAAAAGATCCCATGCACATATATACAGAGGGTACCAAAAAAAATGTATACACATTTTAAGAAGGGAAAAAACTGTATTAATTGTAATACTCAATATATAACAATAACAAAAGATGAATATAGGTCATATTTGACTTCTGCAATTACAAGGGGTGTTCAAAGTGGTTACCATCAGCGTCCAGACGTTTCCGATTACAGAGAACTATGCTTGAGCATAGATAATGTCTCTTAAAATGTACATATATATTTTTTGGCACCCCTGGTATATATCCCTTTTCTTTGATCACTTTTATCCACTTTACTTTTTTCACTTTATATTAACAATATATTCTGGTGATCACTTTGTGAAAATGCATAGACATACTCATGTACTTTAATTTATTATTATAGTTACATAGGACTCCTCATTTTTAATTTGTTTTTATAGTTACATAATATTCTTCTTCTGGTTTTGGGGGGGGTTGTTTTGTTTTTGTTTTTTTACAGCCACATGGTACTCCATTGTGCCATAATTTATTCAAACAGTCCTCTATTGATGGATACATGGGTTTTCTTCCAGCCCTTTGCTATTGCAAATACTTCTTCAATAGTCTTGTGCATAACTTGGAAGTGTAACTTTGGGATAGATTGTGTCTTTGGAATAGATTCCTAGAAGTGGGATTGCTTGACCAAAAGATGAATGCATATGTAACTTTGTTAAATATTGTCAAAATCCTGTGACAGTTTGCATTCCTACTAGTAATGCCTAAGAGTACTTATTTCTCCACAAACTAACTGGGAGTGTTTAGTGTAAAACTTTTGAATTTTGCCAGTGTGATAGCTGAGAAGTTGTATAAGATTGTGATCTTTTTTATTTTTGAAACCCTTTAAATAATAGGTTATTAGTACTTTACCTGTGATAGAAGTTGCAAATATTTTGTCAGCTTGCCATTTTTTTTTATGTGTGAATGTTGTTTGGAGGGAGGGAATTAAATGATTTTTTCTTACATACTTATCAACTCATATATTGTATGGAAATTTTTTTCCAGGATACAGAGAAACTCATCCATGTCTTCATCTGATAATTATATGGTTTCATTTTTTATAGTAAATCTCTAATACACTTAGAATTTATCCTGGTGCATAGTGTCTTTTTCCACATGTATACCCTGTTATCCTAACACCACTTGTTTAAAAATCTATCTTACATATCAGTCGCCTCCCCCACACACAAAAAAGAGTATAATCTGAATCTAATCATGAGGAAACATCACAGAAATCCAAAATTAAGAGGCATGTTTTAGAATTACTGGCCTATAGTCTTCAAAATATAGCAATGACACAAAAGCAAAGAAAGACAACTAAAGGAATATGACAACTAAAAACATGTGACTCAAGGTGGCATATTGTACTGGGGGGAAAACTTCTGTGAAGGACATTATTGGGATAATTGACAAAGCTGCAATGTGGATTTTATATTATAAAGTGCTGTATCAACATTAAATGTCCTAATTTTTCTATATTGTGGATCCATATGAGAATATTCTTGTTTTTATGAATTATTATCAAGTAAAAAAGCATAATATGTGCGACTCTTCTAAAAAGGTTCAGAAAAAATATATATAGATGTTTATGTATATGCATTTTCATTTAATCAAGTCCACTTTTGTGATTTTAAGAATGTTTTATAGTTTTCCTCATCTATGTTTGATTCATTCTGTTTCCCTATTTTGCCATTATGAAAGTGATATTCTCTTTGATTATACCTTTTCAAAGTTTCAATATTCATTTTGAGTTACCCAAATGAAAAGTTTTACAACCATTTTGTAATTATTCTAAGACAGACATTTTCTAACCTGTTTTTAGTATCTTATTATTGGCAATTGTGTTGTGAAATTCTCAAAACAAATATACTGTAATTCACTTTAATTAGAAATTGCAAACATATGTTGTGGTTAGTATATGGAGAGTGAGCTAGGAACCTCTGAATCCCAAGGGTTAAACTGGTTTAAAGCAATACATGGCAAATGACATCTGATATCTGCAGAAGGCTTGTATCTTCCATATCAAAAACAGAAGAAGGGGAGCTGGAAAAAAATAATTCAGTCTTGATGAAATGTAAACAAAATATTTAGTTATCAGTGGCATCAACATACCTGAAGAAAGCATGTGTGAACTAACTCTTTAGTTCTAAACTAGAGGAAGAATTTGTCGAGGTTTATTCAATCCTGTCAAGGAAGGAAAGAACTGAATTACAAAAAGGAATAAGTCTAAGGACTAAAGAGAAAAACCCTCCATTGAGGGGCAGTCACCCCATGACCTGAAAAAAAAAAAAAAAAAAAACTTGTGTGATCCTGATTCTCATGACACTTGATCTTTAACTACCAAGCAACCTATGGGGCGTGAAAGTACTTGCCAACTTTCAAGTGTCCAGCCTCCACCCAGAACATTTCTCACTATAAACAAACCAATCATCCTTGTGATGTATACATCGGTGTCTAGAGAGAATTCCTTAGAGAATACAGTCACCAGGCCTGCGTGGCTGAGCACACAGCTGACACTGCCAGCCCACAAGGCTTGTGTGAAGGCCTCCTCAGGAGCTAACTTACACCTCTCAAACTGAACGTGAGCCATCCTGGTTGTCTGAGGGAGATTAAAAATTGTAAAATCAAATTAATGTGGTTTCATGTCTGCAAAGATGTTGGAAAACCTTAGATTGTTTTAGCTCTGAGGTGAGACAACAGTTGGTTTTTCTGAACCTGTGAATGGATTCCTGAGAGAAGCTAGGTGGACCTCTGAGATTCCTTAGATGTGCAAGTTTCTCCATCTGATGGATTCAAAGGAATCCCTATAACTGGGCAGGTTAGAATTCTTGATGGGAGTGATCCAAATATTTTGCTGCCAAGAAGGAGCCCTAATGGTAAGAGAGATTTTCTAAAGTCATTCCAATGAATGGCCTTTGGACTGCATAACACTTTCAGCCTCAGCAATTACATGGCGGCTGTTCTCCTCCAGTAGAGATTTAGTAGGATCAACAGGCGCTCCACTTCAAAGTCACATTAACTTAAAATTATTCTCCAGAGCAGCCTTACCAAGTCCCCTGATTTTTTTTTCTCCTATTCAAGGGAGGAAACCTAAAGGATTAGGAAGTTTGACTGCCTGCAAAGAGTTTAACATTTTACATAGCCGAATCAATCGGTTTGTTACTCTAGAAACACTCTCAGACTAAAATTAATTTGAGAAAAAAGTTGAAATCTGCTTCCAACTTACTCTTTCCTGTTAAATTTCCATTGAAAATTTCACCTCCACCTTTTATATGTCTAATATATGTCCTACATTATTTCTTCTCAAGATTCTTAAGGTCAAAACTTTAAGAGCTAGGTTATAATAAATGATGCTGAAATTACATTAAACCTATAAAACCAAAGTCTGGCTAAATCTATGGCTTTGCTAAAATAAATAAGTGGTTTTATTAGCAAATTGCACAGCACATTTAGAGAGTCAAGACTTCTATGCTGTTTAACACTGGCTTTCATCTCTACCCCAACTGCTTTTTGCTCTGCCAACTAGAAAGAAGCTCCAAGTATATTTCTGGGGCTTTATTGGGGTTCAGCAGGCATGCTCAAAGTCTCTACACAGACTTGATCTTAGGAGCCTGTGCATCCTCAGACTTGGAGATGTGTCTGTTTTCTTCTCATGCCACCTTTTCTTTCATCTTCACTAAGAGAAACAGAGAGATAGCTTGAAGATAATAAATTTGTCCTTTGACCTGCGGATTCACTTTGCCAAAATAAGAGAACACAGAATAGTCAGGAAGGCCCAGTTCCCTGGTAACATAAGTATTTGCCACCTGATGGCCAGATGTCACTTGACTCTACCAATATTCTAAGACATTGAATGAGGAAACCAACAACAGACCCAAAGCTTCCTATTTTCCCTTTACTCTTTTTGGGGGTCTATTTCACAGCTTTGCTCTCCACCCCCAATTCGTTTTCTTTGGATCATTGAGCCATGAAAGCCTTTTGGTTAACCATCAGTTTTTATAGAGGGCCTACTATATGGAAGAAAAATTCCTAACCAATATGTTAGGACCCTTGGGTTGTAGTTCCTGATAATTTAAGAATAATGATACACACATAAACATATATCCCTCCCCCACTCTTAAATTAGTTGGGTTTGTGTCCTGGGTGTATTACATCAGTCACAAACATGCAAACATACATATGCTCCTAAGCCTGAGAAATTCTTGGTCCTTGCACTAAATTTTAAGAAGAGAAGAAAAGCTCAAATCTTTATGTGGCAGTCAAAAGAGAAAATAGCCTTCAAAACAGAGGGCAACACAAGTGCAAGGGGTGGGCTTGTGAACAGTATGAGGAACTACAGCATATGACAGGACATAGAAAAAGGTAAGACCAGAGTAGGGACAAAGTCCAGATATGAAAGACCTTGAAAACCACCTAAAGAGTTTGGATTTTATCCTTAACAACAGAGAATCATTGACAGATTTAAAGTGAGAGAGACATGATCAGATTTGTATTGTGAATAGCTCATTTTAACAGCAGTATGGAGGAAGGATTGGAGACTTCCAAGACTGAAAGGGGGGGTCCCAATTAGAAGGCTGTTGCAATGATCCAGGCAAGAAATAAGGAAAGCCTGAAATAAATCAGTAACGAAAAAGATAGGAGGAACATAAAAGAGACTTTGAGAATGCACGCAACTCATTCACCGATTAGACATTGGGGAAAAAGGAAAGGGCAGAGTCAAAGATGACTGTCAGTTGGAATGACAGGGTATACAACAGTGTTATTTACCAAGGAATAGAATACAACAGGAAGAATAGGTTCAGTTTGTGGTGAAAAAAATTAGCTCCATTTTGGACAGACTGAACTTGAAGCAATCGTACAAGATATGAGGGGGAATACCGAGAAGGCAGTTGGATATATGATTCTGGAGACCAGGAATGAAGCCTGAGCTGTGACTGTGGATGTGGGCATCATATGCACAGAGGTGGTAGTTTAAGCCACAGAAGTAGGTACGATCTCTGAGGGTGTGTAGAGAGGGAGTGTAAGATCTCTGTGTAGAGAAAGAATAAGGCTGAGGCTAGAACCAGGTGTTTCCCCCACCATTTTAGGGGCAAGTTGAGGAGGAGGGGCCAACACAGGACACTGAGAAGAAAAGAATATTCACCAGTTGGAAGAAGACCAAGGCTCTGCTATCACGAAAAGAGTCTCTGAGGCTAGAGAGCACTTCAAGAATAAAGACACAGTTGACAGGGTCAAATTTCACCACTGACATAAACAAAAAAAAAAAAAGAGAGAGAGGGAGAGAGAGAAATAAAAGCAATCCTTTGGATTCAACAGTTTGAGCATGATCCTTAAAGAGGTCCAAGAGCATCCGATCAAGAGTAGAAGTGGGAAAATCAGCTTGGAGAGAGGGAGCAGATGGATCTGAGATTAGAGATAACGTTGGGCACAGGGAGGGTGCAGACAGAGGAAGTTTGTAGAGTGGAGATAGGAAGTCGAGGACGTTCATGCCAATGGACTCAGTTTGTCTGAAAAGAAGCAGCTAAGGACATGTGCTGAGAGATAGTGGGGCAATAGTGAGGGAGGGCACTGGGGAGAGCCCATGATGTTTGGGAAAGACGCAGTGGGAAATTCTTCCCTGCCCCACACCACATCCTTCATACCTGCCCACCCCACCCCTATCACACACAGCACAGTGCCTGGTTCATAATAGGTGTTCAATATTCACTTTTTAGACTTACTTATTCTCATTTTTTGAGCACCTACTTGGCACAAGGCACTGTGTTGGACTCAAGAGATGCAAACATACTGTAATATATAAAGAGGTGTAAATGCTCTCCACCAAAATTTTATCAGGTCTCATTTTAAAATGCCACTTCCTCAGGAAGATCTATACTTGCTCCCAGACTAAGTTAGGTCCCTCCGTTAAACATTCTCAGCACACTGTATACTTTTCCTTAGTAGCTCTTATAGTAGTGATGGTCAAATAATTAGTTATATAATTATAAAATATATAATATAAAATATTAATTATGTAGTTATATGTAACTTTTAATATCTACCTTCTTGTCTCATCAAATTGTTAGATTCACAAGATCATGAAGTTTATCTCTTGTTCATTGTTGGATGATCAGCAACAGTAGACTGACTGGTACTTATTCATTCTTTCATTCATTTATCCAGTAATTATTCAGCCCTTACTATACAAGAGACATGGCACACATACCAGACATTCATTAAATATTTGTTGAATGAATGAATGAATGAATGAATGAATGAATGAACAAATAAATGGAGTGCTTTAAGGAGGCTTGTTTCTGAAGGACAAAGTCTAATGAGCAAATAATTTATAATCACAATTTGCTATGGTACAAATGACTTGGCAAAGGGATTCCAAGTATGAGGCACTCAGTAGGGTAGATTTAAATGGGAGCACTTACTTTCAACAGAAGTGATGATTTGGGGAAAAAATTATGAATATGGATTAGAACTTATGTTAGAGGGGTGGGTGGCCTACAAAAGGAAATGTTATTACTAGAGCCACTCTTCCCAGGATTCACAGGTGGGGTCCAGCTTTTCTTACAGCACTTTCAGTAAGGAAAGGAATAGAATTTCTTACCTTAATTGAACCATGAATACTACTTCTGTTCTACTTCAAACCATAAACTTATATATGGCTCCAACGATTGTAAGATAAAAGACTAGAACTTGCAGTACGATTCTGAGAAAAGAAATGTAATTACACTGTTCAATCTCTCAGTTTTAATTAAAGTTTAGAAATAAAAAGCAGTTCTATGTTACTACTCTGGAAAAATGATAATACTATCCCACTATGAGGAGCAAAATGATAAACATTACAGTTCAGCAAGCTCAGAGCTGTCTACCATGAACTTGAGAACGTTTTCTTGGCACTTTTAGACTATTTGAACTAAATGGAGCATAAAAAGGCCTTACCCATTTTTTTAAAAATTCCATTCACCCTCTTAAGAAGACCAATGAGTTTTTGAATAACTAAACAGTGAGTCTGGAATCATACTTGATCCTAGTAACTTTTACACTATTGAACTGGGTGGCCTTCAATAGCAGAGATACAAAAAGAAAAGAAAGAAAGGAAGAAAGAAAGAAAGAAAGAAAGAAAGAAAGAAAGAAAGAAAGAAAGAAAGAAAGAAAGAAAAAGAAAGAACCTTTCCAGCAGTGCTTCTTTGCAAATAAATTACTCTTGCAAGCAGCTTTCAAAAATCAGGAGGTATCTGATAGCAAAACCATTGGCTTACAATGGTTTTCTTAGCCCTGGCTATATTCACTCAATTGAGGTCTCCCTAAGTTTCCTTCCTTGCCCATATGTCTAGTACAAAGAAAATTACAAAATACTGTCATTTTCATCTCCTGACCCTAGCTAGCCCCTTACAAAATCATAATAAATAAACAAAAAGGTAATTAAAGGAAAAGTATTTAGCAAATATTCACCAAGATGGCTGTGCCAGTTGTTAAAAGGCTGATATATTTTTAGACCACTTGAATGCCCCTCTCTCTTCCCAGCCATCCACAACTTAGAAAATAAAGGGTTAAAGCGTGGCACCTACAGAGGCAGCCATTCTGACTGGTCAGTGCCTGTGCTGTGTGTGATTGCACAGAGATGAAGATGGAGGTGACAGTGGAGATGGAGACAGATAAAGAGACATACACAAATACAATATCATTCTTGGAAATAAGCAAACTGCATTCATTCTCTTCCCAGCGCCTATTTCCTTATTCCCTTTAGGGTCATCATTGTTTTCTCTAGCTCCTGGGAAAATGGGTGAATTTCATAGTTAAAGAAAGCAAGAAGGCAATGTTTAAATAAGCTTATATTTCCACAGAGATATAGAGCAGCAAAGCCGACACAAAAGAAGAATATTATAATAACCCAACTTGTATTTTGATTTCATTATGAATTTGAAGGTTTTTACCCCAGAAGAAAATCTTCTAACGGACTGCTTCATAAGATTGTAAACCAGTGATACCAAAGAAGGTTAGGCTTGTGCTCAGGCACTGAGGCATGCTGGAAAAAAGTATTTTAAAAAGTGGAAAAGTTATCTCTGACACCAAAGTCTAAACAAGTCAAAGCATTTCCATTGTCAGGAACTTTCTTTTCAAGTTCATGTTCAGAAAGGCTCAGGCCCATGGGAGAGAACATCATCAGACTCTCATGAACAGTACATACAAATGCCGTTGTACATTTGCTGTGTTAGTTCCCCTGGTCCTGTGAAGTCCCTAACAGCTCATTTCCTAGCAAGCCCCTTCCCAACTCCAGGGTGTCTCTACCACCCAGACTCTGTCCTGCCATTCTTTAAAAATGTCTCTCATACTCTGCTAAAAGTTCCCAGAAATTCATTTTCTCATTCCTTTTCTGGGTGTTTACAGTTTCTAAATGAGCCAGGGTACTTATCAACACTTCCCCAGTAAAAAGCAACCCATGAAAATTCTGGGAATTTGAAGCTGGATGTTAACAAATGAATGTGTTCCCTTGAAACAAAGGACACCCCCCTGCTCACAAACCCCTGCCGAGTTTCACATTACCCACCAACCGATTAGTAGCATGCAGTTATAGCTGGGTGGTCCTTGTGGAGCCCAAACTGAGAAGTCTGGGTGTGCAGCCAGGGGTACTCCCTCACTTAGTGTCTAACGAATGAGCTCATTTACATGGTTGCTACACGTTTGTGTCTCCCACAATTCACATGTTGGAATCCTGACCCAGTAGATGGTGTCAGGAGGTGGATTAAGCTGCATTAGGTCATGAGGATGGAGCCCTCATGAATGGGACTGGTGCTCTGATAAAAGTGATCCCACAGAGCTCCCAGGTGTTTTTGCCATGTGAGAATTCAATGAGAAGTCTGAAACCCAGAAGAGGGCCCTCACCCAACCATGCTGGCACCCTGATCTCAGACTTCCAATCTCCAGAACTGTGAGAAATAAATTTCTGTTGTTCATAAGCCACCCCATCTGTGGCATTTTGTTATATGTCCTCACATGTATTAGTCCAGCCTGATACACACGAGGACATAGGAACCCTGTGAGAAGAAAGTCATCCTGTGCTAGGAATTTGGAAGATGGATGGAGATGACGAGGACAAGGAGGGAAAGATGTAGCACCTGCTCCAGCCCAGCTAGAAGCTCCATCAGCCCCTGAGGAGGGGAAGACAGGCTCCCTTTCCCTAAGGCAGCGCTGGGAGTGCAGTGAAGAGTGGGCACGGTGACCCTTTGGAGTGGGTGGCACCAGCAACAAGGTAGGGGCAAGGTTCCTCCCATAATTACCCTGTGAGCAGAATCCAGAGGAGAAAAAAAGTGAGGACCCTGAGTTCTGGGAGCACACAGAGAAACTTGTCTAGGGCTCCAGAAATAATGGAGGAGCTGTGGTCCCTGCGAGCAGTATAAACAGGAGCTAGAAGACATCGGTTCTGGCTCTTCCTTGGCCTCCGTACGCCAGAGCTGGAGAGGCCTGGGGACATCGCTCTGGGTTTCATTCAGAGGTTCACCCCAGGGTTGAGATGCACTGTCTTTATTTCTAGCAATCTCCTGGGAAGCAGAGAGGTAGAAAGGCCTAACACATACTTATTTTCTAAGAAAAGGCCCTAAATGAAGTCCCCATTCTAAGTAAGTCATTGGTCCAAATATACACAGTTCGTCTGTTGGCATGACAGGAGGGAAATAGAAGAACTGCTTGTGAGAGTCTAATGAGAATCCCTCCCATGGGCCTGTGTCTTTCTGGACATGAACTTGGAAAAAATGCTCCAGACAATGGAACTGTTTTGACTTGTTCAGACTTTGGTGTCAGGGAAAACTTTTCCCCTTCATTTAGACCCATGTTTCTAAACTTGTTTTCATTATTGCCCCCTCAAGGAGCCTCTTTAAACTTTTATTTTTTATTTATTTTTTTTTACCAGTCGCCCTCAGCAATGAAATGTTAATGCCACAGATATACTGTATATCTGTATATGTACTGTACGTATATCTGATTCACATGTTTTTAAAGGTAAGATTTTTTTTGCCCCCAAAGAGCAATATTTTCCCCCTGAAGGGTGATATTGCCCTCGGTGGAAATGCAAGACTCCTTTTGTTTTCATAGCATGTGCATCTCGAGACCTAACCCTGCAGGCCTTTGGCCCATTCGAGGCCCAGTTCATCTGCCATTGGAGCCAGCAGTACTTGAACCCTCAAGGGTCTTAAACGTTCCTTTGTGCCCACAACTGAGATGGTATCCACACGTATTCCCCCAACACTATGGCTTCTGATTATTACA
The DNA here is from genome assembly GCF_001890085.2 of Hipposideros armiger. Taxonomy (NCBI): domain Eukaryota; kingdom Metazoa; phylum Chordata; class Mammalia; order Chiroptera; family Hipposideridae; genus Hipposideros; species Hipposideros armiger. Next base: position 2,219,379 of record NW_017731530.1, read on the forward strand.
TCCCCAGATTGGCTGGCTGCTTTGCATATATCCAAATGATAACAGCCTTTGTTTTGCTGTAAAATCCTGCGTGCCTGCTCAAATGTAATCCATTACTATTTATTACTTAGTTAGATATACCCTGAGCTTCTCCAGAACACTGCAGCCTAATCACCTTTCCCTCCAAGAACTGGAAAATCAAATTTCCCTTTTGATGCCAGATGTGTTTTTAAACAAAATAGTCTCTCCATATAAAGTCCTTAAAGTTTCTCAGATTCCAAACTCTTTATTTTTCGTAATCTATACCAACCATCAAATCATTGGTGAAGGTGGCAGAAATGGGAGTTTGCATAAGTTTTTTCAGCTCCCTGCTCACCACCCAAAGAAAATAAAGTCAACATCTACCTTTTTTTTGCTATGGGCTCTAAAAAATTCTCAAAACATGAATGTTTAAATGGAGGAGGTGTTTCCCAATTATATGAAGCAGAGGGAATCATTAAGCAGGCACCTACCACTCTGGGGGAAAGTCCACACATTCAACTCTAGTCATCATAAAATAGAAGTATCCTAAACAGAGCCTTTATGTTACACCGTGGCACCTTCAGCCTTCATTTAGTGGTCTCGCCTTCTCAGTAAGCCTACTCCAAGGCTGCTGATAGCATCCAATTAATCAACCGGGTATTAGACTTTGTGATGCAGAGCAATGAAGTGCTAACGAGGACCACGTGTGGTTGCGAATGGCCTCCATGTGACCAGCAAGCTTGCCAAATGGAGAGAAAATGCTCAGGATGGAGCTATTAGGAATCTTAGAGGGTGACCCCAAGCAGTAATGCTGTGTGTGCGTGTGAGCATGCCAAGGGCCTCGGAAAGAGTCCAAATGGAACTTTGATGTTTTGTGTCAATTTAATTCCAAAACATGCTATTTGCAAAATCTTTGGGGGGTTCCTAATTCACTCATAATGGCAATTGTGGGTCCATTACCCTTCAACACATAACAATCCAAATTAATTTAATTCATTAAGAAGAATGAGGGCACTGGAAAAATAAACATCTACATTATGCCACACTTTGGCCTCCCCACCTCAACTAGTCATGCAGAATTGGTAATTTGTTAACATATCTGAAATATGCTTTGAAAGACTTGAGTGCAAGGCCAACTTCAACTTTTAATCAACCCTTAAGATTCACACATTTTCACATTGTGCATTTTCATCAATAATTTATCAACCTGACACCAACTGTATGTTGATATTAATGGCGCGTGTAGAATTTCTAAGTCAATGTTTCTTAGCCAGAGCTGTGCCTCTGAGCAGCCTGGAGAGATTTAGAACGTGGACATGCTGATTCCCACACATGGGGAGGCTGATTGAGCATGGTCTGGAGTTGGGCTCTGGATTCCTTATTTCTAAAAAGCTAACCCAGAGTTTGGTTTAGAAGTAAATGTACTAGTCCTTTAAAACAGGATTCGATTAAGATTTTTTGACATATACAACTTTAACGATGTTGTATTTATTTTTGTTTGTTTACAATTTTAAATCTGTCGATTGTCAGAATGAGGTAAATGTTCTCAGAAGACAAGGTAGTCAGTCCTCTTCTGGGTGGACACTCGTGGTTGTCTACCATCCTGATTAATTTTGCTGCATAACAAGCCAGCTCAAAATTAGTGGTGTGAAGCAACCATTCATTTATATCAGGAAATCAAATGGGGCACAGCAGGGATGCTTATCTTTTGGGCTCAGTTGGGAAACTCAAAGGCTGAAGCTGACTTGACAGCTAGGGACAGGAATCGTTGGGAGGCTCCTCTCACATGGCACCTGGGCTGGGATGACGCAAACGCAGAGCTCAGCGAGGACTGTCAGCCAGAGTACCTCACATGGCCGCTCTCTGTGGCTCGGGCTTTTTCACAGCATGGCGGCCTCGGGATAGCTGAGTTTCTTACTCACTCCAGCATGAGCATTCCCAATGACAATGTGGAAACTACATTGTCTTTATGACCAAATTCGCGCCACTTCTGTTTAGTATCCCCAATAAAAGAAACAGACAAAAATACCTGAAGGAAGTATTACAGGGACTATCTATAGCCTAACAGAGAAGGGATTTGGGGCTGCAAGGCACAGCTCATAGTGTTCCCCCATCTCTATCCTGATTTGGCTTGAAGTAGGCCTTAGGCTGAGGCTTCCCCTTCACATTACAGGACACAAGCAAAAAGGAACATATGCACACACACAGAAATTCTGCAACTTCTATCAAATTATGGAAGGTATGTGGTCAGCTATCCCATTGAGATGGGAATGAGAAAGCAAAAAGTACATGCCTGTGAGAAGAAGGAAACTGCCCTTTTTACACCTGCAATCAATGTTCACCTTCCTACATTGTGGTCCATTAGCTCAATGGCTGAATTATGACTGTATATTTCCACAGTGCCTCACAATTTGCAGAGGGCCTTCCCATTCACTTTCTCATCTAGAATTCACAGGTAGGAATTCTTATAGCAGGTACAGAGGAAAGGCGGGTTTTAACAGCTCCATTTTTCTCTCCTACTAGAGAGCCAAAGATGTGAAGCAGTTTGTTTGCGATCACACAAGTACCACTAGGATGTGGCAAAGCTAAGGCTTGGAGCCAGGGTGTGCACGCAGCTCCCCAGGCTTCGTTCCATGGAGGTTCATCTAATTGTCTTCACTAATCATGCAATGGAAAGTCTCACCGTGCACACTTCAGCTGTACTACTGAAAGTGTCTGGGCTATCAATTCAAAACTATTGTTCACGTACATACCACAAGCTGACATTTATTGAGGGTTTACTATATTATATGTCTGGTATGTCTGTAAGCATTTTCCATGTACATGTTATAAAGCTTGTCTGTTATGTGCCACTTTATTCATAAAAGGTGGATTAATAGGTGATGCAATCCCTAAGACATATATAATTGCACATGGTAGGTCGCATACAATTTTTCACAAGGTAACTTGGATTTACACCTCCGAAAGTCACCAAATAAATAAAAAAGCACCAAACAGTTGAACACAGTGACTATGGGGGAAACACAAACGCACTCGCTCATCTTTCTCTCTTTTCCCATTTGACCCACGTGCTTTGCTCCTATGAGTGTATATAATTCCTCCCAAATTCACGGAATTTTCTTGCTAAAAGTAGCCACTGCAACATCCTAAACATAAATAAGCATCCTGAGCAGACAAATTCAAGTAGCAAATGAAAAGGGAAAACCTTAAATCTTGAGGAGGAGATTAAAACAATAAAACCAGCAGAAAGAAATGAAGGAGCTGGTGACATCACAAGAACAAGAGGCCTAAGGAAATCAACACGTGTGCCATCCGTGACAACGCAGCAGAAGTCAAACAAAGCTGGCTAGCAGGAAGAGCGGTGAGGGTTGCAGAGTCTCTGGAACAAGACGGAAGAGGCTGCAAGTAAAACTGATGATGACGGAGACACTGATGTGAAGGCCAGTGCAGCCCACCAGAGCTGAACATGCCAAGGCTGTGGTAGGCAGGAACGGGGCTGATGGACACCTGCATGGACTGACAGCAAGGCCTCCAACGCCAAGCAGAACAGCCAGCACTCGGTGGCCTCCCATCTCACTTGGAGCCATACATAAAGCTTTTTAAGAAAAGGATTAAATGGCAAACAACCAACCATGAATTTATACTTAATGTTCATGCAGAAGGAAAACAGGATGAACAAACCACAGCACCTTTGGTGTCATAACATTTTGTCCTATCTACTTCCTTCCCTCTCTTCTTCATAACTCAGAAGCCCCAACATTTCACTCTATGACGCCACCAAGCAAACCTCATGCTTTCTGCAAGGTGCAATGCTCTATGTACTATAGTATTGTTTTAAATTTACGAGGGACTTAAGATAAATAAACATTTTGTCAGGTTTTTGGAAGAGTACTCCTTACTAGACTACACAAGCGTTGAATGTTCCACCCAATTCCATTTTTCCAATAAGACCCATCATTTTTATTGCATGAAATTCTATAATGCCTTGATTTTAGCAAGACATATATTACATTGTAAGAGAAACAACTGTATTATCTCATTTAAACCTCCTATTATCCCTATTTTACAAGAGAAAACACAGAACACTGGGTGTGGTTTTCATTTGACATTAAAATCCCACATCTTGGGCATCTTCTCCCAACTGTGTCCCTTCTTTCTTCTAATATAATGTTTGCAAATTCTTCCACCATTCAAAAGCTTTTTCCTAGAATGTCATGCTGAGTAGCTCCTAGCCCCACTGAAAGGAGGGGCTTGCTCAGCATCCAAATGGATACTGGTTTCTAATATCTAGTTCAGAAGTTCACACACACACACACACACACACACACACACACACACACACACACCAACAAAAAAAAAGTTCTCCAAAGATGTTCTTAAGGCCAAAAGAAAGAAACAGAGGGACTTCCAAGAAATAGATCCTAGGGGAAAAAGTTCAACTGGCAATCTGAAATAATGTAGGCAGTTTTCCCAAAGTGACTGATAACTATTGCATTACTTTCCCCAAGTTCTGCAGCAGAATAGGAATTAGAAAGACCAACTTGGGACCTTCTCTACTCCTTTCAAATATGGTGTGTCTGTTGCTTGAAACGTTCATATTTTGCATCAGACTGTTCTCCTTGCTATATTTCACACTCCCTCTGGCTTCACATCAGAAGGACAAGGTCAGTATTTGTTTATAATGGAATGGGGGTGCGATGGTGAATAATACAGATGTATATTTTACTTGGAACAAATGCAGTTCACCTTTCTTCTCTGAGCAAATTCAAATCTTGAGAGAAACTGCAGTGTATGAGCCTTCAAAAGGAGGCCCTCCTTGGGTATTCAAAACATACTTTATCAAACCACAAGATCCTCTTGTTTCAAGCAAGAAGCACCTACAAAGAAAAAGACAGTTTCTGTAAGACAGTTGTTGGATTTTTGAGTTGTTTTGGATGGTTGTTATTTCTTTTGGGACAAATTTTAAATGTTAACAGAAAAAAACAAGTTATGTTGATGAAATTGGGGGCAAAGGGTTTAAATAAATGATATCAAGTAAGTATATCTGTAATATCCTGGAATAGCACACTTTCTCAGGCCCATTGCTTTCGGTTTTTAAGAAGGATTTGGAATAAATGTTTCTACATTATAGTAGAATGCTAAGCCAAGATGAGGAGAATCAATTCTATTGAGCTTTTGAAATAGAGAAGGGACAGGATCAATCTTGCAAAATACAACAGACTATCTTCCATTTGGAAATAGGCAGGAACTAAAGATACAGAACATAAAACTTTCCATTAGATCCCTATCTATTTCTTGTGTGGCCACATGTGTCTGTCTAATCTTGACCACAGAATCAGAACATTGAAAAGACTTTGAGGATTCATCGAATCCACACCCAACCTATGGGAAGACCTCCCACTAAACCTCCAGACACATGGGGACTTATCCTGTTTTTAAAGACCTCCACGAAGTCTTTACAAAAAGTGTTCAAACACCAGCTCTCCCTGCCAGCAGTCTATTTGGCTTGTTGAATTTGCATTGTCCCCACCCCCATTAATCAATCCCACCCCAGCAAATAGGAACAGCCCTGTTGTCTCTAACTCAATGTTCCAACATCTGCCCACATTTAAGTGTGTGGTGTTGCCCAGCTCCAGCCACCAAGCCAGCAGAGTCCTGTTCTAATCTCTGTCGGGACCAAGGCACAGGTGTGGGTCTCAGGCAGCCAGGACCCCTCCCATCATTCCCCACATGGCCATGGGCAGTCCTTCAGCTTCCGAGAGGCCAGCATGAGGGGAGGCAAATTCTTAAACACTCATGAGCTTTGGAGTGTTTTATTCTTCACAAGAAAAAAAAAAGATCTTTAGATCATCTATTAGAGGTTCTGCATGTGACATCTGACATGAAATTTTTGCCTTTTTTTTTAATCATGGATTGATAATTATTTAGCTTCTCCAAATCAAACTCCCAATCAAGGCTCCAGGTTTGCAGAGTGAACTTCTAATGAAATTCCCACTCTGCTGGCTTGAAACAGCAGGGGAGAAAATTTTTTTCCTCATTAATATGAAAGAATTGGAGGTGCTAGAAATAGCCCCAGGACTAAAGAAACAGGTACTAACCATGAAGTTTCCCAGGAAATGTTTGCAGCCAGGAACTTGAATAAGGAATGAAGCACACTCAGTAAACTGGAGAAGAGGATCTGCTTTCCTCGCCATTTTTGTCACTCAACTCCACAGTGGCTCCTGGAAATATCTTTTCCTCCATTTCTCCTGGCAGTGATCTAAATATTCCCCCATGTTAGTCATCAAATGGCCTGAGAGAAAAATGTGGGGGTTATTAGTAGCATCCATCAAAGTAGCTTGGATCACATAAGAAGAATGAGGTGATCACTGTACCCCTCCAGGCATTAACAGGCCACCCTAGAGATGGATGAAGGGCCAACACCCCACTGTGAGAGGCTAAGTTCTGTTTGATCATCTGCCTCCATTTCAGAGAGGGCTTGAGCTATATAAAGAGAAGGGGTCTGGAATTACTGGAGTGACCATCCATGCCAATCTATGATGACATAACCCTAAGAAAAACTTGAGACCAGCTGGAAATGAAGAAAGCTTCAAGATCAAACTCTTCTCAGGCACACAGATTTTCCAAAACTCAGGCCCCTCAAACCAAGACTGTAATCCAGAGAGTTAACAACCAGCTACACCCCCTGCAGACAAGGCCACTTGTTTCCCTTTAACTTCCTGGCTGTTGTATGCTCTTTCTGAAGGTCTCACTGGAGCTAAAATCAGATTTTGGTATTTATGAACTATGAAATAACTATGAAATGCCCCCCCTTCATTTATCATAATCATCTTTCAACCCCCCTTACTTGTTTCCACATTCACTGAGAAATCACATCCAAGTTCCTGTGACCCCTAATAGCTCAGATGACCTTAAACTGACATGTGAATTTGGATCACGTTAAATCAATGTTCCCAAAGCTTGGGTCATCCTTTCTTTTGCAAGGTGATTTTCCCAAACTAAATGAGGACATTTTTACATGGCAAACAGATTACTTACACAAACTAGCTTCATGTGACTTTTAAAGAAAGCGTATAAATTACGCCATCATAAACCTTTCTCTTTTCAGGTTTGTAACTGGAGTGTCATAAATATCAGACTTGATCATCTTTGGTTCATAATCCAGATGTCATCGTCTTTCAGTTTGAACCAAATGATGTTTAAGAAGGGTCGCAGCGCCCCCTGCTGGCTTTCTTTGCAGGTTGAGTTTTTAGAAGGTGGAAGTCGGTATGAAGTCTTGATGCTGAAATCCCTCATAGTTAAGAAGGGAAATGAGGTTTTGAATGCGATGTTCTTCATTTCCTCAGAAACGCACATTGCAGCAAAGAGAGGCTCACGTTTCTTCCATTATTATTTCTAGCATTTAATATAGCCAGCCACATTAGAACTGATGACATTTCGATGGCATTGTTCCCCATTACTAACAGTGTGAGACAAAACTATGAAGAGGTTCAACTCTTTCCACTCTATGTAATACTCCCACTCTTGGACAATAGACCAGCACCAATGGCAATCTTTGAGGTGGTCTCTCAGGAACCACAGTGGGACAAGAACAGCCCACCTGAGATGACAGACCTAATTTTGTGCCACTCAGCTTGCTACTCTAGAGACCAACTAAGGGCTTGAGTCTGCAGTGAGAAATCCCTGATCATCAGATATGTTATGGAGAGTCAATCCTGACATGAAAGCAGCTGCCAAGCTCAACTACCCCCAACCATTTACTACCATAGGAATCCCTACGGACTCAGAAAACCAAGAGCCTCTTTGGGTGGTTGAGGGGTATAACATGGTATCAGTGCAGTCATTCATTATTCAACAAAAATGTCATTCTATTTACAAATTGTTTAGCAAGCCCTTACATTGCCCTGGCACCACATAGGCATCAAGAATGCAATGATGAACAAAAAACCAAAACCTGCCCTTCATGGAGCTGTTGTCTGAGGGCGGAAGTAGGCAACATACTAATAATCCCCAAAATGAATGTACTACAAACCATGGCAGAGGACATAAAGGAAAGGCACACACTGCCATGGGGGCATATGTGGTCTAGGGGAGTGGAGACAGTTTCCCTGGGGAACTGACATTAGAACTGAGACCAAGGGGATGAATGGGAGTTACTGAGGGTGGGGGGCTGGGAGGGTGGGGGAGACATGGGGGGGGAGCATGCCAGGTAGAGCAATGAGTGAGTGAAAAGCCACTAACTGCCAGGCACAGGGTGAAATCATTGGATGTGAACATGCTTTTATGACATTATTTCTATAAAACTGACTCAAAACAAAAAAGAATATAAAAGTCAATAAACCTTTTTCAGCACTTGCCCAAATTCCTGCAGCAAATTGGGAAATGAGAAAACAGTGGCCAAGCCTTTTCTACACATGGGTATTCTTCCGGTTTTGAAGTCTACCTGCTGGGAGTGCTGGATCCCACTGAGCTCTTTGCTTTGTCTTTGCATTCATAGCATTGTGCACCATGACCCCAGTGCCAGAGCTTCCCCTTCTAGCACCCACTTAGCTGGACCTCTCAGTTTCCCAGACACCAGGCATTCTTCCTGCGCTTAATAGCGACTCTACACTAAAAAGTCCCAGAATTTTATCCTGGTCTTCTTTGACAATGCTTCAGAAAGGGGATCTGTGACAGTAGTATATTTATTTATTTCTGCTATTTTAACAAACTCTCATTTAGAACTTACTATGTGAGTTCTAAGTGTATCACAAATAGTAACTCATTTAATCCTTGTGATAATCCTCCAGGGTAGTTACTAACATTCTCCGCATATTGCAAATGGAGAAATTGAGGCCCCAAGGGGATAAGCAACTTTACTGAAGTCACTCAGCCAGTAAGTGGCAGAGCCACAATTTGGCTTCCAAAACCATTATTCCAGGCAGCCTCTTCTTGGCAAGATTAAAGAGTCACTCAACCAACAGCACCCTCTCCCCTTTTTTTAAATCTAATTGTAAAGTCTATGTCTCAGAAGGGTAGAATCCCATCCATTCTACCTCTTAAATATATCTCAAATTATCCTTCTCCTCTCCCTCCCATCGGTTTTTGCACCAGCCCAGTTCCCTCATCTCCGGTGAGATGATTGCAGCACCCCACCTTCCTAATTGCTCCCAGGCTCCAGGTTTCCTCCCTTCTCATCTCCACTCCACACTGTGTATAGCACTCTAGAGACAAAGATTCGCTGTTTATTACCTTCACTATCCCATCACAGCCTACAGGTTGAAGTTAGCCCTCACACCACCAGGTCCTCCATGAGTTGATCCGTCTACTTTTGCAATCTCACTTCCCAAATCTGCACTCCACTCACCCCCAGCTCAGACTTGCTTCTCCAGCATCGCTGGCTTACTACCTTTCCTCCAGGGGTCCACACTCTACCACACGTCCATGCTGTCCATACGCTGGTCCTCCTACTCATCATGCCTTCCCATCCTCCTGTTCCTTTGAGGCTCAGGTAGTAAGGCTCTGGCCAGGTCTCCCCTGACACCCTGCATTCCCCCTCTGTCCCCCACAGGATCTTTCTTGTCTTGGTGCAGCCTCTGAACTTTGTGCAGAAGGCACATAATGCAGGGGCAAATTTAAAGGGGTAACCAAATATTCAGTAATAGAGATATTAATAAATAATATTTTCACTGTGGGAAAACAGACATAACATAAAATTCACTACTTTAATCATCCTTAAGTGTATAAATCAGTGGCTTTGTATATTCACAATGTTGTACAACCATCACCACTATCCATTTTCAGAATTTTTCATCTTCCCAACACAACCTCTGTACCAATTAAACAATAAATAACTCCCCATTTCTCCTCCCTCCAGCCTCTGGTAAGCTCTGTTCTACTTTCTATCTCTAAGAATTTGCCTAGTCTAGGTACTTCATATAAGTAGAACCATCAAGTAGTTTTGTTTTTGTGACTGCCTTATTTCACCTAGTATAATGAAGATAATATTTAAAGGCAATGTTTTTAATAATCAAAATTAATGCAAAAAAAATCCAAGATAAACAAAACATCAAAATTTTAGATAAAGATAGGATCAGTATGACTGACTTTCCCTTTTGCTTCAGGCTCCAAAGTGGCTTAGCACTGCTTCTGTCATTATTGAAAATTTTGATATTTTGTTTGTCATGGATTTTTTTGGCATTAGTTTTGATTTTTCAAAATTTTGCGTTAATTTTTTTATTTATCTTGATTACTGACTTTTTTGGTGCTTCCTTATTATTTTGTATGCAAGGCAAGCACCTCACATGTCTTATCTTAGGCCCAATTCTGCTGGTGCCAAACCCTATCCTCATACTACCTCAAATAAGCATGCAACCATATGAGAAACACTATGCTTGCATGCAAACACAGCTTCAAGACAAGACCACCTGTAGCCACAGCCCTTGAGAGACTGCTACCCCTAAGCTCTACTTACACTCCCGAGCCACACCTGTGCACATAGCTCTAGCCTGCACATCCTTCCATATGTGATTATTTACCTTCTGTCGGCCTACCTTTCTAGTCTGTGAGCTCTCTGAGGGCAGAGATGAAGTCGTTTTCATCATTATACCCACACTGCCTTCTACAGTATTGGGCTCATAGAAGGCACTTAATAATTGTTGGTTGAAGGAAAACCCCTCAGCTCCTTTTCCCACCATTAATAAGTATTTCAAAGTAGCTAAATGAAACTTTGCCTTCACCTAGTTTAGTTCCAGTAACCCATAAAGGATTACTATCTACTATATAATATATATAAAATATACATTAGAATACATAATTATGAGATTAATCCCATAACCATGTAGATCCATATTAAAGGGCTAGTGACCTAGAAAGCCCTAACTTTGGCATACCTCAGAAAAGGGTATATTAGGGTTACCTGGTCTCCTACTTGTTCTTGGACCTCTAGACCAGGGGCAGCCCACTCTCACTGCTTCAGGCTGCCTTCACTGCCTTCATCCACTCTCCGTCACCTTGGGCTACTGTGCCACGGAGAAACGACAAGCCCTGAGGATGGATGGAGCCGTACTCATTTCTGGTTTTCCAAGGCGCTGGTTTCACCTCTGTCTCTGCTTAACCAGAGTCCTGTCTGCATGTTGCCCTGGCACTCTTGGCTGTCTCACTCCTGGATGACAGAACCTCCTGTGCCTCCAGTAAGAATGCCTGTACCCTGTTTGGTTTCCTGGTCTTACTGCCTGTCTTGTGGCCACAGTCCTGACATTGGCTTGAAGTCTCCAACCACAGCCTATGGCCAGTGTCCCTGGATTCCAGGTCCTGGCATTATAATTTATAGACTTCTTACATTTGAATTTAGCTTGGACCCCATCACCTCAATTGAGATTTTATTTCTTATTTGATGCCAAGAGAAAAGGGGGTTTCCAAATATCTTAAGTGCCTAGAAATGTTCATCTGGCTCTACATCTAGAGGTCTTTAAAACAAAACCAAACAGCACAACATCCAAAATCTCAGCTCCTGAATTTATCATCCACCTCAGAGTCAAACATCTCTAATGAAGTTTGTTTTGCCAACAACTAGAGTTTTGCTTGGATCAATTTTGCTATAGCTGTTGGATCACTTAACTTTATAACCAGAAAATTTCTTCCTCTCCTTCAGGATGCCCACGATTTTTGAAGTTCCTCCTTCTCTCCTATCTCCATAAATAGTCTTCAGTCAGTTTGCACAATTAAGATCAACTGACCAGAAAGATGTGATAAGCAAGGTGCCCAAGTACAATGACATAGCAACAATTGTCTTGTAACTTCTACATCACCTTTTATAACAATTTAAAATAAAGTGTGAGCTGAAACCAATCCAAACTGCTCTTTTCAATTTGATGAATGCCAAAATTAACAAATATAGACCAAAACTGGAAGAAGAAATGGAAGAATTCAAGGAAGACGGAATACCCAAATTCATCTTGAGACTATGGGAGAACAGCTAACTCATAAATTTTAGTCATGAAATAAATGCCCTTAAGCATTCATAAAAGTATAAAAGTAAAAACACTGTGGTTCCTTCATGGCATAACTCAGGCATTTGAAGGTAAGTGTATTTCATGACATCAATCCAGATCTCTTCCTTTATATAGAGTGTGAATATAACCAATGAAACTAATTTTCATTTCTGCCTTGTGGAATTAGATTTCTTTAGAAGCAGGGAAATTTCCTTTGTTTATTCTGGGTCATCATTTTCTGAGGTTAGGGTGCATTTTATGTCATGGAGGGCCATGGAAAAGGTTTAACATGAATATTTTATTCTCATGTTCATTAACCTCTAGGATTTAAATGCTGCCTCTTGTCATTTGTCGAAAGAACTATCTTTCCCACCTTCATCATAGCTGATGCTCATTTCTAATCCCATTTCTAATCCCATATTTCACCCAGTCAGGGCTAGCGACATAATTTGCAAGGCCCAGTGAAAATGAAAATATGGTGCCCTTTGGTAAAAAAATTATTAAGAATTTTAAGACAGCAACATCAGCGCATTAAATCAAGTATAGGCCCCATCAACATGCAGGGCTGTGTGCAACTGCACAGCTCACATGGCCATGAAGCCAGCCCTGAATGCATTGCATTTGAGGTAATCATTCAAATATACATTTTGCGATGGTGAAAATGTCATTAAATTGCTTACTTTGGGGAAAGTTTTAGCAGAGGGTGCAGGGCATAATTGACAGATCTTTATAATGACCTGTGAAAAGAAGACACTGTATTATTAGTCAAGGTAATGCTAATAGTTTTGGGGAGTTGAGGAGGGTCTAGACCTCAGAGGCTTACCCAAGGTTTACCTCTTGTTCATCTCACTGTTCGAGGCCAGTCAGGCAACAATCCTGTGAGACTTTTCTCTGACCAGCCCAGAGTGCTTCCATCTTACAACTCCACCATCTTGCAGTTTTTTACTTCCAGTCACAAAGGGGGAGAGAGAGTAAGAGAGAGAGAGAAAGAGAGAGAGAGAGAGAGAGAGAGAGAGAGAGAGAGAGAGAGAGAGAGAGAGAGGAAGCCCACGCTCTCTTAATGGCTTCAGACCAGAAGTGTCATATCCCCTGTTCATTCATGTTCTCAATGATAACAACTCAATTCAGTGTTCCCAATCTAACCTCATGGAGACTGGGAAATATTGTTTTCCTCTATGCCCAGGAAAAGGCAATAAATTGGTTAATATCTAGCTTGACTCTGCTATAGAATCTATCAGTTTCCATGGAAATAAAATGAATCCACTAACTACATATTAATAAGTGTTAACTAAGAGCACAGGACTGTGGAGAAGAAGGAAAAAGGCAGCTGTGAGGAGGGCTCCCTGCGTTCACCCTCGGAAAGCGCAACAATTTGAACAGCTGTCACTCATCAAAGGAACCTCTACTCATCACACAGAACAGCTAAGAGACTCGCATGACGATACTTGAAGGTGAGCAGACTGGGCGAGTGGTGGAAGGTGGAGGTGCAGCCCACACCTGCGGCTACTGAGATGGGGGCCCCAAAAGATAGATCAGAGAGTGTTCCCCCAGCTGGCTCCCTGAGCCTCGCAGTCCCGTGGAGCGTGCAGCGGGAGCACGACGGTTTGCAGAGTCTAAGGCAGAAGCCTTGGGGCAGGTGAGTGGGTGAGAAGGGAAGCGAGACACAGCCGGCCCCCCCCCAGCTGCGGAGATGCGGGACCCCAGGAGGCAGAGCGGAGAGCGTTGCAGCGCCAGGGCAGGCTCAGTCTCTGTGCCCCCACGTCCCATGCCACGAGCACGGCTAAAGTGTCTGAGGCAGAAGCCTCAGCTCAAAATGGTGGCGTGACTTTTTTTTTTTCTCTCCTTTGTTTTTTTCTTTTTCTTGGACAGAAAACAAAAAACAACTGCATAGATAAGAACCCACCCACACCCTCCCTCGGAAACCTTGGCCCCCGCCATCCCAGAGTCTTAAACTGACCTCTGAATGGAGGAATAGTGTCAGATTACAGAGGTGCTCCTACTCGCAGGGGTTGAGGAGCTCAGCCAGGAAGAGGCTGCAGAGTGTGGGCCTACCTACCCTGCCCCCACCTCTCCTGCACGGCTTGGGAGGCAGGGCAACTTCAGCTGCTGAGTCACTCACAGGTCCCCTGGCAGGTGGCTTTTAGCGGCTCAGAAATCTCACACCCCCCACGGCCTCCGGTGGAAAGAGTGCCTGAAGACACACATTGAGCCTTCTGGCTGCACAGTTCTCAGTGTGCCTCTGGGCAGGCAAGAGCAGAAATGGCATTGACTTTGTAGAAACTACCAGTCACACCTCATAACCCCATTCATCTAGACCTGCAGTGCAAGGGTCACTCTAGGCGCCAGATGACCAGCTCTGCCCCCACAAGCTTCAGAGGAGCTTTTGTACAGCAGAGGACAACCTGGAGACAGCTTGGTGGACTTTAGCCAAGACTAGCACTGGTTGGTTTTTTTTTGGCGTGTTATTTTTTGTTTGTTTGTTTGGCTTTTTTGGGTGTTTTGGGGTTTTTTTTGTTTACTTGTTTTGGGTGTTTCTGTTTTTTCTATTTCATTATCATTTTTAGTTTTTTATATAGGTATATATACGTACACATATATATGGGTGTGTAGACGTACATATATTTTTTTTCCTCTTTCTTTCTTGCTTGCTTGCTTGCTTGCTTGCTTTCTGTCTCCTCTTTCTCTCTCCCTTCTTTTCTTTGCAAGGCTCTACTTTTCCTCCTTCTTTCCATTTTTCTGCAGGTTTTTTTTTGTATGTTCGATATTTCTATGAATGTTTAGTGTTGGTTGTTGGTTGTTTTTTACATGTGAGAGTATCTGGGTTTTTTTGGTGACTGTTGTGGTCATTCTTGTTGATCTGTCCTGCTCTAAAATCACCTTGCAGTAGGGCCCAGCCAAAGAGGCTGAAGAATCATCACACCCAGAGGCCAACTTTAGATCAAACCAGAGCATTACCTGGTTTGACCTACAAGAGTCACACCCAAAGGGAAATCACTACAGGCACAAGAGCCCACAGGGGTTAAGCCTCACCAGAGGGGTCAACCCTCACACAGCAGGTCATAAACTGTAGACACAGTTAATCCTCACAGCTAGTCAGCCTGGGAGTCAATCCCACCTACTAACAAGCCAAAATAAATCAAAGCTCAACTTCAACAGAAGACACGCAACACAAGGAACACCTCTGGTACACATGTGCAAGAGAATAGGGAGACTGAGCAATTCAAATATAAAGGATACATACCACATAAGTCCACCCAGAAAAGACTGAGAGACCTAGGGGATCTACCTATTACATCGAAGCAAACACAAAGAGTAAGCCAGAATGGGGAAACAAAGAAACACATCCCAAATAAAAAAACAGAAGAAACCTCCTGAATCAGTAGAACTAGAGGAAATAGAGGCAACCAACCTATCTGAGACAGAGTTTAGAACACTGATGATTAGCATGTTCAAGGAAATTAGTGAGAATATAAAGAAGGATAGAGAAATCATGAAAAACAACCAGCTAGAACTAAAGAATGCAATTACTGAAATAAATAACAAACTTGAAGGAATTACTAGCAGATTGGATGAAGCAGAGGATCGAATCAGCAACTTAGAAGACAAAATAGCAGAGATCATCCAAGTGGAAAAACAAAAAGAAAAAAGAATAAAAAACATTGAAAATAGTTTAAGAGAGCTGGATGATAACATCAAGCACAACAACATACGCATCATAGGAATACCAGAAGTAGAAGAGAGGGAGCAAGAGATCGAGAACACATTTTAAGTAATAATGACTGAAAACTTCCCTAACCTGGCAAAAGAAATCAACATACAAGCCCAGGAAGTGCAGAGAGTTCCAACCAAGATGAACCCAAACAGGCCCACACCAAGACACAGTATAGTGAAAATGGCAAGGGTTAAAGACAAAGACAGAATCCTAAAAGCAGCAAGGGACAGGCAGCAAGTTTCTTACAAGGGTACCCCCATAAGAATATCAGTCAACTTTTCTACAGAAACTCTGCAGGCTAGAAGGGAATGGTAGGAGGTTTTCAAAGTGATGAAAAACAAAGGCCTACAAGTTAGATTGCTTTATCCAGCAAGACTATCATTTAAAATTAAAGGAGAGATAAAGAGCTTCCCAGAAAAGAATGAGCTAAAGGAATTCATTACCACTAAGCCAGCATTGCAGGAAATGTTAAAAGGGCTTCTTTAAGCAGAAGAAAGAAAAAAACAACCTAACTAATGAAGACTAGAAACACCAATAACTAAATGGCAATAACTACACATCTATCAACAATCACATTAAATGTAAATGGATTAAATGCTCCAATCAAAAGGCATAGGGTGGCTGAATGGATAAGAAAGCAAGACCCTTGCATATGCTGTATATAAGAGACTCACCTCAGATCAAAAGACATATACAGGCTGAAAGTAAAGGGATGGGGTAAAATATTTCATGCAAATGAAACTGAGAAAAAAGCTGGAGTAGTGATACTTATATCAGATAGAATAGACTTTAAATTGAAGAATATAATAAAGGACAAAGAAGGGCACCTCATAATAATAAAGGGATCGATTCAACAAGACGACATAACCCTAGTAAACATCTATGCACCTAACATAGGCGTTCCTAAATATATAAAACAGATATTGACAGACATAAAGATGGACATCAACAGTAATACTATTATAGTAGGGGACTTCAACACCCCGCTGTCACCAATGGACAGATCCTCCAAACAGAAAAATCAATGTGGAAACAGCGATCTTAAATGACACATTAGACCAGCGGGATTTAATGGATATTTTCAGAGCATTTCACCCCAAAGCTACAGAATATACATTCTTCCAAGTGCACATGGAATATTTTCCAAGATAGACCACATATTAGGCCACAAAACAAGTCTCAATTTAAGAAGCTTGAAATCATATCAAGCGTTTTCTCCTACCAGAAAGCTATGAAACCAGAAATCAATTATAAGAAGAAACCCAGAAAGCACACAAATACATGGAGGCTGAATAACATGCTACTAAATAGCAAGTGGGTCAAAAATGAGATCAAGGAGGAATTCAAAAGATACCTTGAGACAAACGAAAATGAAAACACCATGACCCAAAATCTTTGGGATGCAGTGAAAGCAGTCCTAAGAGGAAAGTTCATAGTAGTGCAGGCCTACCTAAAGAAGCAAGAAAAATCTCAAATCAACAGGTTATCCTTATACCTCAGCAAAATAAGCCCAAAGGGAGCACAAGAAAGGAGATAATAAAGGCCAGAGCAGAAATAAACAAAATAGAGACCAGAAAAACAATACAAAAGATTAATGAAACCAAGAGTTGGTTTTTCAAGAAGATAAACAAAATTGACAAACCTCTAGCCAGACTCACCAAAAAAGAAAGAGAGAGGACACAAATTAGTAAAATCAGGAATGAAAGAGGTGAAGTGACAACAGACACCACAGAAATACAAAAAATTATAAGAAATTACTATGAGCAACTATATGCCAACAAATTTAACAATCTGGAAGAAATGGATAATTTTCTAGAGGCATACAACCTTCCAAAGCTAATGCAAAAAGAATTGGAAAATCTGAATAGACTGATTACTACCAATGAAATTGAATCAGTAATCAACAAGCTCCCAACAAACAAAAGCCCTGGACCAGATGGCTTCACAAGTGAATTTTACCAAACATTCAAAAAAGAATTATCACCTATTCTTCTCAAACTGTTTAAAAAAATCCCCAAGGAGAGAAGGCTCCCAAACTCTTTCTATGAGGCCACTATCACCTTGATTCTAAAACCTGACAAAGACAGTACAAAAAAGGAAAACTACAGGCCAATATCCCTGATGAACATAGATGCAAAAATTCTCAACAAAATATTAGCAGTGGACAGGCTGTGGCTGAACTTGGACTGCAGCAGAACTCCTCTCAGGAGGTCCCAGGCCTGGCATGTCTGGTGGCCAGCTTCATATGGAGCTGGAGCATCACCCAGCCTCCTCCAAAGATAATGCACCCAAAGAGAACACTGGGCAGGCACCAGAGCCCTGCTAAAGTGAACCCTGCTCTGTAGGGTCAGCCCCTGCACAACAGCTCCTCCACTGCAGTCACAACCAGTTCTCACAACCAATAAGCCCAAGGGTCAATCCCTTCCATTGACATGAAAACAGCAACCATGGATCAGCTACAACAGAAGGGCACATACAACCCACACATGAGACACACCTGTAGCACACAGCTCTGGTGACCAGGGAGGCTGCACCACTGGGTCCCATAGGACACTACATAAGGCCACTCTACTAAGACCAGGAGGCATAGCAGCTCTGCCTAACACATAGAAACAAACACAGGAAGGCAGCCAAAATAGAGAGACAAAGAAACATGTCCCAAAAACAAAAGAACAGAACAAAGCTCCAGAAAAGGAACTAAACAAAATGGAGACAAGCAATCTATCAGATGCAGATTTCCAAACTGGTTATAAAAATGCTCATTGATCACAGTGATAACATCAACAAAGAGATTGGAAACATAAAAATAAAGATAGAAAACGTAAAAAAGAACCAGTCAGAAATGAAGAATAAAATAATGGAAATGAATACAATAGAGGGAATCAACAGTAGATTAGATGAAGCAAGGGATAGAATCAGTGATTTAGATGATAAGGTAGAAGGCTGGCCAAGTGGCTCAGTTGGTTAAGAGCTCGCTCAAGAGTTTGAGCTCTGAGCAACAGCACGGTTCGATGCCCGGCCAGAGCTGAGCTGCTGCTGAGCTGCCAACAGGTGGCAGGATGGCTCAGCTAAAAAAAAAAAAAAATAGAATACTCTAGATGATAAGGTAGAATAAACACCCAATCAGAAGACTGTAGTTTAAAGGGTCTCTGAGACAACATCAAGCATACAAAAATTCACATTATAGGAGTATCAGAAGGTGAAGAGAGAGAGCAAGGGGTTGAAAACCTATTTGAAGAAATAATGACAGCACACTTTCCTAATTTAGCAAAGGAAATAGACCCACAAACCCAGGAAATGCAGAGAGTCCCAAACAAGATGAACCCAAAGAGGCCCAAGACACATCATAATTAAGATGTCAAAGTTTGTGGACAAAAGAGAATTTTAAAAGCAGCAAGAGAAAAGCAGTTATTCACCTCCAAGAGAGCTCCCATAAGACTGTCAGCTGATTTCTCAAAAGAAACTTTGCAGGCCAGAAGGAATTTGCAGGAAATATTCAATGTAATAAAAAAGCAAGGACCTACAACCAAGATTGCCCTATCCAGCAAAGCTATCATTTAGAATCTAAGGACAGAAAAAGAGATTCTCAGACAAGAAAAAGCTGAAGGAGTTCATCACCACCAAATCAGTATTACAAAGAATGTTAGGGGGATTTCTTTAAGATGGAAAAAAAATCAAATTTATGAATAATAAAATGATAATAACTACATACCTATCAACAATTACTTTCAATGTAAATGGATTAAATGTTTCAATCAAAAACATAGAATAGCTGAATAAATAAGAAAAAAAATATTTACATATGCTGCCTACAAGAGACCATTTCAGATTGAAAGACACACACAGACTGAAAGTAAAAGATATTTCATGAAAATGGAAAAGAAAAAGGAAAAAGCTGGGGTAGCAATGTTTATTGCAGACAAAATAGACTTTAAAACAAAGACTATAAGAACAGACAATAAAGGACCCAGTAATCCCATTTCAGGGTATTTATCAAAAAAAAAACCCAAAATGCTACTTCTAGGGGACATGTGCATCCATATGTGCATTGCAGCATTGTTTACAATGGCCAAGATGTGCAGGCAGCCTGGGTGTTTGTTGATGGATGAATGGATAAAGAGCAGGTGGTACATATATACAATGGAACATTGCTTGGCCAGAAGGTTCTTGCCAATGGGTTCTTGCCATCTGTGGAGGCATGGATAGACCTAGAGGGTATTGTGCTGAGTGGAGTATATCAGACAGAGAAAGATAGATGCAATGTGATTTCATTAATATGTGGAATCTAAACATAAAATTAACAGAAATAAACTCATAGATACAGAGAACATTTTGATGGTTGCCAGATGGAAGGGGGGTTGGAAGTGGGTGAAAAAGGGGATGGGTTAAAAAGTACAAATCTGTTGTTACACAGTAGTCATGGGGATGTAGGATATAGCATAAAAAATATAGTCAATAATATAATAACTACGTATGGTGTCAGGTGGGTACTAGATTTATTGAAGTGATATATGGAAGGGGGGTTGGGGGCAGTGTGAAAATGATGAAGGGAGTAAGAAGTACAAATTAGTAGTTACAAAATAGTCATGAGGATGTAAAGTAAAGCATAGGTAATATAGTTAATAATATGGTAATAACTATGTATAGTGCCAGGTAGGTACTAGACTAGTTGGGATCAGTTTTAAATTATATAAATGTCTAACCACTATGCTGTACACCTGAAATTAACATAAAATCATATTGAATGTCAAAATAAACCAATAAAGTGTTGGAAAGTAGGGACCCTTGTTATGAAGATAATTATTATTATTTCTGTACATGATTTCTTTATTTTTACTATTATTTACACTATTCAAAATCCCTACTGTAATGGGTTATTCACATGCCTAGTGAAAAATAAATAAATAAAAATTAAAAGATTGGAAAAAAATTGAAGGGGAATTATAGGTTCAAATTTCCTGGTATAAAACTTGTAAGTCATGGTAATGTGATGTACAATATGGGGAATATAGTCAATAATATTGTGATAGCATAGCACAGTGTCATATGGTTGCTGGACTTATCATGGTGATCACTTCTTTAGGCATATAAATGTTTAATAACTATAATATACTCCTGAAACTAATATAATATTGTATGTTAGCTATATTTTAATAAAAATCTTTTAAAAATTAAAAAATGAATGATTCCCCAAAAGCAATAACCCAAATAAGAAGAAATGTGAAAGATACATTCACTGGAACAGATCACATTGGAAAGAGCATTCCTGGCAGAAAGCCTGGTAAGCAAAGGCCCAAAACAGCATGGAGCTTTCCAGAATGACAAAGGTTTCAGGTTGACCAGAGCAGAGGAGGCTGGAGAAATAAACAAGGGCCATATCATATCCTCCAGGACTTTGTAAGCCTGTTAAGGCATGAGGCTTTTGTTCATCTTGAAGGCATTCACTCTGAAGGAGTTCATCTTGAAGGCAAAGGAGGGCCATGGAAAGGTTTTAAAAGGGGAAATTTCATTATTAGACTTGTGTTTTAAAAATAAGATTCTGGGGGAATATAATCAATAATGTTGCAAAGATTTTGTAGGGTAGATGATGGACACTTGTTTACTAGGGAGACCACTTCATGGACAATGTAGATGCCTGACCACTGTGCTGTACACCTGAAGCTGAAGCTGAATAAAAATGAATGTCAACTATAATTTAATATATATACATAGTCACAGGATGTGGAGTACAGCATAGGGAATAGAGTCAGTGGAACTGTAACAACTATATACGATGTCAGAGGGGTAGCAGATTGGGGGAGGGAGTTATTTTTTGAGGGGTGTAAATGTCTAACTGTTACATTGTTTTGTACACCTGAAACTAATTGGAAAAAAAAATAGGATTCTGTCTGTTACGCATTGTGGGTGGCAGTTGTAAGTTGATAAAACTTTTATGGAGGGGCAATGTCAGGCAAAACTGTGAAAGACTTTTAAAGGAACCAAAAAAAAAGATCACTGTTCAATCTAATGCTCCTTCTAGGTTATCATCACCATCTTCATTGCCTAAGCTATTTTACAATCCTGTAAGCTGTAGAAAATTTACACTAAGGAAAATTATTTTTGTCCATTGAAATGGAAATTTGTTGTGTTCAGTGGAACTTTATTTATTATTGACCAGTTTTTCATCTATTTGTAAATTCAGTTCAGCATTCATCATTTGCCCATACATGTTTGGTGCTTTTAACTGATAATAACATCTTACGGATTCTTCATTGATTAAGGAATAAAATCTAACACATGTTTATTTTATAGTTATATAAGTGTCATTATTATACCCTTCTTTTTTTTATTTTTTATTATTTATTTATTTATTTATTTATTTTTAGATTGTGAACGTCTTGGGATTCATGGTCCCAACTATATCCTTTACTGTGTTGCCTGCTTCCTATTCAGATAGATGATAGATAGATAGATGATAGATAGATGGATAAATAGATAGAGATAGATAATAGACAGAGAGACTAAAGATATTAGTATTGGCTTTATTATGGATATTTGGGCTACAGATTTCCTGGTCATTGCCCTCTTCCACACACATTTTATTATTTGAGGATTATTACAAATGTATACAACTAAGATTGTTGAAACTTATATGGATATACCTGACTTGGCATAGGAGCAGTGATGGCTGAGAATAAAGAGATGACCAGATATGCACTTACTTGTTTCACTATTGATATTCTGTTGTTTTGTTTGTTTCTTCTCAACCACCAGTTCCGAAGAGGGTGGCTGAGACATCTCTCCACACGCTGACAGTTCCCACTCAAAACCCTTCTTTTTAAAAAGTATAAAGATAACAATAGTTTAGCAGTACAGTGAGTCCCCGACCTACAAACGAGTTCTGTTCCAGGAGAGTGTTCGTAAGTCGGATTCATTCGTAAATCTGACAAAGTGAATCTTATACACCTTTGACAGAAATATACAATGTAAAGCATAAAAAAAACTAAACACACACACAAAAATATTGTAAATAAATTATTTTTACTTTTACAGTTACCTGAAAATGGTGGTACAGTACAGTACAACAACTGGCATATAGGGGACTGCATGGAGTAAACAGACAAGAGCAGACACGTGAGCTTCATCCACGATTTGTTCGCATCTACGAATGTTCATAATGAGAGGTCTGTTCGTATCTGTGAAAGTTCGCAACTCATATGTTCGTAAGTCGGGGACTTACTATATCTATCAAAATTACAAAAGTATATTCCCTTTGACCCAAAAACTTCATTTCCAGGAATTTATCCTACAGATATGTTTTTAAATGTGCAAAATGACATATTAACAGTAGTCTTTGCAACAAGATTACAAACAGTTTAAATATCCATCAGTAGGAGTCTTGCTATAGCCTTCTAATAAAATGCTGATACACTAGTAAAAAAGAATGAGGAAGTTCTTCATGTATTAATAAGGACAGATGGCCAAGATGCTTCTTAGTGAAATTGAAAGAAGCAAGAATTAGGGCTTGTCTATAATATGCTACAGTTATATACATGTATGGTCATGTAAGGGAGATACATGGTTTTGCTTGTATATGCTGCTGTATCCTGGTAGGATACACAAGAAACTGAGAACTCTGATAGCCCCTGGGGGACAGAGGTGGGAGGGAATATTTTCAATATGGAAAACCTCTTTGTAGTTTGGCCATTTCATAGAGGGTGGCAGTGTGAGCAAGGTGTGGGAAGAATCACAAAATGACTTCCTGTTTTCTGGCCCCAAGGAGTATAAGTAAGGGTGGTGGTGTCAATTGTGAGGTAGAGAATACAAGGGCAGAGATTAAGATGGACTATGCAGGTGGACATTTCTACAGTTAGCTGGATAGATGGACCCAGAGCTCAGGAGAGAAATTTTTTTCTGAATCTAGTGAAATAGGCAGCCCTGGAAGAAATGACCTGTGTTTGAACCTGGAGGCACTGAGCTGTCCTGGAGCTTTGCATCCCACCCCCCATCACCATCTCTACCGCTTGTTCGGCTTCCTGACCCCCTACCTGTCTAAGATGTCAAATGCAGCACAACTCCACTGGAATAATTGGTTTTTTATAGAGTACATTCTGAAATATTTACATGATAAAATATTTGAGATTTGATTCAAAATAATGCATAGGGGTGAAGAAAAGTAGGTGCAGGTATAGAAGACAACTTCAGCTTTTGATAACTACTGAAGCTGAGTGGTGGGTTTATTATAATATTCTCTCTACTTTTATATGTATGATTTAAATTTCTCTAAACAAGGTTTTGTTATGTTTTGTTTTGTTTTTTAAATACCAATGCCCAGTCCTCACCTAAAGCAATTAAATAAATAAAAATTTCTTTGGTTGGGATCTAGGAAACAATATTGCTTAAAACCTCACAAGGTGATGCTCTAGGATTGGGAATTTCTCCATCAGTCAAGCTTTAGTTATCATGACATTACATTACATTACATTACATTACATTACATTACATTACATTACATTACATTACATTACATATCATTGTATCATTGCCCCCACACTCAGCTTTACTTCTTATACACCCATTTGCTTCTGAGCCTGTCCACACATTTTGCTGTCTTTGAATCTAGGCTCCTTCAATGGTTCACTCCGGGTCCTAGCAAGGAAAGCGGCAAATGGAAATAGAGACAAGACAAGATACAACAGGATTGTGAATTCCTAAGTGTTTATTAACTTGAACCCCATGCTGTCTGTAAACAGAGCTCAATGCCAAGAGGCAAGTCTCTCTGTGCCTCTCTGTGCCATGAAGACCAGCAACTGGACTTGCTCCAATCAGCTCCATCTCAACCACAGGATTGGAACATGTGTACCTGGGAGCTCAAGCCCAGTCTCAGAAGCAACAGGCAGGTGTTTACCTGGCTCCAGTTTATCCCCATCAGCAGAGCAACTGATTGTGTCTCAGAAGGAAGCCAGATTTGGGTTTGCAATCCAATTCCACCCTTTATGAGCTGTGAGACTCAGGGAGGTATCTTGCTGGTATGATCTGAGTTTAGTTCCTTCATTAGTAAAAGAGAAGAAAACAAACTTTATAAGATTGTGGAGCAACTGAAAAGAAAATACTATTTAAATTACCTGAGAAGGTGCCAGGCACTTCTAGGACCTCAACAATTGTTAGCTCCTCTCCCTTTCCTGCCCCTTTGTTCATGTGCCACCGTGAGGTAGTTCCAGTTCCAAAGACTTTCTAGCAAGGAAGGGGATGGAAAGGTCTTACCAGACATAAGACTAAATCCAATCCTCAGGCCAGCCTCTAAGCAGTCCATAATTCCTGGGTGACTCTTATGTGACCTCTAACTCTTCCCTTTTCCTAGGTTGATCTTCTATATCTGCAACTCCGAAAAAGAACTACCCTCTGGAAGCTAGATAACATGGTAAATACTTTGCCAAATATTTTAGCAACAGTCAATTTCATATCAGAAAAAAATAACTCATTAAAGGAGGTGGCCAGAGAACATGAGAAGTCACATTTCTGCACAGCAATGGAACCATTGTCCCTAGATCACAAGCCCCAGACACACAGCCAAGCTTTCAGGGCCCCTGCCAAGCGTTCAAAATCACACATTATATTGCACTTTGTGGTTTTGTACACTCACCCTTGAGCTCCCAGATTAATAATGGGATTATTCCTGCACCTGCCCTTTGGCCTCCAGCACTCTATTCAGAAACCTAGTTTCCTAACTTCTTTTGGAGCAGGGAGCAAGGACAGGCAGGGACAGGTAACCCACACACATCCTGTCGGACACTGTTCCACAGTGGCCTTGCTCCCTGCGCATCTGAGGCAGGAGGCTGCAGTGGAGTCTGCTCCCTCTCTATAGTTTGCTCCTTTCTCTCTTTCTCACCCACAAAATATGCCTGGCAGCTCTGGTGATTACAATTGTAAAGAAAGAAGCAAAGTGACCTCCCTTCCTTCCAACTCAGCTGCCCACAGACTCTGAGACCCACATCATGGCAGTGTTTTCCCTGTTGGAATCACAACAGGGCCTTCATGTGCAGTGATGCACATTGTACCTTTCCCAAATGAGGGATGCAGAGAGGAGAACAAGTGCTTATCATGTTGTAAGTCGGGGCATGAGGCTATATTCACCAGGAGGATATTAGCCTCTTTTGTCTAATTTGCATAAAGACATTGTATGAACTATTACAGCTCTAAATGTCAAGTTATAAATTCTAAATTCTCAAGTAATACAGCCAAAAGAGTTCAACCTATTTTGAAAGAGTTCACACCTATTTGACATGCACAATGACATTGTAAGTGAGCCCAGCAGGCATCAGTATTCGCATTATACAGATGTGAAAACAGATCCCAGTCTCACAAGTCAGCGGTGGGATTGCCGGGAGTCTGGATCTCCAGAGCCACATCTAACTCAGTGAGGACTGGGGCTTAGAAATCTTGGACAACTTCATGCTTAACATATTACCAGCAAACAGAAAACAAAACAATGACTTCATTTTTCATGTGCCAGCATTTTGACCGTGCTTTTGGTAGATGCTGGGTTATGCTAACACAACGCTGACCTCTGATCAGCATCTGAAGTGTCAATATATCTATAATGACTAATAAGTATCACATATCCCCATTCTATACCCACTTCCTCCCATTCAAATAGACAACGAGGCTGACATCCCATTTGAAACATAGAAGACCATCATCTTTGTAGTGAGGCCTAAGTCAAGAACCTATGAAGGCAGGCTACAAAGGATTCCAACCAAAGGACAAAAAGTTTCTCCCCAAACAATGTCACATTAGCGTAGAAAAAGAAGATTGTTCTTCCTTTCACTGAAGAGAAAAATATACAAACACAGAAACAAAAGCATAAGCACACATGCTCCATAAAAATCCGCCCACCACCACCGAAACACACACTTCCGATTCAAGTAGTGCTTTTGGTGCTTTCTCCCCATCAACATCACTTTATTGCTCATTAGATTTGATTTTGCCTCCACTGAGGCATTGGGATTTTGAGAAAGAAAGAGTAGGATTTACCCCAAGGTCCAGCCCCCCTCAAAGGTGATTCTGGTGCATTCGTTGGGTTACGTC